>NW_025335606.1:8982644-9374214 GCF_004798865.1 Varanus komodoensis
AAATAAAAAATATAAACGATATAAAAGAAGTTAGAAAAGTTATAAAAGAAAAGAAAAGAAGTTGCCCTGGCCAGATAAATAAGTAAATATTATTAACACTTAAAATGACGTTTAAATAAAAAAGGTCTTCACCTGGCGCCAAAAAACAAATAACGATGGTGCCAGGCGGACCTCTCTGGGGAGCACATTCCATAGATTGGGCGCCACCGCAGAGAAGGCCCTCCTCCGGGTACTCACCCTCCTAATATCCTTCACAGAGGGTTCCCGGAGAAGAACATCTGTTGCTGATCTCAAGGCGCGGCCGTCATATATGGATGTAAGCGCTCCTTCAGGTAACCAGGTCCCAAGCCGTTTAGGGCTTTATAGGTCATAACCAACACCTAGTAGGTATCTAGTAGCTACCTTTCCTGACACATGCATTTTATTTGTTCGGGGGAGTTGCAAGGTGGGAGGATATGAAGTTGGCAGATTGTGTAGTTAGCTGGGAATGACCCTGTGATTGTTATCCCTATACATGTAGCTCGCCTTCACTTCCTGTCCATTCAATACAGAGTATAATTCTAGCTTGTTTCACAGAGTTATTGTAAAGATGGGAGGAAGTTCTGTAGTGCAACACTGGAATGACTTATAGAGTCTTTTTGCCCCCCTTATTGTCTTCATCCAAAACCTGAACATGGCAATTAATTCAGGGTTTGGGAGGATGTTAGCCAGGTGTCCCCCTGCCCCCAGTTGTTCAGTACAGGTTCTCAGAAGAACAAGTTTCAAATAAAATGCAATTGAACCGCACCATTACACTGAGAGGCATGCAAGTTTGTTTGTTTGTTTGTTTAGCTATGATTAATTGAAATGGCTTTCTGTTCTTTCTGGGTTTATCCCTGGAAAATCTAAGACACCTCTGTTCCATCTATTTTCCCCTCCCTAATTAATTGGCATAATTGGTAGAAATGAGCCATTTGGGAGTGCAAGCCTCTTTAGTGCTTTGCTAAAATTACTGAGTGCTGTTTATGGAGGAAATATCAGTGATTTGAAGTAAAATGCTTAACTGTAACCTTCTGCACTTCTCATGCTCTGTGGTTTTTTCCTAATATTCTCTACAGTCGAGTCTATTTAACTCTTCACTTGACTCAGCATACTTTAGAAGTACTGATTAAAGGCAGGAAAGTAGCCTTGGAACACACAGATCTGGGCAAATTCCCTTGATTAGGGAAGAATAAGAACTTATCCAAAATTTGCAAGTTGAAGTTTGGTGGGATTCAGGGAGAGCAATGTGGGAGAAAATGAAATTGGCATTCATTCATATACACCCTTGGTAAAATACTCTTTGTCTGTTTTTTGGTTATTTTCTATATTCACCTAAACACATCTCTGTTGTTTTTGAGGCTAGTTCTCATTTGTATCATAACTCCCATGGTGCCCTTCCCAATGTTGGTTTTTAATGCGGGGCATTCAAGTAACTTAGTGGGATCTACCAGATGTTAAACAGGTCTTGAGACCTTTCTTCAAGCTATTTATTTGTGTGCATGCAAATTTGGGAAAAGGAAATCTGTAAATAGGAAGAGGAAAGGGAGACTAGTAGTGGGACCACTAAATAAGGAGAAAGGAGATCCAGTGACTGATATGAGGGAAAAGACACAGATGCTAAATGACTATTTTGCCTCTGTGTTCTCCCCAAAGCAGGATGGGGGAGATCTGCATGGGAGATTAGATGAGGCTGGGGATTTAGGGGCACAGATTAGAGTCACCCGTCACCCCTCTAGAAGTCGAGGGGCTGCTCAGGGCATTGGACATTACAAAGGCGCCAGGCCCTGATGGGTTACACCAAATAGTACTTTGAGAGTTGGCAGGGGTTCTCTCACGCCCGCTGGCCTCCATCTTTGAGGCCTCATGGAGAACAGGTGAAGTTCCAGAGGACAGGAAGGTGGTGTTAGTGGTCCCAATTTTCAAAAAGGGTAGTAGAAGGGACATGGGGAATTACAGACCAGTTAGCCTTACATCCATTGTAGGAAAAACAATGGAAAGGCTCATAATAGAGAGAGATCTAGTGATGCTAGGGAAGGTAGGCTGACAGCCACACAACACGGCTTCCGCAAAAACAGGTCCTGACAGACAAACCTTGTGGAATTCTATGACAAGGTTTCCAAGGCTCTGCCCTGGGACCGATCCTGTTTAATCTTTTCATCAATGACATGGAAGTTTGCTGATCTAATTCATAGACAATACTAAAACTGGGGCAATGGCCACAACTGAGGGGCAGGTACTCCAGATCCAAAAGGATCTGGACAGACTATGGAAGTGGGCAGGAGACAACAGAAAGGCATTCAATGTGGATAAGTGCAAGGTCTTGCACCTGGGGCATAGGAATGGGTGTCATAAGCACAGGTTAAGGGACAAGTGGCTGGAGAGCAGCACTTGTGAAAGGGACCTTGGGGTGCTGGTTGACTGCAGGCTAAACATGAATCAGCAGTGTGATGTGGTGGTCAAGAGGGCGAATGCCACCCTTGGATGCATAGGCAGAAGCGTGGCTTCTAGATCAGGAGAGGTATTACTACCACTCTATATGACTCTGGTGCTCCCACAACTGGAGTGTTGTGTTCAGTTTTGGGCCCCTCATTACAGGAAGGATATAGCCAGGTTGGAGTCAGTGCAGCGTAGGGCCGCAAGGTTGGTGGCCAGTTTATAGGGGATGCCGTATGAGGCGAGACTGAGGGAACTGGGTGTCTCCAGCCTAGACCTACAGGAGACTCAGAGGGAATCTGTTGGCGACATGCAGGTATGTGAGGGGGTGTCACATGGAGGTGGGTAGAGACCTGTTCTCCCCTGCAGAGGAAGGCAGGACGCGCTCCAATGGAGCAAAGCTCAGGGAACCAAGATTTAGGGTAGATGCCAAGAAGTACTTTCTGATAGTTAGGACCTCAAGGGTATGGAATGGACTTCATTGGAGGTGGTTAAAGCCCCATAGGTGAGGTTGTTCAAGGATAGGCTGGACATGCACATGGTAGGCTGGAGCTGGGGGTCAGACTAGATGGCCAGGGAGGCTCTTTCTGACCCACTCTGTTTCTGTTTCTTTTCTGGCAAATGCACTGGTTTCCTCTTCACATATGAGCTTATTTGAGTTAGAGGATATATCCAATAAATCTCTAAACCAGGGGAGGGCTACATGGCGTCTCCAGTCAAGAATGCATTCTCAGAGCGTTTTTGGTGTTCCCTGGTTATGAAACCCGAAACAATATTCCTGCAGGCAGGTGTAATTGCTTCAAATTGAAGGAAGAGCCTCCCTTGGCTGCTATCTTTGCTTCACATGAACCATCTGCTGCCAGGAATGTCTCCAGGAAGCCGGCAGGGAGAGAGGATATCTATGGTGGCCAAAGAGAATTAGGGAGTGAAGAAAGAAGCCCTGTGTGAATGGTTGAATGGATGGAGGGCTGTGTGTGAGAAAGGGAAGGCGTAAGAAGGGCTTTGGGAGTGCTTTGGAGGGTGTGCATATGCTTTCTTGCGTTCTTAGTATGAGAAGGGAGGGGCACATGTGTCTGTGCATGTGTGTGTGGGGGGGGGATGAATGGAGAATGGGTGCCTGTGTGTGTTTGTGCAGGTGTGTGCATGTGTGTGAGAGAGAGTATAGATCCTGAGTGTGAGAGAAAAAAGTCAGGGTGGGGAGGTCTGGACTGGAAAGTTCTGTGGAGACATAGGGCCGTATTGGCACTGAAATCTGTGGGTGCAAGTGGCAAACTGTGTCGGGGCCCAGACCCGACCTCTGCCTTTCCTCAGTCCTTTTGAGCAGTGGATCGGATGCATCTCCTGGAAGCCATTTTTTGGTTTTTCTAAGAACACTTTCCCCAACTGCCGAATGTGCAGCGTTTCCTTGGCCACCTGGGGGTTTGTGGGGGATTACCAGGTGAGCCACCCCTTCTTGTCATTCTTGGGATTGTCTTCACATTGTGTGTGTTATCTTCCATTTGATCTGTTTTAAACTTTTTTATTTTTTTTCTGATTTAATTGTGTTTTATCATCTGTTGTTATGGATTGTGCAAACCGTCAAGAGAACTTCGGCTGTGGGCCAATATAGAAATGAAATAAAAAATGAAAACAACATAATGTAATGTAACATAACATAGTGTTACATATAATAACATGATGCTTCCTATTCAATGCCTGGGGAACTCCAGTGTATGGATTTTCTGTTTGAACTCTCTGCAAAGCAGGGCTACTTCACAACATGAATCTGTAATACATTCCTGTGACAGCTTTCAGCATTCATATATTACATCTATTTATTTATTTAGAAAATTTCTATGCCGCCCCATTCGCCGAAGCCTCGGGGTGGCATAGAAATGAGGCCGCCATATTACATGATGGTCTTTTAGGCTTTAGTTGCCCAATAGCATCTTGGATAGTTATAGCCAGAAAGTGACTCTAGCTGTTGGGCTCTCTGGTCTCATGAGCAGCGACAACAGTGCCCATCAGAGCCAGGATAGAAACCCATAACCTTTGCCTTACCTGGATGATGAACTATCATATACCCTGTTGTTGGCTGGTGGGGTGTGTGCATGTGTGTCTATTCATCCACTTGTCTCAGTGTATATCAGGGCACATGCTAAAGTCTGTATGCCTCTGTATTTTTGTGATTTCCTCCTTATGGTACCTTGTCTTCTCCTATCCCATAGCCATTGACTCTGTAATCTAACAGTCACTAAACTTGTGCTTTGCTCTTTGAAGTTGCTAGTTGTGAAGTCGTGTCTGATCCATCACGACCCCATGGACAACATTCCTCCAGGCCTTCCTGTCCTCCATCATCCCCCGGAGTCCACTTAAGCTCACATCTTACATAATGTTGATTCTTTAAGGGATTTTAAGGGGCCTCTTCTACACATGTGCAGTTGCAATCTGTCACACAGACTTCTAAAACTGCCTTTGTGCTTTTTCCCCCCGTTCTCCCCCACTTATATTTCAGCAATTGGTAAGTTACAAAATCAGAGCAGAAGGCTGACTCTGCAGCTGAACGGTATCTATTTTGCTGATATCCTGACTGCATGAGTGCTTATCGCACTAGCAACTATGTTTGCATATGCTGTAGCTGCTCCCTAGTCAGGCATGGGTTCAAGGACAGTAACTGTTTCCCAGATCTGGTACCACCCATCCTTTAGATGATTCTTCTATGGAATAATCAATTCAGGCTAGACATCAGGAAAAGCTTCCTCACAATGGAACCAGCTGCCTGGAGAGGTGCTGGGCTCTCCCACACTGGAGACATTCAGGAAGAAACTGGACAGCGGTCTGAGGGAATGGTGTGACTTGGTGTCCTGCAGCAGCAGGGGGTTGGACCTGATGGCTTTCCTGACCCCTTCCAACTCTATGATTCTATGTATGAATCAACTTCCTGACAGTAAAATGGTATGAGTTATTTCAGTATAATGAACTGGAAATGTGGTGCTGCCGGCTTGTTTCTTCCTAGCTTGTTGCGAAGTTATGACAAATAGGTAGACTATCAAACAGTTTCCCTCTAATGTTTTTATCGAATAATGAAATCTGCACAAAGAAGCTCTCCAAAAGCCACACAGCTCTAGTACAATTGGTGCAGAATAATCAGATCGGTGCAAATCAGCAGATAATACCAGAGACAGGTGTTCTTCAGGTGCTCATTTGCCCAAAATACATTAGCAGTTAAAACTATGTGCAAATGGCCATGTGCCTTGAAAGCAGAAGTCCACAAAAAGGTGCCCCGAGACTCGGCCCACTTCTGATCGTCAGACTGAAAATGGAGAGGGAATTTGTTGAGCTCAAATGAATTGGATTTTCCTGTTCTAGTGCATCCCTAGGTATATCAGATCTTTAGCTCCTATTTCAGTATTAAATAGGTTCATACATCAGACACAGCCACCTAGTTACATAGAATGCTCTGTCCTTGGCACACATCTTTATTTCTGAAGTATGCAAACATCAGAGTTGCTCCCAGTGTCCAGCTCAGCATCCTGACCTTCCAGACTGCCATTTTGCTAGGTTTAAATCAGTTTCAATGATGAACGACACAGCGCACATAGAAATCATTACAAATCGAGGCAATGTGTTGACTGTACTCGGGGGGCATAGTCACTGTGCTACCGCATACGGAATGGATGGGGTCATTATCTAAGCCTCTGTTGTCATTAACTGCTGTGAAATGATCCATCCTCCCGATCAGTCATTTGCGGATCTGCACAGCTGACTCACAGCACAAACGAAGTATACATTTTTGATGTCAAAAGTGGAATTGCCGCCAATATCACCCTTGCTTGAGGGAGGCAAATGAGTTTAAGTCTGGCAAAAATTTCTCAGGGAAACTTTTCATTTCTATTGACATCCTTTAGCTAGTGGATCTCAATGGCTCTAAACCAGGGGTGCAAACTATTTTGGCAGGGGAGAGAGAAATCACTCTCCTAGCAGGTCCTTGATGGACCAGATGGTCTCAGTAGGCATTGCCCATGCTGCTTTTCTCCATGCTGAGAAAGGCATAGATTTCTGTGCCTGCAAGAGGGTGGAGAAGAGAGTTTGGCCCTGCCTGAAACAGCAGTTCCTTCCAATGCTGACTCAATCTTGGGCATTCCATCCACTGGTGCTGTGCAGACCCTCTGAAATAACACCTGGGATTGCTCCAGGAGGCATCCTGCCAGATTCCTGGGCATCAAACCTGAGTTCTTCACATTTGGAAGCTCCTTGTTCTCCACAGGCAAGATTAAGCCTGGGGATCGGACATCCCGTATCCTTGCTCTAAACAAGGGCCAAGCACAGGGCAAAACCAACCTTGTGTCTCTGAAGGCCCAAATCCAGATAGAAACATAGAAACAGAGCGAGTCAGAAGGGGCCTCCTGGGCCATCTAGTCTGACATCCAGCACAGCTGGCTCCGCTCACGACATGCCCACCATGATGGACTATTGGACTATTCATGAAAAATCACCTGTGGTGGGTAAATTGAATCTTCATGTTCAAATGCACTAATGTGCAAGCTTGCCCATCTCATGAATCAGCTTGGCTAAAACTAAAGGAAAGTGTTTCTTAAAAACAAGGAAATATCTTCAGTATCACACTGTGCCAGTTTCCAGCAGCAAACCGGGTGGGCAAGGGACATTTATATACTGCTATGCTTATAGAATTTCTTGAAATATAGGTTGGCCAGAATGGGGGGCGGGGGGGAGGAGAAAGAGGAAGAAATGGGATGGTGTACTCGATGGGCCACTGATCCATGTAATCCAGCTGTGATTTTCTCATGATGTGTACCCCATTTCTGCAAAGAATGAGAAGTCCTAGGGCCTTCAAGAAACAAGCATCACTTTCCAGCAGATATAAAGTGAGTCCTCCCTAGAAGGTGAGGCTTACCAGCGATCAGGGAAGTGTGAGCAGTTTGATTATTTCTTTCTTTGGGCTCCAGACTCTGATTCATTTTTATTCTCCTTTCCCATCCCTGCAAGCGAGGAACTTTTGTGACGCTTGCAGAGTCCCAGTTTGACAATCATGCTTGCTATTGAGCTTCTGTTCACTTTCAGAATGTGCATTTTGGGGTGGGGGAAGCATGTTTGTGCGTTAATAAATGGGGAAAGCACTCATTTGGGTGTGCATTTTTACAAATGGACTGCCAGATGTACATTTTTCATGTTCCATGGACAATAACAAGCACTGGTATTCAGGAATGAGAATGAGATGGACCAAGCTTGGAGGGAGAACTCAGAAAATATGCCTGAGCTCGAGCCTCACAGAATCCATCATCCATAACTGGAACCAAGTCACTTACTCCCTTATACACTGGAAGGGATTATAAGGACACCTCTGGTCACTGGGGAGCACTGCTGGGTGTGTCTGCTACTTTCATCTGGACAGAGGTGCATACAAGGGATCATGTCCTCCCAGCATTTCTCATCCTCTTTCCAAGGCAGCAAGAATGTGAATATTTTTTAAGCTCTGCAAAAGGCCAGCAACTGGCTAAGGCAACAGCCCTGGCATTTCTGAGAGGAAGATCTGTCTATTCTAGTGCCTCAGAATAACAAGTGTGAACAGCTCCATTGCTAATATGTCCTCCGAGACAAGTGATATTAGAGGACAGGCCATGCAATTTGCAACTCACATCAAAACGTGATGCCACCATAAATCAGTCACTTTTGCACTTGTTGCTAAACAAAACAGAACAAAACAGAACAGAACAGAACTTCCACTTGCCATTTCTAGCCTCTTATGTGTAAGTTCCCACAGCATTTATCACAAGAAATGTTTGTTTCTTTCCTGTGGGGGTTGTGGGGTGTGGGAAGGGTTGGGAGTTTGTTACCACCAAAAGGAAGCAGAAGGAACAGGTCCACATTAAATTATTTGCTTGATTGGGTCTCCAAATAGAAATCACGAAGATTGCAAGTTCAGGCTGCTCCGACACTGAGGTCTATTGGAAACAATTTTCAGATTGGAATATCACCATACGGTTCTGTTGATTTCAGAGGGGAAAACCTAGTCATGTAGATAACACTATGCAGATGGGATGTTGGCGTTGGGATGCCAGCCAGAGCCGTGCCTGCTTTTGGCCACCCTGAGAGCCAAATGCCTCCTGATTAAAATCCGCATGGATGACAAGCCATGCTAACAGAAAACTGTACACCCAGATATTAATCATCTGTCTGCACAGGCGAACGCTGCACTTGCTGCCATATGACTGACCCTTTTTGTGCCAAGCTCCATAATGCAATGGTCCCATGCACTTTCTGTGCAGTTATCCAACAGTTACCCTGTAGGGGAACCTGAGAGGTGACTTGCTATTTAGTATGGGAAATGTGAGAAAGGAATGGAGAAGGAGGGAGGGAACAGGAATCTGACTTGTATCAGAAGTGAAGGACCTTATGCCCATCAGTCAAATCTGGGCCATTGGCCCAAGCATCCATTCTCAGCTATGGCTATCTAGTGGGGCTTGTCCATCCTTGAGAGTTTGACCCAGGATCTTCGTCATTCTGATGACTTATAACTCCTCTCCCTGAACATCACAGGCAGATACTATTGCACCTAGAAATTGAGGATAAGGAGATGCCTATATTTACAGTCGCATATAAATTTATAGATCTCCTACTTCCTTGTGCGAGGTGTTGGGCATTTGTCAAGCTGAATTTTGTGAACCGGTTGGCTATTGCACATCACATAACATATTTCGGTTGGGAAATAGCTTATGCTTGGCTGAGAAAAGGGAACATAGATTTGCATAAAATCTGTGCATGCTAATTTAGAGGTATGGATGCAAGTTTAAGCATAGCTGCTGTAATTTAGATAAAATTATCATACTCCTCGGGATAGCAGGAAGGACCAGGTGCCCCTGCTGTTTCTGTGCTCCTGATGCTATTACATTTAGGACTGTCCTTCCAGTGTCGCCTCCAAAGGAGGCCCTTTGGACAGCCTAAGGTGGACTAAGGTGAAGAATCTCCTGAATGGTGGATTTATTCATTTGTTTGTTTCAATTTGTATGCCACTGTAATAGGCCATATCTGGGCTTTGTGTGCAGCTGACAACAATGAAAACAACACAGACATTTAAAATCAAACATAAAGTAAACATATCAACAGCACAATCAAAAATATAAAAATTATATCAGGATTAAAATATTAAATAAATGCAATAAAATAAGCAATTTAAAATTTAAATTTAAAAATATGGTTGGTTAAAATCAACCACTACAATGAATTAATAAAATACCTGGAAAGGAATGTTGTTGTTTGGCACTGAAATAATAGCAGTGATGGCATCAGATGCACCTCTTTCAGGAAACTGTTCCAAAGGTGGGGTGCAACCACCGGGAAGGCCCTTCTTCTAACCAACTTCCCCATCACCTCCCTATGGGATGGCTCCTTGAGAAGGACTTCCACACTCAATCTTAACAGATGAGCAGGGACACATGGGGTACATGAGCAGGGTACATGATCCTCCATGTACCAAGAACCCAAGCTCTTTAGGGCTTTATGTGCAAGTACAAGCATCTTACATTGGGCCTCGACTTCCACTAGTAACCGTGAAGATGGTACAGAACTGGTCTGATATAGGCCAATGCACTAGTTCTCCTTAGCCATCTCAGTGGGAAGGTGTAACCTGGGGTCCTGCAACAGCAGGGGGCTGGACCCATGGCCTTCATGGCCCCTTCCAACCCTACTATTCTATGATTCTATGAACCAGCAGAAGTATACAGACTGTCTTCAAGGGAAGTCGAACCAGGTATGATACCAGGGCATGTGTAACTATGGTTCAGCTTTGTCTGTCAACATATGACTGTAGTTGGTAAATCAGCTGCAGCTGAAGGAAGGTGCTCATGGCCACCGAGTCCACTTGGGAATTACGGCATGCGGCCTACCTAGTGCTAAATTTGTCATTCTTTGTGAGCCACCTTAAGACAGCCCTCTGTGCTAAGGCATTGCAAGATATTCAAAACTTTAAATGTCTCTTTTAAGGTTAAGTAATGGCTTGATGGAACACCCATGAGAGGTGTTTCTTATCAAGTCAATTTGCATGGAATATTCTTTTAGCGGCTAGATTGTTTTTAAATTTTTTACTGATTTTACAGGAAACAAATGTGGTTGTTTTTTATTTTATTATGGTTCGGACTGCAACTGATGTAAACTGCCCAGAGAGCTTGTGCTTTTTGGCCATATAGAAGTTAAATAAATAGATGCCTAAATTATTAATAGGCATATTCAAGGTCCCTGCTCTCCCTGTTTTCCTTTTTGAAATATTTAAACTCTATTTGGAGCAGGCAGCCCTTCAGAGAGAGGATGCATTGCAAGAGAAGGCTGTTATTGGCAGTGTAGGGTATTTGGTATGCTATGGAATGGGGTTTGTCTGTAGTATAAGGCAATCAAACAGTGTTTGAACACTGCCCTACCATTGCCCAATTCCTATTTTTGCTTGAGATCACAGCTTGTTCAGCACAAATGGGAACATGGTGCAAATTGATCAGTGACTGAATGTGAAATTTGCACAAAGTTCGTAACTTGCTCCACTTTCTTCCACGGAATAAAGTGGAGTTGATTCAGTCTTCAGGGAGAATTTGTACCAAATCATACTGGGAAGTGATACAAATTGAACACAAGCAGGTGTCCTGCAATTTGCAAACATTTCCAGTAGAGACATGCTCATGTTCACCTTTATAGTTTGGGATTTTGACTAGGTCATGCTCACATGTTTGGCAAGTAATTCTCAAGCACCCCTCTCTACCTGCCCACAGAACAGAAACCACTGGGAGAAGAGATTCCTAGGGGCCTGTATACTGCAAATTCTGCCGGAACAGCTCGGATGAAGTGCAGACCAGCACAAACAAATGGAGAAACCATTTGAACCAGGACAGTTCTCCAGCAGAAATGGGAAAATCTGCCCCTTTTGCTTTTCCAGAATTTACTTTTTCCCCAATCTCAAGTTATTCCTATCCCCAATATGAAGAATATTGACAGTTTCATAATTATTAGTACAAATGAACTCAAATTATATTCTGCCAGTCTCACCAATGAAACTTCACGAGTACAGCTATTCTCCAGCAGAGAAAGCAGCACATCTCACCTGTCTTCCACATAACAGACAGATGTTAGAGATGTTAGAGCCTGCTAGAGAAAAGAAGGTGGTAGCCATAATATATAAACATTCAAACCCAAACTTTTACGATAAAAACACTCAACTGTTTGGGCCTGAATGGGTGAATCTGTCCTGTTGCATTTCTCTTACTTCCAATCTCAAGAACATTTTGCTCTGGATATTAATAAGGTTGCAAATTTGGGTAAATTCTGAGCAAAATTGAACTGAAACAGATTTTCTATAATTCGTGTTCTCCAGTGCTCCACATTTCTCTCATTTCTTCAACTTGTTCCCAGGCTGTTCTCAATATATGTTCTCAAGTCATCTGGGATCTATGGTGACCAGATGAATAAAGGGCCTCCAAAATGTCCTATCATAATATCCCTGCTTGTTGTTGTTAGTCGCGAAGTCGTGTCTGACCCATCGCGACCCATGGACAACATTCCTCCAGGCCCTCCTGTCCTCCACCATCCCTCAGAGTCCACCCAAGCTCACACCAACTGCTTCAGTGACTCCATCCAGCCACCTCATCCTCTGCTGTCCACTCCTTCTTTTGCCCTCTATTGTTCCCAGCATTAGGCTCTTCTCCAGGGAGTCCTTCTCATTAGGTGGCCAAAGTATTTGAGCTTCATCTTCAGGATCTGGCCTTCTAAAGAGCAGTCAGGGTTGATCTCCTCTAGGACTGACCAGTTTGATTGCCTTGCGGTCCAAGGGACTCGCAGGAGTCTCCTCCAGGACCACAATTCAAAGGCCTCAATCCTTCAGCGCTCAGCCTTCCTTATGGTCCAGTTTTCACAGCCATACATTGCAACCAGGAAAACCATAGCCTTGACTATACACACTTTTGTTGGCAGGGTGATGTCCCTGCTTTTTAGTATGCTGTCTAGATTTGCCATAGCTTTCCCCCGCAGGAGCAAGTGTCTTTTAATTTCTCGGCTGCAGTTCCCATCTGCGGTGATCTTGGAGCCCAGGAAAATAAAACCTGTCACTACCTCCATTTCTTCCTCATCTATTTGCCAGGAAGTGAGAGGACCGGATGCCATGATCTTAGTTTCTTAATGTTGAGTTCCAAGCCAACTTTTGCACTCTCTTCCTTCACCCCCATCAAGAAGCTCTTTAGTTCTTCTTCACTTTCTGCCATGAGAGTGGTATCATCTGCATATCTGAGGTTGTTGATATTTCTCCCAGCAATCTTAATTCCAACTGGTGATTCATCTAGCCCTGCCTTTCTCACACTCTGCATATAAGTTAAATAGGCAGGGCGACAGTATACAGCCTTGTGAACTCCTTTCTCAATTTTGAGCCAATCAGTGGTTCCGTGTCCAGTTCTTACTGTTGCTTCTTGACCCGCATATAGGTTTCTCAAGAGACAAATAAGATGGTCT
Organism: Varanus komodoensis; assembly: GCF_004798865.1. Lineage (NCBI taxonomy): Eukaryota > Metazoa > Chordata > Lepidosauria > Squamata > Varanidae > Varanus > Varanus komodoensis. The sequence goes on from NW_025335606.1 coordinate 8,995,578, forward strand.
GGTACTCCCATCTCTTTAAGAACTTGCCACAATTTGTTGTGATCCACACAATCAAAGGCATTAGCATAGTCAACAAATCCCTGCTTAGCGGTCCTAAATTCAAGGCTTTGGCTTCCTTTATGGAGTCCATCCATCTCATATTTGGTCTCCGTTTTCTTCTGCTTTTCACCTTCCCTAGCATGCTTTGCCTTCTCATGTGTCCAAAGTATGACAGCCTAGGTTCTGTCATTTTTGCTTTTAGAGAAACCTCTGACTCAATATTTTCCAACTAGATGGAGAGCAAATAACACAGTGAGAATGGATTTCAAGTCCAAACATTTCGTATGACAACTCCTGAGGAAGGACATGATGCTGGTGTGTGTGTGTGTGTGTACATGCATATGCCCTTCCTGTAATGACCATTCTGTTGCCCCAGGTAGTTCAAGCCTTTGATCATAACCACTTTATGCATTTTGTAAATTCCTTCCTGTAAGTTCTGAAGAGCTGAAATAGGCTCTTTGGTGCCTGTTGCTAGGTTGCTCACCAGGGTGTTCTCCGCTTTGTATCTGTCCTGAATAGCATCATTTCTTTGCTTAACAGTCGCATTCATTACCTGAGCAGCACAGTGTCTCTCTCTTTTTAATGACAATCATTCTGCTCTTCTTCTTCCCCAGGCTTTCTTTCAACGAAAGAATGGGAAGAGGAAAGGCATTTCCATTCAAGAAAAGCACTGGCACAGCCTTTCTTATCCTGCCTATGGAATCATGATAAAGAGATCCTGCTGCTTGTGTGAGAGGGAGTGTGAGGCATTGTTGCTTCTAGGTGTGCCCTAATGTACAGCTGTGGAAAATGAGGAAGCATTTCCATTATCTCTGTTCGGATGACAGGTGTGCTGTTACCAGTTCACGCAAGGGATGAGACACTGTTTAGGCACAACCGCTCTTCCCAGCAGAGTAGGCTTTGGCTCCAATCCAGAGGAAGTTAACGGGGATGGAGACCTGCTTGTGGTCCAGTTAGCAATTCATAGCTACTGGGGGAATCCTTTCCACCTCAGATGGACACTGGGGGGAATTTGAAAGGATGCCACAGTGCCTTTGCTAGTGGAGAAGTGTTGGTGTGGGAAGTGTGTCCACCGTGGACACCCTGTTACGTCCATGGGATGCAGAATGGCCATAAACTGGAACCTAGAACTCCAGGCTGTAAGGGAAATTTGAGGGCCTGATCTTGTCCTCTGGAGTTGCTCGGATGACCATGTGGCATCTCTCTGGCACTACCCTCTCCCCTGAACATTGATTCTTTCTTGATTTTCTGCCTTTGTGCAGTCCCTATCCCCCCCCCCCCCCCCCATAGAGTTCCATGCCTCTCCTAAGGTTTTGTTACTGGTATTAACAGCAGTGAGATAATCCTTTCTAGCCTTTTATGGACCAGCCACTTTTGCTCTTGACCCCATCCGTCACCAATATATGCCCCCCTAGAACTTTGTTAAAATGGAATTTGGCACAAGGGCTGAAGAAAGATCAGCAGACATAGTGTAAATTTTGCAATAGATTTTCTGCTGGTGGCAGTCCCAGAACCAGGATCCAGTACCTCTCTGTTCCCTATGAAGGGCCAGCAGGAAACCCTTCAGCTGTGTCAGCCTCAGATTTGTATAGCTATTTTCTTTCCTGCTGGAACCACAGGGAAGGGTCTAAAAGCAAATAATTCAACAGCAACACTCCTGGAGATATTTAAAAAAAATAAGTTACGAGCTGGCAGGATTTGGAAATGACAAGTTGGGAAGCTACCTCATGGTGTCATCACCAAAGTCAGTTATGATGTAACTCAACAGTTGGTTGAAAATAACTTCCAGTCAGAGCACTGAGCTCTTGAAGTTGTGGAAATTCATGCAGTGGAAGTGGAATTTCATCACCTGCATGGATTAGGATTTGAGTTGGACAAGGATTTGGGATTTGTATTGTTCTTAAACATTGTTTCTTTTTAAAGGTAGTTCTTCTCCAATCTTGGCATTGTGGGCACCTTTAGGAAAAATGAAATTCATTGTGTCAAAAATATACAGATGCACACACTCCATGTGTGAAATATCAGGAGTTGACACTATTTAACTTCTTTTGAACCTTCTCTGGTCCTTTTTCCTGAGAAAAACTTTTGTACTTTTGGTTGGGATTTGGTTGGGATTGTTAGCAAGTGTTTTTTCCTAAATTTCTGCCTCACTGAACAATGCTGTTGCTCAAGAAGATTGCTTGCCAACTTCAGGTCCAAACATAAGCCCTGGTGACTTGAAAAGAGGGATAAAGGAAAATGTTATCTCAGTTTACAAATCTCAGAACTTACTTATTAGCCTCTCTCAATGAAAATGTTTCTATTTTCTAGTTGGTCTCAATGAGATTTGCATTGCAACAAACCATTGCACAAACCATTGTATGCATGTTCCAAAAAGTAAGTGTGTGTGTGTGTACAGGTTTTGTGTGAGATTACACACACACACACACACAGGCAATTTGAAATGCACACTTCTCAAAATAGAAAAACACATTCGTTTTGCATTTTTGTCAAAGGGGGAAGATGTGCATATTGCAAACAACATAATCACACACTTCACTCTTTTGAAATATGTAACTTTCCATATTGTGAATAAAAATGGAAGCACACCAATCTGGGCTTTGAAGTTCAGATCATTTAAATGGTTTGAGCATCACTGATTTTCTCAGTCCTGCTTGTAATGATCAACCAAAAGAAGAAGGAAGCATTCAGAATATCTGACTTTTTATCTAGCTCAGATCAAAATGTGAGTCAGAGAAAAATTCCCAACTGAGACGTGAGATTCAAACTCCTAGCCTACTTCTGTTTATCTTTTTGGAAGAGACAACAGCAACTACGGTGCTTCCGCAATGTGAAAAGGAAACAAAGCAGAATTGATCTTTTTCTTTCTTCTTCCCGGGTAATACACCAGGGAAAAAGTCCCAATGATCCATGAGAAATGCAGTATGTTATGGTTGAAGGAGAACTTTGTTCACTATGCTTCAAAATTTGTACTTTTCCAAATGTTGCACTGGAAATCTCAAATAAACAAGCAACAACAGGAAAAATAATTCTAAAATGCATTATGTTAGGAAAAATCATTTCAAAGGTATGAGTATTAGGAACAAATGTAGTTATAAGGACAAGTTAGCATTAAACAACTTATAGATTCTCAAAAGAATTTAAAGAAAAAGAGTAAAAAGTTCAGGAGAAGCCAGAAAGAACACTACTGAATTTCTGAAAGTTTGAGACAAAGCAAACCAAGGACTGGAAAAACTGAAGATACCCAAAAGGACACTTCATACCTACAGAATATGAACAGAAGAACAGGTGGTATTTCTGAAGCTGGTTTTTCCTCCAAACTAAGCTCAACAGTGCTCAGTTTTGGGGAACTGCTCTAGCTCAATCTCTGAGACATTTGAACAGGAACAAGGGGCATTATTTATCACTAACTCAGACCATGCAAAAGGGTCAAAGGCTCTTCATTTCCCATCCTGTGCATTTGGCTTACATTACATTAAATTTCCCATGAGTCACTGCTCTTTTTCTTCTTGGAAGAGTGGTCCCCTTTCCAAAATCAATTGACTTAGGAATGAGTGGCAATATCTAGATGTTTCTCCAATAAACAAATGACGTATTTGCTGCATTAGACAATAAAGCTAAAATTCACATATCCTTGGTAGAGATCAGTGTTGGAGATAAAGTACAATTGACTTGTACTTCTTAAAAAAGACCCAGCTGCTCTGAATTGTCAATGCAAGCTACAAGAAACTCCAAAGTAAGTATGTGCTAAATATGTGATTATATATCTGAATCATTATTAATTTATTTATCCAAAATGTTTTCTCCTTTGTATTCAGAACTTTCAAAATCAAAACAGTTTTTTAACAAAACAAACCCCATGTCTTTGAAATTAGCTGGCATGATTCTTAATCTGCTTGTCCATCCATCTTATCCTATAGTTAAGTACCCAGATAGCACAGAAAATGTAGTATAAGCTTTGTTTATTGAGCAATTATGCCTTGAAATAATAGGAAATTATACTAATTTCAAAGTTGGAGAGAGCAGACTTAATAACTAAAGACAAACAAAATGCATGTTCTGCATTATGGATGGTTAATCCAATGAACAAATTCTTTAAGCCACATATAAATCCATGCACTTCCAAAGATAATGAGGCTTACTACTATCTTTTGAATTTAGTCAATAAGTGAATGAGATTCTTAAATGCTGAGAACTCAAAAATAACAATCCTAGAAAGATATGTGAAAAGCTCACTCAATTTCATTAGTTATGAGATTCCACAGCTGCAATTCTTTGAGAAGTTGTCTTCTTTTATATTATTATTATTATTATTATTATTATTATTATTATTATTATTATTATTATATTTTAGGGGTATTTCTAACCCATCCAATTACTGTACATCTCTGGACAGCTTGCAATAAATCACCCAATGAATACATCATAATAAATACATCATAATAACCCACAACTGAGGATAAAAACATAATTAAAATAGTTAAACTTTAAAATACTTGGTAAACAAAAGGTCATGACCTGGTGCCAAAAAGTACCATATAACAGTGTCAGGCGAACCTCTCTGTGGAGCGCATTCCATAGCCCAGGCGCCACCACAGAGAAGGCTCTCCTCTGAGTGTTCTCTCTCCTGACCTCCGTCAAGGAGGGCTCCTGTAGCAGGGACTCTGTTGCAGATCTTAAGGGGTGGGAGGGGATGTAGGAAAAAGACGTTCCTTCAGGTATCCTGTTCCCATGCTGTTTAGGGCTTTATAGGTCAATACCAGCAAACTTTTCTGGGTGCCATATCCAGATAAATAGCCAGGTTGCCTCTTTTAATGAACCCGTTCCACCATTTACCCTTATTTCCTTGGTGAAATTCTAACGTCAGACTTTAGATGCTGAATTCACTTCTTTTTTGAAGGTGTTGGTTTGCTTTTAATAGGAGTCTGGAGACCTTGTTTCAGCAAATCCTGAACAATCCTTGCAAAATGTGCTAGGCCAAGCTTATTAAGGCTACGGTTTCTACAAAATTCTTCCTAAAATGCATTTTAGGGAATCATGGGAAATTCCATAGAGCCAGCAATGCTTTGCAAAGCTCCATCACGATTTTATTGAATGGGAATCAGCATTGCATTAACAGAAATGGCTTGCAGCTTCGCCCAGGAAACCATTTCAGTTATATTTAAAAAGTGTATACCTGAACTCATAATATGTAAGCCTCACAAATGCATTTGATGTAGATGAGTGGTACTATATGCATGTATGAGACTGAATTAAAGTCAAGGTACTGATGCAGGGATATTGTCCTTTGAAGTGTTCAGGATGCTCTGCATAAACCGTCTTGTAACCCTTACCATACAAGAATCCTGAAACTTTAGGAGCAGTGCGGTTCTATGGGTTATGGACCGTGTTTTCAGTACACCTCACAAGGAGGTGCATGTTTTTCAGTTTCTAGCTGTGAGGTGATATATATCAGTCCACCCTGGGAATAAGCCCTTGGGCCTCTTTCCCAAATTCATCCAGTGCAGAAAGAACTGCTCCAGCAGCTTCTTTAAGATCACAAAAACAATCTTGGAGAAAGGGTGAAGAGAGCAGTCCAGGGGGAAGGAGGGGAAGAGATCAGCATCACCAAGATGTGACATACCTCGGTGGTACCAAGGCTTTCTTCCCCCATGTTACTTCCCCCATGTTTCAAAGTGTGGCTTCTAGATCAAGAGAGGGATTACTGCCACTCGATACAACTCTAGTGCACCTGCAACTGGAGTATTGTGTTGGGTTCTGGGCTCCACATTACAGGAAGGATATAGCCAGGTTAGAATCAGTGCAGCTTAGGGCCACAAGGAGAGTAGCTGGATTTCAGGGAAAGCCGTATGAGGTGAGACTGAGGGAACTGGGTCTCTTCAGCCTGGAGAAGAGGAGACTCAGAGGGGATCTGTTGGTGACATGCAGGTGCATGAGGGGGTGTCACATGGAGGTGGGTAGAGACCAGTTTTCCCCTGGGCAGGACACCTTCCAATGGAGCCAAGCTCAGGAAACCAAGATTTAGGATGGATGCCAGGAAGCACTTCCTGATGGTTAGGACCTGTAGGGTATGGAAAGGACTTCCATGGGAGGTGGTTGAGGCCCCAGTGGTGAGGGTGTTCAAGGATAGGCTAGACATGCACATGGCAGGCGGAGCTGGCTGGAACTGGGGGGTCAGACTAGATGGCCCACAAGACCCAGGAGGCCCAGGGAAGAGAGTTATTCCCCCCAGCTCTCCATAACAATCCCCTAAGTCTGCTTCATGGGTAGGGAGACTCCTTTCTTCTGAGGGTCGCCCTCCATGTGTTGTGGGTACAAGCATGACAGAGAAAGGGCAGAAATGGGGTGCTCCTTCTCTCCATGCAATGGTCCTACTTGGCTTCTGAAAGTCAAAAGAAGGCTCCCTTCTCTGTTCTGTTCCAACACTGCTGCTGGTGGGCTCCCATAAGACTCAAACAATGGAAACTACAGGTGGATAGATGCAGAGAAATAACTTCTGAAAAACAACTTCTTACTACATTCCCTCCTGGCGATGGAGATGCAGCTCAGATATTTGGCCAGTTTTACCTTTCCCCCATGCTTGGGCCCTGAGCTGAGTTGACTGAGGTGTCATGTCCCAGGTTTCCACACAAGGTGGCATCTGTGGTTCTCCTATTCCCTGAGCTCTGTGTTGTAAGATAGCTCCACGCAAGCAGGAGTTTAAGTGAGCCCTGAGTTTGGGAATATTGTTCCCAAGGGACCATAAATTACTCTGAAATTTATTAATGTATTTATTAGGTTCCCCCCACTTTGTTTCTTGTAAACAAGTCAAAACAGCTTATGTCAGTCTACTGCTCCTGCATTCAATCTTATTCAAGAACTCTTTGAGGTAGGTTGGGATGGGAGTCTATGACTGGTCCAACATCACCCAGTTGGCTGATTGGCTGAGCGGAGACTAGAAACCAGACAGCCTGAGTCCCAGTCCCTTGCTCTTAACCACCACACCACACTGGCTCTCAAATGAAATGAACATTTGCTTCCAAATTTATTCTGGAAGCTCCATGTGGTTCCTTCCAATGCTTGGAAACAGCTAACCTTTTTGCTGTGGAGGCTGATCCAACTCATCCCATCTCATTCCCCTGCACAAACACAACCTTCAGTCCCAATGAAAACTCCTACGCATAACTTGTGTGCAAAGCATTAAGATAATTGATATTTATTAGTCTCCCTGTAATTTTCTGCTTTTTGTTTTGGGATGTTGAAGATAAATCACAGCTACAACAGGCACCGAGGACACATTTTGGGTCTATTATGCTGTCTTGATAAGGGTAGCTGGCATTGTGCTCCTTCCTGATGTGATTCATTGAGACTGATTGAAGTGCCAGGCTTGTCCTAGCTGAAATGCAGTGTAATTAATGTACTCCTATGCTAATGTATGCAAATTCAGGAGTGCACATAGATTTGGGAGGGGGAAAAGAACAAAAAAAGATTAAAGAGTTCACTCCAAAGAACAGATTAATTTATTGCCTCACTAAAGGGCTTCTGAAGAAGGAGGGAACCCATCAAAGGCATGAGCAAAAATGGAGCCAGGGAAATGAGTGTAAGTGTATTACCATTATCAGACCCTGTTTTCTTCTGGATGTGCCACTTGAGCAGCCAGAATGAGTGTATTCAAAGAAAAACTCTGGATTATTAAGAGGAGTAGCATTCCACAATTAAGGATGCCTTTGAAATGTCCATCCGTACCTCTGTCCATCTATCATCTAGACCTCTCTCTCCCTCTCTCCCCTCTTTAAGATTCCCTCTACTAATCAGCCTTTTCAGTGCCTGAAATTAGTACTCAATTCTTCTTGCTCTATCAACACATTTAGATAAAATAAACTTTCACATTTTTCCTCTTTGAAATCTGCATTGCCTGAAGGCAAGACTAGGCAATGTCATGCCCTCCAGATGTTTTGGATGGCAACCGACCATTGGCCATGCTGGCTGCAGCTTGGTTGTTGTAGTCCAAAACATCTGAATGGCCCCTGCCTCGAGGTTCTAGTGCTCAAACCACTGTATTTAGGCCACTGCTGTGCACTTTTGACAGGCAATCGTTCTGTAAGGTTCAAGGCAGAGATCCTGCTATCTAGGAACTGTTGAACCTGGAGGTCTTAGGAGCGTAGCAGCTGCGTTCTACTCAGCCATAGTCTGGTCCAGACAAGCGCCCAGGGCCACACCGCTCCTCTGTTCTCTGGATGAACAGAGTCCTTTGAGTACAATCACTGATGCTGTAGGAAATAGCTTTTGTGGGGAGAAGGTGTGCAAGAGAATTAGATCAGCTATTGTCCACTAGCTCTAATAGATCCTATTGGGTTTGGATCCTTCCATTCTTATTATTGTGAGCAAATACTCATTTGCTGCATTTCTATCTCACCTTTCCTCCAAGGAGCCCAGGGCCATGTACCTCCTTCTCTCCATTTTTATCCCAGAAAAACCTGAGGGGCAGTGCCTTTCCCCCACTGTACCACTTACTCTTTCCATGAGGCCCTGCGGGAAAGGCGCTGCCCCTCACCTGGAAGAGAAGATATTCCATCTGACTCAGCACAGGGCTTGAGTCACACTCAGAGAACCTAGGAAACAATCTTCCGTTTCATATTGATAGAGTTAGGACTTACACTTCGGGGCCATTGACCTTGGTCTGCAGTGCTCCCTTGTCCATATAAAATCATCCTTGTTTTTGCAGCACATGATATGCCAAGCACTTGTTTGATTTCATGGTAGGTCTTAGGATTGTGCCATCCGGTTGACAAACTACAGCTGTAACTTGCTTGTTTTGTGATGTGACACTCTTATCGGTGAACAAACGATCATGGATGGTCCTTTATCTTTCTGTCACGTCATTGTGTAACCAGGGGAGGTAGGATGGCGCATGATAAGAAAGATCCATGTTAGTCCATCTGAAGATGCATTTATCAGCGCACTCAGATAGCTGCATTGATCCTTAGATAACAGCATTGATCCTTGATAACCGCCCTTCACAATCAAGATAGTCATAGATTTCAGGTAAAGGCTTACTTGTGCTGTCATGCTAAATAATTTTATGAATTGGTCCATGTTGTTACATTGGGGCATGACAACACTAAACCATTTAAATATAAGACCATTTCACAACTAGCATTGGTTTAGCTAACACTTGAAGGTAAGACTAGAGGCAAATGAACATGCATTTTGTATGCAATTTTGCCAAATTGACACATTTTTGTGAGATATTTTCCTAGTATAATGTATTTTAATCTTATTTTCACTAAAACATGCACTCTTCTGAATTAACCTTTCCCATATATAAGCATTTTCTGCATGTTTTGTTATTTTATTTTTTTAATTGGAGAACTCAATTGCAAAATTTGAGCCAGTGTGAATTTCAGAAGATAGTTGAGTTACATTTCATGTACTGGTTTGAAAGTATTAAATGAGGATGTGGGATAAATTCATTTCTCCAGCATCCTAATTTCAAAGCAAGGACTCTATCCGGCATCTTGCTGAAATATGAGAATGAACTGGGTGCAGATAAGAACAAGGAACATAAGGAGGAAAGCCATACTGGATCTGACCAAGGGTCCATCCAGTCCAACACTCCATAAAATGGGTACAAGAGCATTACCTGCCCGAGTTCCTCAGCAGCAAGTACACAAACACACTCCTCTGATGATGGAGATAGAGTATAGCCAGTCAGGCTAGGAGGCATTATCACAGATTCATAGAATAATGGAGTGGGAAGGGGGCTTTCAGGACAATGAGTCCAACCCCCTGACCATGCCAGATTCCAAACTGAAGCACATGCATTGATAGCCTCTATCCAAACTGGTGGCCATTGGTACTTCCTGTGACAGTGAACACCATAGCTTAACTATGCACTGTGTAAAAAGGACGTCTTTGATCCATCCTGAATCCTTCACCAGTCAGCCTCATGGGGTGACCCTGGATCTAGTATTATAAAGGAAAGGGTGGGGGGAGTCTCCATCGCTACTTCTTCCACACCGTACATAATTTCAAACACCTCCCTTTCAACAATTTTCCCCCTGAAGCTGAACAATCCCAATGGTTGTAACTATTCCTGATGTGGGAGTCACTCCAACTCCTGGACCATTTTTGTTGCCCTTCTCTGCAGTTTTTCCAACTCAATATTGTTCCTTTTCAAGTGTGCAGACCAGAAATGTATCCAGTGTTCCAAGTGCGGTTTCACCAAAGAGTTTTTATAAGGGAGGTATGATCTTGGCAGTATAAAATCAAAACAGAAGAGAATGAAAATCTGAGCTTACATGGTCCTTGTAGAATTTAACCATTTAAAATTTTAACCATTTAAAATTGTAAGTTTTATCAAAATGTATTGCAATTCTATCCAGCGAAGAATCCTACACCCAGTTGATTATCGGCAGGCTCCCATTTTCATATACTTGGAACACTGAAATAAGGATGAAAAAAGTCAGATCTATGTATTATGTGATGCTGGGAACAATTGAGGGCAAAAGAAGAAGGGGCGGCAGAGGATGAGGTGTCCAGATGGAGTCGCTGGGGCAGTGGGTGTGAGCTTGCGTGGACTCCGGGGGATGGTGGAGGACAGGAAGGCCTGGAGGAATGTTGTCCATGGGGTCGCAATGGGTTGGGCATGACTTTGCAAGGAACAACAAAAAATGTATTATGCATTTTAGCATAGACCTGACTGATCATTATTTGTATTCCGTTCTTCTAAACATAAAAGGAAGGTGGGAAAAAATTGCACACTTTGGCCTCAAATTAGTATTCTACTGTTGCAAATAAAGGAGCAGAGCACTAGGAAGGAGTCTATGTGCAACCTTTTAATCCCAGGTGAAGGACACGGACTCATTCATTCATTCGTTATGTTTTCACACTGCCCATCAGCTCAAAACCCGCTGAGCAGTTTTACATAGCATTTCAGCAGACAACCAGAAACTGGTTATGAGATTGCATGGGAGTTACTGAATGATTCCCGACCATGGGAAGCCGTACAATCCCTGATCTAGCATGTTCCAGTTTGTTGAGATCTCTGTCAGGCTTTTGAATATTGGATTATAAATGAATTTGGTGAATCATCACTACATTTTTAACCTTGTAATCCCATGGCAGGCCTGGTTCTTCCATGGATCTGCCCCCCTGCAAATGTGTTTAAGATCACAGGCCAAGTATTAATCTGCAGAATTATTCAACTGAGAGTCGTTCATGCTACTGTATATAACAGAGACCCACTCTGTGGTATGAAGTTGTGTTCAGAATGAAATATCCTGAAGTTTACTACTGGTGAAGTTCTAAGCAATGTTTAGGATTTACTGAAGTTAATTCACACCTGCAAGGGAGAAAAAAAAAAAAAAACTGGAGCACAGAGGCATATAGAACCCCTGACAATATATTTTTAATTGTTGTAGCAAGGTACCAAAGAATCTTGCCCAGTGTTCAAAGCACAGTTTGTTGTATGGGTTTCTCTCCCTCTCTCTCCATCTCACTCTCCATCTCAATCTCTTAGTTCTCATACACTAAGTATATATTTTTGAAAGATGGAATAAGCCCAGCTGTGAAGCTTTGCTAGGAATTGCAGGTACTTGAAAACAGAAAATACCTATTTTCTTTTCAACTTTATCACATATTATTAAGAAGAAAGTGCACCCAACTGCACACAATACAGGGCTGTATTTTCTAGCCCAAGTCTCTTTCAGGTGACATGTTCATACTGCTTGAGTATTGATCTTGTGCCTTATACCTTTGTCAATAAAAATGCAGCCTTATGTTGTAGAGTTAGGTATAGTTTATTGTCCCAATAGCCTTTTAAAATGGGTAATAAGTCATTAAAACTTTGAGATGTACTACTTTCTTTCTTCAATGCAGCAAACACACACACACACACACAGTTATATCTATACCTACACAATTTTTATATATTGGGGTTAGGCAACCTTCACAGCAGGTGCAGCCCATGTGAGTTCATTATCTAACCCACCAGCTTCTTACCCAGGCCTTGCTCTCTCAGCCTCTCAACAGAGGAAAGGTCTTATCTCCTATCACTTGCTGATCAGAGATAAGAGTTTTTCCATGATGGGAAGAGGGAGATGGGACTTCTAAGGAAGCTGCTCTGTGATTCTGACTTACTTGCTTCTGAGTATATTTGAAGACTCTGGGTCTGCCGACTTCTAATAGGCTTAAAATGGTTAATAATCACATTTTGGCCCATTCTACTCTGGCCCCTCCCAAAGAGGGGAAGGAGTCCCTGGGAACCTTGACTGATTGACATTGGTGTTTGGATTCAAAAAAGTGGCACTGTGGTCATCAACTCTTCAGCTGATGCCACTACTAAATAATTACAGATAACATCTCAGAATGCCACCACATAGAATTTTTTCCCCCCACAAAGCTGGCCTGCATGCTTCTATCCACTCAGAGGGCACATCTAATGGGAAGGGAATGTTCCGTGTATCTGTCCAGTTTGATTGATCTTCCTCTCCTTTCCTGAGGGACAAGAAGGTGGGCAACTGTGTGATCAGACATTCACATGAAAATATATGTTTCACTTTCATGGTGGGAAGGGACAGTGGATGAATCCAGCAAGAATTAACTCAATGCAGATTTTTTGTTGTTATTCAGAAGATTAAAATATATTTAGTATGAATTTAGTTAATAAGTAGGTTCAGAACATGTTGCTCTCATGTTTGGAAAATGTCAAAACATCTATGGGTGCATTTGTTGGGAACTGAGTTGTACCACTTAATGCTATTTTATAAAGGCATTTCTATGTTCTTCTTATACAGCAATCCCATAGTTTTGTAAAGAGTTTACCCTCCAACACAGAGGGTAATTTTTAAGGAATGGGTAGCATGTAGGTATGCAGATGCGTTGCAAAATCTGTTCTATGTTTCATGGACGACCGGGCCATTTTCATTCCATTGTCCACTCATTGATAGAATTGGATTTGGTGCGCATGTGTATCTATGTACTAGTGTGCACCCCTGAAAATGTGCAACTCCCACCATGTACATTTTTATGCTTTAGCCTCTGGGGAAAATGCACATTAAAAAAATCTATGAATGAATTTACAGCAAGTAAATCTATGACTTTTATTTACTGAGAAATTATGAAAAGCCCCCCCCCCCCCAAGAAATCCACAAGCCCATGGAATCTGTGTGACTCAGAAAAAGTGCTGTACTCTGGAACTCATGAACTGGATCCTTAGCAATCTGAATTCATTTGAGCCTGTTGAGTGTTCCTCCAATATTCTTAGCAGCATGTGTTCTGAAAGGCCTCTCACTGAGTACGATGCTGGGCTAGTATCTTAACCTGCTATTAGTTTGATTTTAAAGAATGTGGGCCTGGGTTAGACCTGGCAGAGGCAGAAAAGAAGGGAAACATGGTGGAAGGAAAAGCAACCACAGTTATGGCTAGGTAATCAATACCATGTTCTCTGTCATACAGGCATGTCTTACTTATGGCAGAAAAGGTGGACATAAAATCTAAGCCACCATTATGATTGTATGGCGGTCATCTCAGACAAGAGAAGCTGAAGTGAGGGGGCGACAGCAGGACAGAATGCAATGCATGCCGTGGGCCTGCCTGCACCACTGAAGCTAGCTTGCTACCCCCAGTGCCAAACAAGCCTACCTGGTTGCCTGTGCTGACGTTGGAGTGATCTACCAAAGTGCCCGATTTCTGTCTGTGGAAACGGTAGAGGGAAACCATCTGGTCTTTTCCATCAGGAGGCCAAAGGACATGTGATTGTTCCAGACCACTGCTAGAGACGGGGTAATGCTGGGCTTGTAGGCACATTGTCTGCCCTGGTAGAAACCATTTCCTGGATGGTGGAGGGGCTGGTTTGCATGGAAGCAGGTGGAGGTAGGAGTTTGCCATATGAACATATTCACTTCAAAGTGCCTAAGTCCAATGGAGAGCCTTCCAAGGTGTTTTTGGGGTGCCTCTCCCCAGTGACTCACCCACAGTGGGGTAGGAGCTCATTAGGACAGGGAGAATAAAGGGATGGGGATCAGCTAATTTGTCCACCTTTGCAACCATGCCTTGTCCATGCATGATGGTGGTGGTGCTGGTGGTGGTGGTGAGAAAATAATGGGAGTACTTTTTTCCCAAATCACAGCCAAGGAAATTCCCCAAAAGGGTGCTGGAATGAAAGACAGTCAAGCATAGTTTGAAGGAAGTGCTAGATACCGCAGGATTCCATTACATTTCCCCCACCCTGCCCATGGACACACAGAACATCCCTCCGCATGGAGACAGGGCCACCCGCTGTTAGAGGTGGTTCAATAATTGATGTTCAAGCTTGGCTAGATTCTCCAGACACCAGCTTGCTGCTCACTCCTCTTTAATTTGCACAGATGGGAAAATTGCACCATATGCAACATTATTGGATGTCAAAATTACACATGTGCACATGCGTATGTTCTTCAGCAAGTGGTGCATTTAAAGACAGCTGAGCCATTTGAGAAAGTATTTTTCAAATACATGCTTCACAAATGAAGGCAAGTTTGCAAATTTCCATTGACTGGGTGCGGAAATGCACTCCTGTCCCCATTTGCGTGATTAAGAATTGGAATGAATTTCTCATGCATGCCTGTCTACTCCTAAAGCTTGACCATGTGCCCTCCTACTGCTCTATGGTCCCTCCAGTTCAGTTGGGTAGCCCTTCCAGATAAGTAAATGCAAATGCCAAAGGGAGGTTGTTATGCTACCATTAAGCCAGGAATGGTATACATGGATGGGGCTCTTAAAAGGGCCAACCAGGCCCTCTGGGCGCAGAGGATATCACTGGACACCCATTGTCCACATCCATTTCAAATTTGCTCGATACTGGGAGAAAGGCATACTGTTCTGGGTCTCTCTCAGCCTGAGGAAAGCAACACGGCTGGTATTGGGAGCACTGAGAAAGAGCCTCTCTTAGTGCTTCTCCCTGTACCAGCTGAGTCCCTGACTGTGAGTGGTCCTTGGTGACACTGCGAAGGAGCTGCATGATAGCAGACAGAATGTTGCTGGCTACTGCTCCCTGCTCACTTCCATCTCCCTCTATACTCCAATCTTCAGTTGAACAGTACCACAGAAAGGACTTGATCACTTTTCCAGGTAAAAAAGGATTGCGTATTTGGATCAAGTATCTTTTCAGCAGCTTCTTGGAGAGAAAACATACAATTCTGGTGGAAGATAACCCAGTGACTCTTTCTCCTTGTTCTCTCACCACTGGGCCATGGTGGAGTCTTTAGGCACCATAATTTGGAGAAGTCTTCCATTCTGTTTGCATTCTAAAAATAATCTTCACAAGGTATTCAAGCTGTTAAGCATCATATACCAGAGCAATCTGTAGCTAACGGTAGTTTTTTGAGTGAACATGAATAGCTGAAATTGTGACTCAACGGCCGGGGTAATTGCATGAAAAGAGAGTTAATCTCTAAAATGAATGACATCTTGAGCAGGGTTGGTGGTGTAAAGAATAGCTCTAAAGAAACCGATGGCCGTCTCTTTTGAAGTGACAGTGAACGTGGGGAGACAAGCATGTTTTGTAGTGTTTTAGGGCTAAGACCAGGGATGCTCAGTGTCTTTTACACCATGTCCTGACGATCACGTGGGAGAAAGCTTCCGGTGGGCATGGCCAAAAGCAAAATTAACACTCGTGCTAGGAATGTTGAAGGAAGAAGAAGAGGAAGACCGGGTATGTGATGGATTGATTCTGTAAAGCAGTGTTGTCAACCTGTGGTCTACAGACACCCCCCCCCCCCAGGGGGGGATGTTGTCACAGGGGGTCTGTGAAGATTGAAGAAATGTTATGGGGTTCTTTGCAGTTAAATATGAATGAACAAAATTCATATGGAACCAGTGCAATAAAGATATTATAATAGGAGTGTGTGCATTAACAGATTCACTTACTCCTCTTCTCTCCAACCTTGAAGGCTTTTCATTAGAAAGCTGGAACAAAGATTGGATGTAGTCTGGTGCTTTCACTCTTGAGTGAAGTCTTGGTGGTCTGTGGCCATAAAAAGTATTTAAAGGGGGTCCTGATGAAGGAAAGGTTGAGAACCACTGCCATAAAGGAAGCCACAGCTGTGAGTAGGGATGTGTGAAGAATTCATCACATCTGGGGGGCACCAGGTTGGGGAAAGCTGCTTTAAATTATAAGTTATAGCCCAAAGTGAAGAAAAGATGTTAAATGGAAAGAGCCTTAAAAGGGCTTTAAGGAGGGCACAAACTGCTGAAGTGTTTGGCTTGATTGTAATTTTCTGTTAAAGAAGAGAATAGGATGATGTAAGTGCAGAAAATTCCTAGGAGGGACAAGTTCTTTTGCATTAGAAAAGTGTGTGCATGCATACACACACACCCCTCTGTATTAAAGTAGTGGTGAACAATGGATTTTAAAATTTATTTTGATGTGATTTTGAACCAATCACTATGCTGGAATATTTGGGAAATGTGAATGCTGGTGGATACCGAAGACCTGATCTGTACATGAGTCTGGAAAGTGCAGATTAAATCGGTTTGTATAGAAATATGCAAGATCAAAGTCCTCCAACCCCCCTCCTGATTCAAGCTGATCCAAGCCTGTGGGTGAATGCAAGCTGCTTTGCTCAAGGTGTTGGCAGGACCTGCTCTCAAATGTCATGCCGTCTGGCAACGCAAACCCTTGATACATTTCCGCGAGATTCCAGTGCCTCCCAGGGCACCATTTGTATCCTCTCTAATAGAAGTCAGGGACATCAAAGCTGCACAGATCAATTTGGTACGTCTTTGAGCATTTCCCTTCTAGAGGATGCTGGTGTACTGGTTTTGTATGGCAGGGTGTGCAGGAGGGTTACGTGCTGGTACATTTCAAGGAGCAGCACACACTTTGGACTGGGTGAAGTGCAGATTTGTTTGATCTTCTCTTGGAATTGCTGTATTCAGGAAAACTCCGGTGAATAATGGAAGTCTGCTTGGGAGCAATTTATACTTCTGTGCAAAAGTGGATGTACAACCAACAAAACATTTGCAGCTTAGCCTGCCAAAGAAGGAATATGTTGATTTGAAGTTGTTGTGTTCCTACCTGAGCAAATTTAATGCTTGCTCTTCCTTTATCAGTATGATATCCAGACATGGAAACTCGCAATCCTTCCGGGAGATGGAGTTGGCTTCTTCAGTTACAAATTAGTCTCTCTTCCCTTGTTATTTTGTTTACATAGTTTGAGATATACTAATATATTCTTGTGCAAGTTTGTTCAAAGAAGACTTGAACGTGTTTGCAGAGGTGCCACCAAATTTTCCCCAAAGCAAAATTCAAGGCAGACTGAGAGGGCTGTGAGGGATTATTTTAATTTCTCAGAGGGGTTTTTTTACAAGTTTATTTTGTAGTCAAATACAAGGCTTATTTGGATATTCTTTCCCTGACAAACATGGTTTGAATTTCTCCAGAGATTTTGCCTGCTTCAGTGGTGGTTTGGACCACAGCTCCCACAGTCCACGACCACTTGCTATGGTGGCTGGGGCTGATGGGAGCCATTGTCCTGAATATGCACAGGACATCCAATTCTTGTCCCTCCAGTCATCCTAGTGTTCAATGGTCAGAAACTGGGCTTTTCTTCCATAGTGGTGAACTAACTGGGCTCTTTCTGGTCATTCTTTTCAACAGGATCACAAGTTAAGGGATTTACAACACTGCGGTTCCTGATTGAGCCTTTGGATGCTGTTACCATGCGGGGAAGTAATGTGCTGCTCAACTGCACTGCAGAATCAGATCAAGGGTTTCCCATCATCAAATGGAAAAAGGACGGCGTCTTTTTAAACTTGCTGGTGGATGAGAGAAGGCAGCAGTTTTCCAATGGATCCCTTTTGATACAAAATATAGTCCATTCCAGACACCATAAACCTGATGAGGGCCTTTATCAGTGTGAAGCATCATTAGAAGGAATTGGAGCCATCATAAGCCGGTCAGCTAAAGTCTCAGTTGCAGGTAGGAAATGGTTCTTTTGTACTGTGAGAAGATGGATTCATGCTAACTAGTTTGGTCTGTGGTATACTCAGCCAATTTCTTTTGTTTGCAAATGGAGGATGAATGTTAGTCCTAATCTTTGCCAGGCTGAAAGCCTTCAGTGGGTCTTGAGTTGGGGACCTGCCTGCTGCCAGTCAGGGATTCGATCTATGTAGTTCCAACCAGCTGAAGTCTAAGGATGGATCTGCAGAAAGGTCACCTAGATGAGTCAGGAGGAACATCTCAATAGAGCAAAAGATAGGAGAAACACAGGAGGTAAATCTGAAGCCCAATAAGGCCTTCCAGGTCAGATTTGTTCACTAGTCTGCAAATGTAGGAATCTTGATTTTTGTTTCTTGGACTTTTTCCTTCCACATCAGCTGCCTTTACCATCTCCTAAATTGACAGGTATTAGATTTCAAATCACAGCAAAGGTAACCGTACTGTGGTGTGAGGCATACCCTGTAATTGTGAAGTTCTGTAGAATGTTAGAGAAGAAGCATCATGAAAGGGTTATTGCCATGGTAAACATCTTGGTGGCTGCTGTTGGAATGAACAGGAAGAGGTGCCTCCTGTTGGCTAGAGTTGCCTCTGGTCAGTTCCATCATGACATTTCTTACACCAAATTTAAATCACCAAATGATTTAAAATTTTTATTAAGGACGACTCAATGCACAAGCTTCAGAACTTTGTTTACCAATACACCAGCTTAGCTCTTCCTTCCATGACCATGATGATTAGCTGCAGAAAACTTGTTCTCATGTAAACAATTTTAATCTGAAATAAGTACAATGGACAAAAGGGAAAAGTTTTCTGTTAAAAGTATGTTGGTTCTCCTCCACAAAAAATGGAGTTAGACATGACATTACTGCCACAGTAATTTATTTCTGACAAGCTTCTATTCATGCTTAAATATGTCTAATCAGCCCTTTGTTGCTGTGTGATATTTGAAGCATGTTTATTATCTTCAAAAACAAGAGGAAGCCTTTGAAGCCAGAAATTAACTGCTTTCTGGATTAATTCAGGGTCAGAAAAAATAAGATATTAAAGTTTTGCAGAATGTGAAATGTACTTTTAGTATTATTTTTCCTATTCTACTGAGCTTTTCTTGGCTGACAAATTCGGTAGAGAACTTAGTGGATTTAGAAGCACCCTTTATGGAGCTCTTGTGTATATCTGTACAGGCACACTTGTGTGTGTGTAGAGTGCCTCTTATGCAGAACTGACGCAAATTGGCCACTTCTGGAATCACAAGATGATTTTGGGAGTTTAACAAATACTTGAATTCAGATTCATGACCCTTGTGAAGGTTGGCAAATTCAACACTTTGCTCCATTAGGATGTTGAACAAGTTTCACAATTCATACTTGGTAATCTGCTTTTGCGCACTTTTGGAAGTGTGCTCTTTTAAGCTTGTCATGAAATATTGGCATATCCAATCAATAGAACTTTGAAGAGAACCTTCAAGATTATGAATGAATGCAAGGAGAAGGAATACTGATGCAAATTTGTTATTGAATAATCAGGACATGCTAAATGCTCCTTAACCAAAATACTCAGGGTGATCTTGAAATGGACAGCAAAATCAGGGATGCAGCCATAGAAAGATAGAAAGTACTATAATAATGGATGATTTCAATTGTCTTCACATAGATCAGAAAGGAATGCATACTCTAATCATGACAAAGGAAGGAAAAGACAAGTGTACTTTAAGAGTCTTGCTTGTGGAGTTGACCAGATGGGAGGAAATCTTGGATTTAACTGGAAGTGGTACTAGGTCCTAGTACTTGATATGAAAGTCCTTGAACCAGAAGGAAATTACTATTCCAGTGCTATCAGATGCAATGTATATGTAAATGGACAATTGCCAAGGAAGTCCAACTGAATAACATTTGATTTTGAAAAAGAAAGTTCCTCAGATATCAGGAGACTAACAAAAAAGGAAAGTAAAAGTGAAAGGAAGACAGTGGAGGCTGAAAGGGAAAAATCTCCCCAGAATGCTTTGGGGATATTCAAAAGCAAATCTTGGCAACTTGCCTGGTAAATGATGCTACTGGATGACAAGTCCCTGGTGGTCCCAGAAGAACCTGCAATCTGGCTGAAAACCACCTGGAGAATGGTCTTCAGTGTAGCAGATCCGTTTCAGCAGAATTCCCTTCCTTTGGAAGTTATGCAAGTGGCAACATGACATTGATTTCAGGACCTCCCAAAAACAGAAATCTTTCAGAAGCCTTCCCAAAACACCTGTAGTTCCTTTATCTGCTTTATCCTTTACTGTTCACTTCTCCAAAATCTCCAGACTGCAACATGGCGTACCATATCCATTTCGTGTATACATAAGTATATAAATAAAACAACAGTACAAGCTCAGCTAAAATGTAAGCTGCTAGCCAGATTACCTCAAACTTCCACCAACTTCTGGAGGCCCATTTAACTTTTCTTCAAGTCTCGAGATATGTGGGTCTTCTCTGCATGCAGAAAGAGACTTGGCCAAGACTCTCAGCAGCTGCTTCCCCAAACCTAGGTAGATTCCTGCATTGCCTTGGTCCGTCACACCTTCTCCCGATCAGGAAGGAAGCAGCAGGAAAAGGATCCTGGCTGACACTTCGCGGAGATGGCCACACATTACAAAGAAGTCATGTTCTAGCTTCTCCTGCTGTTCCTCATCCACAGGTGGATGGTGGGGATGTGGAAGGGATGTCTCAAGGGAAGCTGAGTGGCAGACAAAGCAGACATGAAGCAGGTGCCTGGGCAGGTTTCTTTCTTGACTTCCCCAGCTATGACAGGGGAGGCAGGATGGGCTCAGGTCACTTATTCTCAGTAACCAGAAACCTCCCTACCCTACTATTAGGAGAGAGATGTTTTCCTTCTGAAAGTGAAGGTCTTGCTGGATATTTCAGAACTGGGAGCCTAGTTTTACCTTGACGTTACAAGGTACTCAACATGCGACTTGAAGAGTGAGCAACTCTCTCAGAATGTACTATAGCTGCTGCTGCTGCTGTTGCTATTATTATTATTGCATGTACACCATGCCTTTTTGCTCTTGCAAGGAATCCAAAGCCACCTACATACCCACCCCCACTTAACTCCATTTTATCCACACAAAAACAACCCTGTGAGATAGGTTAGTCTTCAGCTAGCCAGTGAGCTTTATGGCTGAGTAGGGACCAGAACATGGATCTCCCAGGGACCCAATCCAACACTCCAACCACAATGCCACTCTGGCCTATCACTTAACATGGGCACCTTTGAATCACCCATAATGTTGCCTGTGGGGAAAATTAGTACAATTTGAGATATTTCCACAAATTTGAGAATAGTTTGACATTCTGTGCTGGATAACTGTTTGTTTTGCAGAATGTTCAAGTCTGTGCAGGACAGACAGGTGCACAAATGCCAGTGCAAAGCAGGCAAGCGGATACTCAAAGACTCTTGGCAAGCTTGAGCATTGCTCATTAACTCATCTAAGTCATTAACTAAGTCATTCCAAGCAACAGAACAACAGGAAGCATGAATTGACACAGAAGAAATGCAAGCGGGCAAGCGTTTCGGCAATAACCACTTCAAGTGAATCGAAGGGCATATGCCTCCTCACTAACTAAAAAAGTAAAGAAAAAGTTGAAATATATCAGAATCAGAAAATGAAGTCAAGAAACTGATGGATCGTTGGATGAAGGGACAGTTAAAGGAGCAGCAAAGGGGGATCAGTTCAATTGCAGATAAACTAAACCTGCCCGAAGGTTGCACAGGGCAAATGCCCTCACCTGAATGGATGTTTTCAAGAAGACAGTCTGTGATGCTGAGGCAAATTGCAGTGGCCAGAGATGTCATCCCACATTAATGTCTTTTTAATTCGCCAGTTCTTTCTCTCCCAGATGAGAACATTGTGAATGCCGGTGAACAAACTCAAAGGAAATTAATCATTTACTCCAGCCAACTTCCATGGATACACCTATTCCCAACAGCGGGCAGACTGTGACGTACCTGCCTGCCACCTTACTTTTTAAGATGTGATGCCTGTCCAGGGAGGTGGGAGTGGGAACATGTAGGAGTATGGCTGAATACACAGTTTTGAAATCAATACAAAAATCAGAATCAGAATACAAAATTCATTCTCCAAAGATGAATATAGGAAAAACCAGAATCTACAGATCTAATCGTTCAGACGCAGGGATTCAAGTCATTCATTCTTAAGTGCACCATTGTCATGTGCCATCAAGTTGCCTTTGACTTATGGTGACCTTATGAATGAGTTCCCTCCAAAATGTCCTGTCCATGAGAGCTTCATTCATCGTTTCCAAGTTCAAGGCTGTGGCTTCTTTTATCCATCTCACAGTTGGTCTTCCCTTTCATCTTCTGCCTTCAACATTCCCTTCACCTTCAACATTATTATTCTCTCCAGAGGCGGGGAGACAATATGGTTTGTCTTCTCGTGAAAGTATGATAGCCTCAGCATTATCCTTTTTTGCTTCTAGGGAAAGCTTTGGCTTGATTTAAGAGCATGAAGATGACTGATTACATAGGGATTCAGAACCAAAAAATTAAGAACAAAACACTCAAGCCCTGTTTTGGTTTCTCTAACATCCATCTCCAACAAACAAACAAACAAACAAACAATCAAGAAACACAAATCATGAAGTTTTCTGAACTTCATAAATTGTTAGAAAGTTCTAATGAAAACCATATTGAAATGGACTTTTCACCCATCTCTATGTGTCATTGAAGGTGATCTGATAGAAAATGTTTGAGTTTTCCAAAGGCTTTGGACAAAGATTCTCATTAAAATCTCAGGTGAAACCCAAGCAGCCATAGAATAGGAGGAGAGGGCCTCTTATGGGTTGGTAGCTGGTTAAAAATGAGAAAATAGAGAGGAGTTGTAAATGATTTTTTCTCTGAATGGAGACATGGAAACAGTGGATCTTTATGGCTTATTTTAATTTCTTCAACAATGACCTGCATTCAGGATGATCACTGAGATGGCCGCATTTGCTGATAACACCACGGAATGTATGGTGGTTAAAAGCAGAAGCGACAGTGAAGTATTGTAAAAGTATCTGGACAAAAAGTATCTCCATGCGGGAGAAACGGACATCACAGTGGCAAACGTGGTTCAATGTAAATGTAAAGGACGCACCCAGGGGCAAACTTCACATCTACTCTGATGGGAATTCTTGTAGTGGCGATTCACCATGAAATGGATCTTGGAATTGTGTGCACACTTCAACAAAAATGTTGACCCAATCTGCAACAGTGATTAAAAAATGTAACTGTTCCCAATTTCAGTTTACAACAAGAATTGAAAATAGAACTGCCAACGAATGCTCTACATAGTTTTGGCCATCACACCTCAAATATAACATTGTAGAGCTTTAAACGATGAAGAAAATGCTGTGGCATCACCACAGTCACAATTTAGATATGGAGAACATGAGCGCTGACAATATCCAGTCTTCAAAGAAAACCATGTGCCAGGATTCCCCACCGTTATATGGCCATCTCTTTTGATTTCATTCTCTTTTTTATTTCTTCCATGGTCATGCAATTTCTAATGTAAAATCTTGTAGAAATGCATGCTTGTCAAGGTAACTAAAATGCATCTGCCTGTATGGCCTATTCTGCCATTATTTCTTTGCAAAATTTTCTCCAGCTTCTTCATACGCCTACCTTCATCTGCCTACCCTCCCTTTCTTCTTTATTTTATGGATTATTTCCATATCATCCAATGGCCGAAACCCTGGGTGGATCACATCAATTAAAACCAAAACTACAACACACAGTCCTTAAATTCTATTCCACCTTTGACAACATCTTCCTGTCCATCTGAGAAAATCAAAGAAAGCCTGATTCATTTGATATGTTTTGGACCCCTGTCAGACAGCCAGTGTGGTGCAGTGATTAGGAGCATGGGACAGCGAATCAGGAAATCTGGGTTCGGGTCTCCACTCAGCCATGGAGCCATAGGTGACTTTGGGCCAGTCACAGACCCACAGCCCAGCTGAGCTCATAGACTTGTTGTTTGAGTGCAGCAGCAGCAGGAGGATGCAATCCATTTGAGTCTATTGCAAAAATGGGGTATAGATTTAATGAATGAATGAATGTTGGGATAGCTTCATGGTTGCCATGTTGGCCCAGATCCAGCATTCTTGCTATGGAAGTTGAAATTCCCCAGAAGCATCATTCCAGCAGCACTCAACGCCCAATCTGGGACCACTTCCATCAACTGGCGTGGGAGGTCCAGCAGAACCCCTGTTCTGTCCTGGTTGCCCAATGTAAGGTAAACAACCACATCCAGCACATGCACTTTGCTCCAGTCAGAGCTGGTGCTGCAGTGATGTCTGTCAACCTGAATAGCTTTAAGGGGAGCTTGAATATATTCGTGGAGGTGAAAGTTGTCAATGGCAAGTAGTACTGATGGCAAATGTACTGCGACCTCTGAGATCAAAGGCAGCTGCTGTCGAGCATGGATGGGACAGTGCAGTTGCACTCTTGTCCCACGGGCAGCTGGCTGGCCACTGGGTGAACTGAATGCTGGGTTAGATGGAGCTTGACATGAAACAGCAGGACTCTTATTCCATTCTTGCAAACAGCTGAAGGAACTGGCTTCCATCACCCAGAACCCAGGAAGGCACACATGGAAGGTCAACCCTCTCACCCACAATCAGATCACTGGGGATATTTTATTTATTCAGCAGCAGCACCAGCCCTGAGGTCAAGCCAATAAGGCACCCAGGAACCATCTTGTTGAAGGAAGAACCAGAAGAAGGAATAGGCATAAGCCCCAATTCTCCTCAGTTGGCCTGTTCATCCTCCTATTCCATACCTCCCCCTCCCATGAGCACTCCGAGACAAATACCTCTTCCCCAGATTATTAAATGAATGAATATAACAGCATAAGAGAGAGATCGCTGGGCCCAACGGAAGATGATGAACAGCTGAATGTCCTGAATTGCTTTTGCAGGCTGCTCTCCTCTTCCCCCTTGGGGTTACTTGCTACATCACATTACCTGTCATGTCTCCCTTATGTTCTCTTACGCTACTCTTTGCTGTTAATGGAACCCCTGAAATGTTGTGAAGAAGCAGTGGCTGATTTTAAGAGGGTCGGAAGATTTCAGTATGGGGGAGTGGTGGTACTTAGCGTGAAGAACTTCTGCAATCAGCAGAACAGAGAGAAATATTTGCTTAGGTGAGGAATAAAAATATTGTTAACTGATCTGGAAATGTGCTTACCATGACCCTGCTTAAAATACTGGCAGAACATCACTGACTTAAGGCGCTGGACAGATGGAAGATATGAAAGAAGAGAGAAGTACTAAGAACAAAAATGAGAGAGAGAGAGAGAGAGAGAGAGAGAGAGAGAGAGAGAGAGAGAGCGAGCATATTTTTCATGCTAAATGCAAGGCGAAACAAGGGACTTTAGAAAGCTATCACTGCCAAATGAGGTTGTTGCTTGGGGTGGATTTACATAATCAAAGGGTCAAAATAATATGTATTTTTGTACAGGTAAGCATGGCCCACGGAGCATCAAATATGCACTGATAACACTAGAACTCATTGGTACCTGATGAAGATGATTTGGCATCAGAATCAAGATAGATATGAATAGAGGCTACTTCCACAATAATAGGCTTAGACAGCTTTAAAGGTGGGTTAGAAGCATTCGTGGAAGCTATCATAAGCTATCAACGGCTATCAAACCTCTGTGTTCAGTGATGGGATGCCCTCCATCCCATTTGGTTAGAGAGTGTCAGGATCTGGGCAGCTTCAGGGCTCCTCCTGCTGGCCAAGCACCAGAATAACAGCCTTGTAGTTGCAGGATTGGTCCCGGGATCTGCTGCAGCTGCCAGGGCTTTTATGAGTACCACCTGGGGGCCCTGGGGGACGGGCTATTGAAGAAGTGGCCCTGCCCTGCACAAGCTGCCTCAGCAATATTGGTCTCCAAAGTACTGGAGCGCCTGTGTTTGGCTCCTGTTCCTGGGCTCCGTTCTTGCTCCAAGGTACCCAACTCTTCTATGCTGTTTTCCTGGCTCTTGACTTTTGGTTTGTGTTCAACTTCTCCCATTTTCTAGTCTGTGCTGTGAAGGATTCCTGGTTTGACTCTGGCCTGTTTAATACTCCAATTTGGACTTGTGACTTGGACTGGTGATTGGACTCCAGCTTTGATCAGCTTGCTTTTTTTTTCCTGGCTCCTGGTACATAATCTGTTACCCATTTGCCCCTGCCCTGGACCCTTGCAGAAGGACACATTTGGGATATTTTAATGCATTTAATTGTGGGTAGGCTGATCAGATGATTTTATTTCAGTTCATAAATCACTCAAAATGCCCCATTCACAATCCTCAGTGCAAATGTATATGAGTGTATATTTTCTTCTTAAATCTTCACACATTTCCAAGCTTTCCTTCATGCCTAGAAAAAGTATACTTAAAAAATGCATCACTTTCTCAGGCTATACAACTTTTGGGAACTGTGCACATTTTAGAACACCCATGTTTTAGTCTTTAGAGAAAACGTGTTCAATTTCTGAAATTTACACTAATTTGGGAAGTTCTTGTACAACTTATAGCTTCAAAAGCAGTTTGCTCTGCACTACTTTCCCATTCATGAAAAAATGACCTGTGATCCCAAGCATGAGTTTGAATTATGGAGAAATGAGCAGTAACTTGAGGACTGGGAAATCTTGGTGAGCTTGAGTGGTGTGCATTTCAAAGAGGCACGTGGCTGGCCTCTTGTGGAAACAGAAAGATAGACCAGATGAAATCAGAGTTGCTCTTACAATTTTAATCAATCCAGTCACACGGTACAGTCAAGTCACATAGGAAGACACCCTTAATTAAATTCAAGTCCTTTTGTAGGCCTCTTCCATTTCCTCTTTCAACAAGGCTCACAGGGTCTCAGACAGCATAGGGAGATGCTGTACGAGACATGCACATGGTGGGCATGTCATGAGCGGATCCAGCTGGAGCCGGGGGTCAGACTAGATGGCCCGGGAGACCCTTTCTGACTTGCTCTGTTTCTATGTTTCTAAGATAGCCAGCTGAATCCACAGCCCTGATCTTGCACATCTTTTCTGGTGTGAGATGGTAGAAAGAGGATCCAACTGGTGCAAACAAGTTGTCTGCAGGAATTTGCCATGACTCTTCCACATCACTTTTCAACTGCAACACCAGACCTCCAGCACTGCTTTACTCTTGCTAGGCATCTGAAGAGCCAATGTAGCCATGCATAAGTCCTATAGGGTGCATGCTGGAAGAAAAAGCAATGTGGTAGGGAATGAAAAGAGACTTTTAAAAAAATCCAACCATTCTATCACAACCAAGCATCATGCATCCTAAAGCAACCACAAACATCTCACAGTGCACCTGCTGGTAGAAATGCTCGCGTGGTGGGGGACCTTTCTCTTTTATGATGTAATTTAGAACCCAGAATCCAAGCACTGATCTCCCGTGTAATTTGGTTTTTGCTTCATACTGATGTGAACATGTAACAAATGGATGGTGAGAGGTGCAAGAAGGGTTCCTCTCATGGTACAACTTACCCATAAGAATGTGGGTCATTGTGCAGGACAGTCCCCCACCCCCTCCCACCCCGGTGCACTAACTCAGATGCTTCCTATGCCAATACAGAGCCAGGATACTGTGGAGCATCTACTGCGGAGGTGTGTGACCTCATTGCCATGAACATACTTTCATTTCTCCAATTTTTATTTTTCCATCTATGGAAGAAAGGCTTTAGATCTTGGAGTGGACAAGCAAGAGCAAATTACTTGCAGAATTAATTATCCACAGCTAACTTAAGCGCACACTATAGTTAGTAACTTATGGGCTTGAATAGGGCCTTCTTTCCCCGAATTCACAGAGCTTGTTTACATTTGAGTATATTAGCCATCAATATGTCTGAGAAGGGACAACACAGGACTTGTGCAGGCTTGCCTGCTCCCTGGCATGCTGCCTTAAAAATGTAGCTATTGTTGGCACTTTTTTCTGAGATGTAGGACGCTGACTCCTGCTGAGAAAGACCATTGTTTGATCTTATGCAGATGCTATTTCGACTGGTTTTCCAAGGTCTGAATCATGCATATTTCTCGGAACCGCTGTTTGAGGTCTTTTAACTCCCAGTGCCGTGGATTAACTCTGGAGCTCCATATATTCAAAGCATGTGCTTTTGCACATCTCTGGCCCGTCCCTCAACATTCCTGCTTTCCCAGTTATGGATAACCTTACTACCTCTAACCAGTGCAGGAAGCAACTTTCTTGAGACTTTCGATAATGCAGATGCGCTAAGTAATGTTACTTTCATTTATGGCCCCGCAGACTTTTCATTCAGTTTATTTATCTATCAAATTTCTATTGCAGACTAACAGTCCCATAGGACTATTAATCTTATTAATGTTTACATCAGAGTAATTTGTCAATGGGGTTAAAACAAAACACAGATCCGGAGGAAACCAAGGGAATTATGGGACTACCGACCCAGTACTATGTAAATAGGTGGGAGTGCAGACAAGAAAGGGAAAGGGTAAAAAGTTCAGAGGAGGGAAGAGGTGAGGGTATGTAAGTGCAGTCAGGGGAATAGGTGGAGGTACAAACAAGGCAAAGCGAAGTTTCTCTCCCTTCTACATGGATGAGGCCTTTGCTTCTGCCCTGCAAAATGGTGTTTAGTGACACCAGGACTGTCTAGGAGGATGTGGGGCCATAGAGGTGGCTCTCTGCAAGTCCTGTCTCTCTTCTTCAGCCTTCCACCACCCAAGGGAAGGCACTTATGTGGTCCGAGTGACAAAGGAGGACAGCATGTGCAAGGCATCCTCTCTTTT
The DNA here is from genome assembly GCF_004798865.1 of Varanus komodoensis. NCBI lineage: Eukaryota > Metazoa > Chordata > Lepidosauria > Squamata > Varanidae > Varanus > Varanus komodoensis. The sequence goes on from NW_025335606.1 coordinate 9,024,386, forward strand.
CAGGTGAGCTCTGGAGAATCACTGCTCCATCGCCAAGAGTCCTGGAGAAGTGGTCCTCCTGAGATCCTAGAGGTGTGCTTTGAAATGCAGGGCATTTCGCTCAGGGCAAAGGAGGAGGAGGAGACAGTAAAGGCCCTCCTGCCAGGACAGCCCAAGGAAAGTCACAGGCTTGGCAGGGTGAGCTGGAAGCATCTATCTTTTTCTCTGGGTTGGTGTTAAACTCAGCAGTTTCCTTCTCCTCCTTGCAATCTTCTAATCAACCATGAGGTAGCCCATGGCAGACACACCATCTGCGGCTGTCCATGATTATGAGACTCATAGTGTCCCAATACATGTCAAAACACTTAGAATTATAGAATAGTAGAGTTGGAAGGAGCAAAGAAGGCCATCAGATCTAACCCCACGCGGATGCAGGACACCAATTTTTATCATTCCACCCAGATGGCTGCCCAGTTTCTTCCTGAATGTCTCCAGTGTGGGAGAGCCCAGCACCTCTCCAGGCAGCTGGTTCCACTGTCATATTGCTCTGGCAGTGAGGAAGCTTTTCCTGATGTCCAACCTGAATCTGGCCTGTTGCAACTTGAGTTGATTGTTCTGTGCCCTTTATTCTGGCACTAGCAAGAAAAGTTCTTGACCTTCCTCTTCATGACAGCCTTTGAGGTACTTATACAGGGATATCATGTCCTCCACTCAGCCTTCTCTTCTCAAGGCTCAGCTTGCCCACTTCTCCCAGCCTCTCTTCACAGGGCAATATTTCCAAGCTAGGGATCATTTTTCTTGCCTTCCTCTGGATCACATTGTTGACTCATATTTAGCCTGTTGTCCACAATAACTCCAAGGTCTTTTTCCTTTTCAGTTTTGTTGATTCTGTGATCCCCAGTTTATAGTGGTGGAACTTGATTCGTCTTGTCAGACCCTAGCTAAGGTTGTCTCCTTGTTTGTCCTTATACAGAAAATATATGGGATAGTTGCAGTGGTGGATTTTTACAGTGAATGGAGGCCATGGTTAGAAAACCATAATCCTTGCTGGAAAAGCCTGTCCCTAAACTGATATAGTGACACATTTTATTTTTCTGGGCTCCAAGATCACTGCAGACGGGGACTGCAGCCAAGAAATTAAAAAATGCTTGCTTCTTGGGAGGAAAGCTATGGCAAATCTAGACAGCATGCTAAAAAGCAGAGACATCACCCTGCCAACAAAAGTGCGTATAGTCAAGGCTATGGTTTTCCCAGTTGCAATGCATGGCTGTGAAAGCTGGACCATAAGGAAGGCTGAGCACCGAAGGATTGAGGCCTTTGAATTGTGGTGCTGGAGGAGACTCCTGCGAGTCCCTTGGACCACAAGGCGATCCAACCGGTCAGTCCTAGAGGAGATCAACCCTGACTGCTCTTTAGAAGGCCACATCCTGAAGATGAAACTCAAATACTTTGGCCATCTAATGAGAAGGAAGGACTCCCTGGAGAAGAGCCTGATGCTGGGAACAATAGATGGCAAAAGAAGAAGGGGATGGCAGAGGATGAGGTGGCTAGATTGAGTCACTGAAGCAGTTGATTTGAGCTTGAGTGGACTCCAGAGGATGGTGGAGGACAGGAAGGCCTGGAGGAATGTTGCCCATGGAGTTCCAATGGGTTGGATGCGACTTTGTGACTAGAAACAACAACAAAGCTGATATAGAACAAATGTTTCAGATGACCAAAATGATTCAGTCAAATTAGGCAAGAACTTTACTCCCCACTTTTCATTATGCTGCTAGTGAGGAGTTGACACCATGTCCTTCTTGTTCCTCCAAGCTAATAGTGGAAACTCTGAGTCACATGGGAATAACCCACATCAGTTACCCCCATTTCCAATATGAGTTTGTTGCTGTCATTTGCCATTAATTTGCCATTAATCCATCTCCAATTTATGGTGATCTTATGAATGAAAGCCCTCCAGATTATCCTCGACATCTCTACTTAGCTGTTCTAAATTCAAGGCTGTGGTTTTCTTTATGGAGTCGATCCAGATCTTATTTGTTCTTCCTTTTGCCTTTGACTTTCCTAGTCTGATTGTCTTCTCCAGGGAGACTTGCCTTCCTCTGATGCATTCAAAGGATGACAGCCTCAGTTTTGTCAATTTTGCTTCTAGGAAAAGCTTTTGTGTGGTTTGATCTAGGACCCATTGGTTTGTCTTTCTGCCAGTCCAGGGTATTCACAAAATTCTTCTCCAGCACCACATTTCAAACCCGTCAGTTTCCTTCCTGTCTAATATGATTTACATAAATAAAGTATTTTATGAATGCATGCAAATACAGACTTATCTATTTAATATCCTGCCTGTCTGGCAAGAAAAGGCACTCAAGGTGAATAACATTAGCGAGACTCCAACATACACACAATGGAATGCCTCTGCTGACCTTGATCTACACAGGAGCTCCATGCATTCCTCCAGCTGTGACCTTCAAGGGAGGCCCAGGAAGAAGGCTGCATCTGCAGCACCTCCACATCTATGGAGGGATCCCCTGACTGAGCCCCATCTGCAGCCGATGCAGTCACCTTTACAGGTTAAGACTGCCCGCCACTTCCAGACATTTAGCAGCACATGAGACACATCAGCTATTTCCATGGGTCTACATCACTCTGAAACTGATTCAGTGGTTTAAATGGGTTTAAATTGTGTATGTTGGAATGTTGTGCTGCTTTCTATAGTATTTCTACTGGGGATTATGCTTACTGCACAGGTGCTTATGAATCGTTGTGAACCACCCATAGACTGTTGCCATAGACTAGACAGGACAGAAATGCATTGATGATGACGATGATGATGATGATGATGATGATACGAAATGCACCGCATAGGATCTTCCCATTTGACTCTTCTGGTGTCTCCTGAAGTTTGCAATGATGGTGCTTCACAGGAGCTCCTACACGCCTTTTTTTGAGAAGGGCTGGCTTTTATATATCTTCATTTTCTACTTTGCAGTGGATCTTGAAATGTGTGCATCCCTTATTACTCCTCTCCCTAGTCTCAAACTGGTTTATTCTGATTACAGAGTCAGATATAAAATCATCCCTTTGAAGCAGCAGCAGAACTTCCTGCAATCATTTTTTGTGGAACAGCAGGAAGACTTACCCTTCCTTCCACACCAGTCAAAGCCTTTCTAAACAAAGTAGTTGTGAGAAACAATTTAAAGCAGCATTCCCAACCTGGTGGCCTTCAGAAGCATTTGAACTGCAATTCCCAGAATCCCCAACCAGCAGGATCATTGACTGGGAGTTGTAGTCCAAATGGGTCTGGAAGACACGGTTGGGGAAGGGTGTTTTACAGGCTGGGAGGAATCAAATCAGTGAGATTTTCTTAGGCATATTTTCTTCTCTCTTGGCTTCTGACTGCACAGCAAGACACATTGATAAACATGGTTGATTTCAGCTTGTCGGTTTAGTAAACCTGGAAATCTATTTAGCAAAATCTAGACATATTGTTTGTGGTACTGAAGGCTTGGGATGACATGGGTGCTGCAGGCATGAGGTAATGTGGTTGGAAAAGCAAATCTGAGCTATTTCCAGGAATTAAAGTGTCTCCTAACCTGTTTAATGATGGTTAAGATAAAGGTGCTCTGCTGAATTCTTGACGTATGAAAGAATACTACGGTGCTGGTCAGAGAGGTCTAATGCATGGAAAGGATCATTCTGACAAATTCTACATCTGATGTTTTCTCTGGGTCTTCTGTGGGCACAATCACATGTGCATTCATAATGCTAATATTGCCCAGAAACCTTGAGGGAGGGGGGATGAAGTAAGTTGCCCACTCCACCCCCAAATTGGAACATTCTCCTTTCACATGAACCTTTGGAGATTCTGCAGGTATCATATCTTGGTGCCCTTCCTCAATTCAGAGGCCATTTTCTGAAGCACGGATTATGCCATCCATGCATGCAGGGCAGAAGAAGCCCACAAGCACAATCCTATTCCTGTTACCAAGAGTTGACTTCAGATAATCTCCTCAAAACCTGCTTTTGTAACTAACTCTCCATTTCCTCTGGAAAAAGTAAGTTTCTGCCTTTTGCTGACAGATAAAGACATGTTTTATGTACTGTGGAGTAAGCTACATGAAGTTATAAATGATAGACCAATGTAGCAACAGCTCTCTTATTGTAAAAAACTTCATGCTGAAATTCTTTGTAATTTCATCCTACTCCACTGGAACATGCCATCATCTTATTAAAATCTTGGTTCTGTAAACTATTTTACCCTTACATTTGCAGCTAAGTATCTTTCTAAAGAAGATGAAACATATACCCAATAGTGTTGGAGCATCTTGCTTTCCAGTGGTGAGATTTTCTCAATACTTCTTGTGCATAGTTCTCTATAAAGACAAGTAGATAGTTGTAGATTATGTGCATCTGTGTTGTTATTAGAGGGATGCACTGATAACAATTCATCATGTAAGAAAATGGAAGATGGCCCTATTATTCTGCTCAGAATAGGGAGGGCATACTCGGCCTTGAAATCCTGCAAAGTTTCAGAAGGGTAGGTTTAGCAGCTGCAGAGTTGTAATGATTGCAAATGAGTTTAAGGTTTCCTTTCATAGTAATTCCTGCTTGTGTTGGAAGAATGGCCATTTCACACTGCCATGTTTGTCTGTCCCCCAAACCCAGTGATTAGGAAACATCTGATCAAGCATGTGCTGTGATTCAGTGGTGGGTCTGTGAATCAATGCCTCTCCATCCCTCCCACAATCTCCTGCATCACTGCTAGGAGAGGGGGAAGCAAGAAGCACTATTTTGGGAGACATGTTGTCTGCCCTTCAGAGGCTGAACCAAAACTAAAGCCTTACAGGGGTCCAGAGACAGCTCTGGTCACTTCAGAGGAAGACTTTCCCCTCCTTGTAAAGCTCAAAAACTGGCCTGCAAGGTCCATGCAGGCCCGACTTGGGCTTTGGAAAGGGAAAAGGAAAGCAAAAATACACCAGCACCACTCCTTTATACTTCTACAGCTCTTAATACTTATGTATAAATCTTTGAGTCTTTGATGGAAACCAGACCTTATGGTGAGAGAGAAGGAAAGGTCACCAGATCCCTATCTTATGATATCAATTTAGGCAATTTAATCATCTGAGAGATGTGTGCCCCACAATATAATACCCATGGCAACTTACAACATCAAAATGCAATAAACAAAATATATGCCGACTCACAGTGTATATTAAATCAGTCACGGCCACTTGGAGCAACAGAGAAAGAACGAACACATACTGCGGACTGAATTGAATTAGAAGGCCAGAGAGAACAAAAAGGGCATTTGCTTGGTGCTGAAATGGCATTAGCAGAAGGAGAGCATTCCACATGTGAGGTGGTGACTCTGAGAAGGCAGGTTCCCTTGCAGCTGCCCCCCCCCCCCCGTCTTGCATGGCCGTGATTTCTGGAAAAGGCTCTCCACGTGTATGGACGACAGGGTGACACACAGACTCTCGTGGTTCTCAGCCCTGACAACTTTAAAGGTCGAAACCAGTACTTTGAATGAAGCATGTGAAACGACTGTGGGTACATCACAAAGCTGCATTTAATATATGTCTAAGGTGCCTTTATCTAGCTGCTCAGCTCACAGGTTCTACACATTGCGTGGATATTATTATAAACAAGTCAACAAACCTTTGTACGTGGTATATGTACTTTAAATGCCCAAATCAATAGTGGCTACTATTCTCTACTGAGAACATCTATAGATACTATGAGGTATAAAACAGTAAACAATGACATACAGTATATACATGTTTTACATTGATTCTTGACTATATCCCAGAAGAGGCTTGTGGATGCTGCTTTGCACATTCCAGACCATAATCCCAATGCCCTACTTCTCTGAAGGTGTCCCTGCTTAGAAGAAATCCCTTTTTGGACTTCTGAGATCTCTCTTTGGCTCACGGACACACAACTGGGTTTGTATAACTGCACCTGACTCCAGCACCTTTGCTAAGCTTCCAGGGGTCTGCTTCCAGACCCCCTTTCCAAATTGTTCTAAATCAAAAGAAATGGTGATATAATATGTTGGTTTGTTCTGGATATATGGTCTGAGAAGAATGTTACATTGTTTTTAATGCCTTTTCCCTTCCAGACAAGTATTTTTCTTTTCTTTTCTTTTTACTTTAAGTGAAGGATATCATTCTAGGAAGGGTATTAAAATATATTACTTGAAGTTTAATATTTTATGCAGTGGTCGGGGATGGATTTGGTCGCTGAATTATTACACTCTTACATTAGGCAGCATCAACTGGAGACAATAGGATTGTTTGCTGCATTTTCAAATTATGATTCTGTGTCTTGGAAACATGAATGAATCAATGTCTTTTAGAGTTATGAATGACAAGCCACAGGGATCTATTGAGTCAAACGTATTTTTTTCCAGTAGAGACAATGTGCTTGATTTCATCTCATTTTTAAGGCATTAGTAGTTCATAGAGCAGTTCCTGATGGAGGCAATCAATTTTACTAAGTGTTACACTGGTGGATGCTGAAAGTGCACTGTTGTTTAAACTGGAGCTGTCAGTGAAATTGCACATGAACCAAAAGCAAAAGTAAATTGGGAGTTTTCTTCTTAACAACATAAAAAACCCCTGCAGATTTACACTAAAGCCAGAGGAATGGGACCAGAGTTGCGTGCAGAAAATCCTTAATTAGAAATGGATTTTTGTTTGTGTAGGTTTTGAAGGAAGGTTCTGTTGGGGCTAAATCCAGAAAGCCGCACGTTTGTCCACAACTGCCTTATGAAGTGAGTCACCAGGTCTATACACTAGAGATGCAAGCAAAATGTATTTCTGCTCACATTTTTACCAGCAGTCCTCACTGTCAGGACTGCATATAGACTTGCATGAAAATGGTGGTCAACCTTTCTATATTTCTGAGCTTGCAGTGGAATTTGTGGACCAAGACAAAGACTGTGTTGGGCAGCATGTGTACATTTGCAAATTGTGTTGGAAAACTCCCTCCGTCTGGCCCCTGCTTCTAGTTTTGAAGTAAAGCACAAAATTTGTGGAACTCCCAGGATTGCTGAAGGGGTGTTGTTGTGCCTAGCAGTGTTTCTCAGGAGGTTCTACCTCTCTTTTTAAATAGTGATACTGTGATGAAATAGACATAGCATCCCTACTGCCCTAGCAGGCCTAGAAAATTAGGAGTCCATCTTGCCACCATCACAACAGCTGGATCACACTGTTTAGAAGTCGTGGAGTAGCTACAACATCCCCAGTGTTGTCAGAGTCAAAGGCTGAGTTCACCCCTCACAACCTGTAATGCTGTGTGATTCATTCCCTGCCACCCTTTGACTCTCCAGTCAGTCATACTCTGGGTGGTGACTCGCCTCCCTCCCTCCCTCCCTCCAGGTGGTAGCCCAGGCCAGAGGGAGGTGGTCATGAGCCAAGCTTGGCTTGCCAAGGCTGTCTTGCAGCCTGTGGCTTTCTGCCCTGAAGTGCAACAGCAAGGAAGAGGGAGCTGCTCAGGGACTGTCACCTCATGCTCTGGAGTGGGCTTCTGGAGCAGGATGGGGGACCTGGGACCTGCTCGGGCAACAGGAGTGTGATCAGCTGGCTGGAGCTGTGGAAGGAGCAAGGATGCTCAGCTGATGCTTCTGCTGCCCTCTGCAGGTGAGAAGCCCCTCACAGGTGCAAGTGGAAGAGGGGAGAATCAGCTGGGCAATGGTGCCCAGCTTGGGGGAGCACTGCTCACTTATTCCCCTGTGGCCCCCCATTTCTTGCCCCTGCTTGCAAGAGACACATCCCCAATCCAGCACTTACTCGAGTGCCTTCCTCTCAAGCAGGGAGAGGCAGGACTCACCCCTCCTTCTTGCTCCTATGTGTGACGGGGACATCCTCAACCTGGCACCTGCCTGAGCACCTTTTTCTCGGTGACTAGGAGGAGGCAGCAGCTGCCCACCCATGGCTGCCAGGTTGGGATCACCTGCTCACACGTGGGAGCAAGGAAGGCAGTCAGCTGGGAGTCAGGGAAGACGTGCTTCTCTGATCGGCAGAACCACCCGGCTAATCACCCACTCCCACCCCAAAGAAGTTCTACAGGGCAGGAGGTGGTTGGAGCAGGGATGTCTCTGGCAGCTGCACAAAATGGTTACTGTCTGTGACGCTTCCTGTCTTGGTTCGACTGGCCATGGCTGCTTTTGCCAAGCTGCTCTCTGGCTCTGGTCTTTGTACCATGTTCATCAATGGCACCTTCTCAAATTGGATGGAGGTAACTAGTGGGGTGCCACAGGGTTCAGTCCTGGGCCCAGTGCTCTTCGACATCTTTACTAATGATTTAGATAGGAAGTGCGAGGAAAGGTAATCAGATGTGCAGATGATACAAAACTGGGTGGAATAGCAAACACCCTAGAAGACATAATGAACTTGAAGACTGGATTCAAAGCAACAGAATGAGATTCAATAAGGACAAGTGCCAAGTCATCCATCTAGGAAAAACAACCCAAATGCATCGATATAAGATAGGGAATATGTGACTTAACAGAACTGAAAAGAAAAAGATCTCAGAGTAATTGTAGACAATAGGCTAAACATGAATCAACAATGTGATGCAGCCACCAAAACAGCAAATGCTATTTTGGAATGCTTTAACAGAAGTATTACTTCCAAATCTTGAGAAGTAGTAGTTCCTCTATACTCCTCACGAGTCAGACCTCACCTGGAATATTGTGTCCAGTTCTGGGCTCCAGGATTTAAGAAAGATGAAGGAAAATTAGAAAGGCTCCAGAGGAGGGCAACAAAAATGAGCCAGGGTTGCCCTGTAAGGAGAGATTGAGAGAACTGGGCATGTTCAGCCTTGAGAAGAGAGGACTTGGTGTGGGGGGAGCATGATATCCCTCTATAAGGACCTCAAAGGCTGTCACAAAGAGGAAGGTCAAGCTCTCTTCTCGCTGATGCCAGAGTGTAAGACATGGAATAATCAATTTGAGTCATGACAACCCAGATTCAGGCTGGACATCAGGAAAAGCTTCCTCACTGTGAGAGCAATGCAACAGTGGAACCAGCTGCCTAGAGAGGTGATGGGCTCTCCCACACTCGAGACATTCAGAAAGAAACTGGGCAGCTGCCTGAGTGGGATGGTGTAACTTGGTGTCCTGCAACAGCAGGGGGTTGGACCTGATGGCCTTCATGGCCTCTTCCAACCCTACTATTCTATGATTCTATGATGGTTTGTGTTTTCTGGTTCAGAAGACACCACAAGTCATTGTTGTTGGGGAAACCATAGAAGAGAGTGTTGTTTCCGTCTGGTTTCTAAACACTGAAGTAGTCCATTGAAATACTATGGCAGGGTTCAGATGTCATGGCAGGCCAACAGTGGTTCTGAAGGGCTCAGTTGTGTCTCGTGAACCAACCAATGTCAGCTAAAGCAGGTGGGGGCCCTCTAACTAGGAAGCCATTAATATCAGAGTTGCAGCTAGACATATTTTCAGCTGAACAGCAGCCCTGTGCAAGGGCCAGATGAGGGCTGCAAGCTGCTGAAGCCAACTTCAAGCCTGCTTTTCTGATCTCCAGCTTGTCTTCCACTTAGAGCTGGACTTGAACTTGACCTTGTCCTGCCCACACCCTGCTTGAGCTGGAAGGCTCCACACACCTGTGGCCAGCACTTGAAACAGAACGGAAAAGCTCACCGTTTTCAGCCAGCTCAGGTTATTTTCTCCTGGATGTTGACATTGCACCGCTGCTGATATTCTTCCAGGACTTTCTCAAGGGCTCTCCAGAGCTGAGGAATCAACATTTGTAGAATTGCTCTTGGCTGGAGAGGGAATGGAAGCAGTGAAGAGAAACTAAGAGGCTGCCTCCTACTTTAACATCTTATTAAAAGTCCCAATTTAACAGGCTACTGATTATTGGTATTTCTCGTAATTGGTAGGTCTGAAGATAGAGACATTATGCTAAGCCATTTGGTTTTCGTTTTTCATCAACAGTCCCTGGGTCAAGGCACTAAGTTTTCTCTGGCTTTATTTGCTTTCATAAGCATAGGTCATGTGTGTGTGTGTGTGTGTGTGTGTGTGTGTGTGGAGGGCACATGGAGAGGGCGGGGAGAAGGACATTTTTATTCCCGTATCAGTTCCATGCTTTGGTGACCATGAGAAGAATAGCAGCAGAGATGAGTCAGCTCTGAACAGCTGATCAAATATGGCACGATATCCAGGATGCAGGACAGGTGTTTTTCTCTCATCGCCGATGCTGCAGTTTGCCTTGCCCTGTATTTTGGCACTTGCACATCTGGAAGCATGTTAAAAAGTGGCACTGATGAAAAATGCCCATTTCGGTGATTTCCCTCCTGAGCCAATAAAAACAATTTATTTCCTTTTTTCTCTCCAAGACGCTCAAGCTGGGGGACACGATTCTTTTCCCAACCCCACTTTATCCTTGCAAGAATCCTTTGAGGAAAGATAAGCTGAGAGATGGTGACTAGACAGAGGTTGCCCAGTCTGCTTGGGAGATGTTGACACTCCCAAAATTATTATAATTGCTGTGCTATTTTTAATATCGCTGTGCTATTTTCAATTTCTATTTTACTTGCTCTTTGTTCTAAACTGTCCTGAGACACTAGTACAGGCTTAGAAAAGTTTTAAATAAATAAATAAATATTTGGGAGTGTCCAAATATGGATATGGGCTTTTGAAATAAAACTTGCCCAGTATTACCAATCTCTTCCTGCAATGTATAGTTTCAAGGGAATGCAAGGTACATCCTAGGACACCATGTTGAGTTTCACTTTCATCTTGTTTGTAGGGATACATGATAATTTTGCCTTTGCTTGAGAAACTTGGAAGGATGCCTAGTCTGATGCTCCAAGTGTCAGTGGGACCACACATGCTCATGTGTCCAAGAAAAATATGTGTGAATTGCCAAGGACATATTCATGCTGGTCTTCCCAATTCCCAGTTCAACCTGTCCAGCTTTCCTAAGTTTTGCAAATGCCACAATAGGCCAAAGCAGTCTCACTTCAGTCTGTGGGAGAAAGTTGTGCATATTTGGGGGAACATGTGCAATGTTTAGGAAAGAGTGTGCATATCTCCTATTTGTGCAAGTTTCCTGTTTAAGCAACATGAGCAGCAATTGCAAACATGAATGGGAATCGGGCACAAGACAAGAAGCAAGATTCTGCTTGGAGAATCATGGCTTTCTCAAACATTATTCAGTCAGTCACTAGTGTGCATTCACTAGTTGGGTTCACTAACAGGCCCGGTCCGTTAACATTCCATGCATGTGAGTCTGAAATGCCCTGCAGCAGCTTTAGAAGTTTCTGAAATTTCTGAGGTATCTCAGAGGGAGAATTTGTGGGAGAAATTAATTCAGTTCTCATTGCAATATGAACTCAGTTCATTTCACACTTTCAAATGCATATTTGAACCAGAACTCAGACATTTGTCAATATTCAAACTGCTCCACACTTTACAATGGAGGTCTCCAATCAAAAATAGATAAAAATATGTGCAATGGGAAAAAGTATGCCCAGAAAATATGTATATGAATGAAAGTAACATTAAAATGGATTATATCAGAAAAATGCTAGCAGCACTTGTGCATTATTAGACAAAGACTATAACCCGAACCATAAACATTGTTATGTGCACTTGAAAAAAATATCCATTTCTATGCAGTCTTCCACTGGGGTATTAATAAAATGACAAAAAGGCAGAAACATTTAACTACCCCCTGCTCCCACCCAAAGGGCAGATTCTGTGTTTTGATTTTGCAGTTTGGTGGGCAGCAGTAAAATAGCAAAAGTATATAACTTGATGACAGACAAAGCTGGTGAAGGGGAAAATTGGACCCCCTGAATGTGATCATTCAGTTTTATCTGAATGGTTGTACTTTTTATGAATTTCATATCATCAATATTTCGCTGATGTGGATTTCTTTTTAATGCATGTCTATTATGCTACATAACCTTGGAGTAAAATAGTTTTCTACCACAAATTGAGCGCAATTTTGAAGTCCAACTGCACTGAGTCCTCAAAATTAGTGTGGTATGGAAGACTTTAGCAGACGAGTGAGAATTAGGGAATACTGGTGTTGGTGGAGATTTTCCGGCAGCTCTGATGCATAACTTTGTCTGGAGATACTTGATATTCCAAACCAATTTCTGTAAGGAGTTCGATGGAACAGGAAGTCCCTTGGTGTGTCATCCGTCTGGGGAATGACCATGCTTGAATTGGACTGAACTGGGAGAATGCCACATGTATTTTCATGTTTTGCTGGAGAGTATTTGGAAAAGTGTTTCAGAGGCATATTAAATGAAGGGTCTCGGCTTCCTGAATAGTCATCACTTTCAAGGCTAAGCTTGTTTGATTTGTATTTGCTCTTCTCTGGGCTGCTTTAAGCCTCTCTCTTCAGTGGTCCAGTCATGGAGGCATTCAGACAAAGCATTCTGAACTTCACCCAGAGTGTGCTTCTCTGCCTAAAGCTTATTTCAAACAGTTTAGGCCACTTGAGTATCCCCACTGAGGCAATCAGATTTCAGACTGCCCCAGCAGGTAGGTGTTCATTGCTTCTGGAACTTCCCCTCGCGCATATTCTTCCAGGGCCTGTGAGCATCAAATGGCTGGAGCAAGATGTAGTAGGGAAGATCTTCACCATCTGGGTTGATTTTCTCCGGACAAACATTTTTGGCTGTCTGGACTTAGCAGGAGGAGGAGGAGGAAAGAAGGCTGGAGTGAGACGGACATCTCAGCCTTCTCCCGACCCTGGCCCCTGGAATGCCTCTTCTCCCCTTCCAATGCCCAGTAGGGACTTCAGACTGGCACAGTTCTTTCCATGCCAACTGTTAGAGGCTGTTGGGATGCAGAGATGCAATAGAATTCTGGCCTCAGTAGCTCTGTTTTCACTGCTTTAAGGAGTCTCCATTCATTCAGCTCCGTTTAAAAGTGGTGGGGCCTATACAATCGTTCTAAGAGATTCCCTACATATTTGCTACTACAAATACTAAGAAGTGCAGTCAACAAATTAGTCATTACTAAGTAGGTTTTACTAAAGGTACGGAAATAAGGAAAGCTCAAGCTTGCCCACATGCCTCATATTCAGTCAGAATGGCTTGTGAATGGAAGTCCTTATCAAATTGCAAGCAATTTTTTCCTTTTCTTTTCACGTGAAGATTAATGCATATTTGCTGTCTATTTTTACGAATGCACGCCTCAGTTCTCCCATTGGTCAAAGTATATCTGTGTGTATTTTTCAGAAGCACACATTCTTCATGGACCTTTTCCAAAAGCACACATGCTGTTGAGCACATACTTTTGGTCCATAAATCTCATCACAAGCTTGGAAACATATGGGCTTGAGCTGCAGATTGCATCAGAATCTGTGCTTGGTCTAGAAGGACTGAGTTTAATAACCCCTGGTTAAAAATACACTGGAACAAATTCCTCATCCATCCCTGGTCAATACTAGTGCTTCTAGTTATACAGTAACTTCACTTTTTACTTTCAATCATGTGGACAGCTGCAATTTCTTAAGACCTAAACAGCATTTTTGTATCTTCATTGAGCGAGAGAGAGAGAGAGAGAGAGTTTGTGTGAGTGTCTGATGGGGCTGCTGAGTCTAGCAAATATGCCCATGTGAGTGGCAGTCACAATATCTGTGACTATTTATCTTAGGGAAAAAAGCAGAACTAATGTCGATTCAAAATTGTAGCTTTGGAGCTCAGTGCGTACCTCTGCCTTATACTTAGTTGCTTAGGCAAGTTGCATTTCTTTTAGCCTCACCAGTTTGCTTCTGTGAAATGGGCATGGCATGGCAGCCATTTTGTGAGTGGGTAAACTTCCCCTTAGTTGCATTTTGCAGCAGCATTCATGGCATTTTCTCAAAGCTCCACGTGGATCCACCAAGCAGAACAGTTGTGGAAGAGCTTCTTGGCCCTTCCTCTGCCTTTTGAAGTCAATATCTGTCCAACAGGACTGAAAGTGGCATAAATGCCAGGGAAACCCTTACAGGGCTTGGGATACCATTATTCTAAATGTCCCGCCTGACCTGATCATTGTGAATATTCATGTTGCCCAATTTTATACTGGTGTCCCTTTTGCTCCTCTCATTTCTAGCTAGTGCTGTAAGAATGAGATACATTATGCACTCTCAAAGCACTTGGTCTAAACGTAATATGGAATCAGGTTTACTGTACTTTAAGCATCGTGCCAGCAGGAGACGGGGACCAAGGGCTTAAGCCAAAGGCTTCAGAGCAACCGGGTATTGGAGTAGTGGAAACAGAAAAAGGAAGAAAGGTAGCACCAAGTAGATGTTCTGAAGGCACAAGGGAAATGGGAAGCCTTGTTTCAGAGGGAAGGACACTTTGGGTAACCCAGGTTGGTCAAAGTGAAGATACAATATTAGCGCAAACCTTGCCTCATGTAATGACACGATCTTGAGAAGTAAACCAAATGGGGATCTAAGAGAATTTAGCTTCCGTGTATTTAGGACTGGATGCTATTGCTCAGCCAGCTTAACTGCAAAAGAAGCCCGCTGTCCTGCCATCATTCTCCCTGGCATATCTGCCGCAACAGTTCAGAACCCCGTTGCAATAGTTGGCACACTTATCAGCAGTTGCAGATATGAGCAATTTACTCCTGAAAACATAGTGCTGATATTAATTGAATCCTGAGGGCAATGGATGGTGTGTTCAACTTGCAAATGCAGTTATATTTAGAGCCTACAGCATGCAGCTACCTTGGGGGAAAACATGGAGAAGCACACTCCTTATGTCTCTTCACTGTTGCCTGCGCTGCATGAGGTTGCACTGAGGTTGCCGGCAGAGAGTCAGAGTGGCCAGGAGCATCTTTGTCAGTGAGTTAAACTTTGGAGCAAAGGGAGAGGCCCGTGTGGCCATTAAAGATGGCCTCTTTTTGCACTTCGGAAGATCATCCCCCACTCGCTGCCCAGCATGTTTTCTAATGCTTTCTACTGGAGCTGCATGTTGCTGTTCTTGTTCTTGATGTTCTTGATAATCAACAGCAAATGAAGTTTGTCCCACTTCCTGAGAGGAAATGAGACAACGACCCTTCTCTGCAACCAGTGAGTCAGCCCAATCTCACTTAATTTCCTTTTCTTTTTTGTAATCATTGAATAAGTTTATGCTTCCCAGTGCCCATCTGGAGAAAAGGTTAAATAGTGGCTCTCTTTCATGTATCCCTTCATTCTTCTCTTTTCAATGCTATACATGTCCTGCTCTTTCATCATTTCTTCATAGTGCTTTGTTTCCAACCCCCTAAAAATTTTTGGTGCCCTTCTATGAACATTTTCCAGTTTGTCTGCATCTTTCTTAACCTGTGGAGGCCTGGCCTGCACTGTACATGATATAGAAGAAGGGACTCATTTGTGCCAAACAGACGGGAACCAGTACCTTGCATGTGGAAACTCTACTTCTGCTAATGCATCTGAATACAGCATTTGCCTTCCTTCAGCTATATCACATTACTGACTCTTTGTCAACTTTTGATCTTCAGCAGTTCCATGATCTGTATCACCAGCAGTATTGCTGAGCCTAGTATCTCCCATCTTGGAACTGCATTTGGTTCCAGTTTTCTTGATGCAGAACTTTCCAATTGTCCTCACTGAGTTTCACTCTGTTGCTTTCAGTCCAGTGTTCCAGCCTGTCAAGATCACTTTGAATTATGGCTGCGACTTCCAGCATTTTAGTTTGATGTCGCTCCTTCTCTTGTTTCTCATGGTTGCGAACACTTGCATCCTTGCCCGGCAGAGAGTTACTGAGGAAGGAGGCTGAAACATCCGCAGCTCTGCCTCCTTGTTGCCTTGGCAAGCGCCAAGGCAGGTGAAGTTGCAGGTTGCAATGGTGAAGGGAAAGCAACTCCAGGGGGCTTTGACCATGGGGCCCTGCTGAGTGGTGGGCCCTGGGCAAGTGCCAGGTGTGCCTACCTTTGATGCCAGATCTGGGTAGCAACCCTGAACAGAAAACTGACTGATATGAAGTAGAGATCCTGGCTGCCAGTAATATGACTCTGGAGAATCCCGAACCTCAGTATGCTTGAGGTCAGGCTCGGGATGTACCAAAACAAGGAAATCCAGTTCTTTGAACTTGTCTGATTTCCTGTAATCTGCTGATAAGTGGCTTGAGCTGCCTCCCTGCACCTTCACCACCAGCAGACTTCTGCCTCTAAGACTATAATCCATTGATTTTAAGCACTAATAACATTTTCACAAATAAGCAGCCCCAAACCACATAGTCTGTGTGCAGTTTGTATGGATTATTCCATTCTGAAGCGATGGCCACAAAGCCATGTGGTTTTCAAGCGCATTTGGAGCAGATACCATTAGCGATTAAAGATGCACAAATTAAGGTCTGTCTTAGATGAAGGCTCATGTGCTGACTCAACCATGGCAAACTGGCACCACAGCCCAGAGCTAATTAACCAGAATCCAGGGTGCTGGGTCATGAAAACCCATCCAATTTTCACCTCCCTTTTGGATTCCCCAAGTCAGGCCATCACTATTACACAAGATAGTGATGGCTTCTGTTGGTCAATGCTTGCCTGGATGTTGCCAATGTGTGCTCATCTGTATGGCTCAGCAATTTGTGCCTGGACAGCTCCATTGCCATTTCAGCACTCTGGTCCTCTGAACTTGACACTTGGTGTTTTACTGTAGACTCCTGGGGAGTATCCTTGCTTAGCTACCATAGTGGACATAAAAAGCTGCCTCATTGTCCATCGGTGTGCCTGCTGCTATGGAGAAACCAGCCCCTTTCCCTGCTCCCAAAAGAGCCATTTTTACTCCTGACTCTATTATTCCAGTACATGAAAGGAGGGAAAAGATATTGTGTTATTTCTGCATCGATTTGATGGCAAGTAAAGTAAAGCAACATTTCATTCTAATTTATTCTAAACTGTTTAGAGCACATGCTTACATCCAATGTGGTGATACGTTTGAACTGGTCTAGAACTAGAAGAACGAGACTTGTGAAGGTAGCAATGAAGGAACCAGAAAAGATCATGAAGTGTAAGGATGTTTCATCGGAGACCAAGGTCAGGATAATCCATAGCATTGCATTTCTGATCACTAGGCATGGGGGTGAAGACTGGACACTTAGGAAAGCTGACAGGAAGAACATTGATGTGTTTGAAACACGGTGCTGGAGGAGAACTTTGTGACTAGCCGGACCAACAGAAAGACCAACAAGTGGGTCCTAGAACAAATCAAGCCCTGGAAGCAAAAATGATGAAACTGAAGCTATCATACTTTAGGCACATCATGAGAAGGCAAGATTCACCGGAGAAGACAATACTGCTAGGGAAGGCAGAAAGGTGAAGGCAGGAGAGAAAGAACAAAGATGAGAGAGATCAATTTGATAGATCTACACAAAAGTGTCTCGCAAATCCATGAATGAGGTCATCCTGGATCAATTTCAATTTGTAAATCCTGATGTTGTTGACAGGCTCGTTGGATGGGTAAGAAAAAGCACCTGCCCACTCATCCCATGCCTATTTTGGCTGGGAGTGGTGGTGCCATTGAGGGAGCTATTATGCCTTATCTTCAGTACCTCCTTCACAGTAGATAGAGATCCTGCCAGCCCAAAGGAGGCTATTGTATGGTCCCTCCTTAATAAACCAAATTTGAACCCCCAAGACCTTAACAACTTTAAACTAGACTTGAATATTCAATTTGTAAAATGATTGGGAAGGTGGTGCCTCTCCAACACTAGGCAGTCCAGAGTGATACCGACTTTCCGGACTCATTTCAAACTGGTTTCAAAGTCGGATATGGAATTGAGAGTGCTTTGGTTGCGCTAGTGGATGATCCACGACCCAGAATTGACAGTGGGAGTGTGTCCCTGTTGTTTCTGTTGGATCTTTCAGTGGCCTTTGATACTATCAACCTTAGCATCCTTCTGGGTCATCTGAAGGGATTAGAAATTGAAGGCACTGCTTTGCAGTGGCTCTGTCCCCACCTCTCAGGTCAGTCCCAGATGGTGATGCTTAAACAGGATCTGACTTGGGGAGCCCAGCAAGGATCCATTCTGCCTCCAGTGCTGCTTAACATCTACATGAAGCTGTTGGAAGGGATCATCCAGAGGAATGGTGTTGGATGTTTTCAGTATGCAGATGCCACCCAGATCTACCTTTCCTTACCATCATCTGCTGTTTTTTTTTTTTTTTCTAGAGACAGCTTCTTATCTCTGAATGACTGCCTGAAGCTGGCAATGGGCTGTCATAAAAAACAAATTGAAGTTGAATCCAGCAAAAATAGAGGTGCTTGCACTTAATGGGTCCAAATCCAGGATTAGAGGTGTGTCAACTGGTTCTAGATGGTGTCACCCCCCCCCCCCCGGAAAGACTGTGTACACAGTTTGGGGGTGCAGCTTGACCCGGCCCTTCATACGTCGGCTCAGTTGGAAGCCGTGATCAAGAGTGTCTGTTACCAGCTTTGACTGATTTGATGACTGGCTCTCTTCCTGGAAGAGAGTGAGCTTAAAAATAGTAGTGAACCAGGCTTGATATTTTCAGTGCACTCTGCATAGAGCTACCCTTGTCCCTCTTCCAGAAACTGCAACTAGGACAAAATATGGCAGCCAGGCTGGACTGGGAATTCTGGGTGCTGCAGTCCAGACACGTCCGGAAGGCACAAGGTTGGAGAAGGATGATCTACTTTAAAACCTTAGCACCAGTTCATTTCTCAGATCGGTTTTATTTAGTGTGCTGTTTTTATTCAAATTTTTATAATTGTTGGTTTTAATTTCTCAGAAGCCACCAAGCACCTATGGGAATAGGCTGGTATCTACACATGGTGGGCATGTCACGAGCAGAGCCGGCTGGAGCCTGGGGCCAGACTAGGTTGCCCAGGAGACCCCTTGTGACTAGCTCTGTTTCTATGTATATAAAAATAAGATCCACAAATCTTCACAGCCTTGGTTTTACAAGTTTTGCTGAGCAGGGCAGTGAAGGACAAGACATTCTGGAGGGTTCTCATTCATAGTGTTTCCGTAAGTCAGAGATGACTTTACACCATGTAACAAAAGAAATTGCAGACTCATACTGCACCCCACCCCATAATAAAGTGTATTTTGTCCCAGAGTTAAAAGAGGGAGGATTTCTCATTGTCCGATGTGCTATTTTGGGTTCTGTTCTATTTACACAGCATGATTCTTCTTTTCAGAATCAGGCAACATACAACTGACTTCTAGATGGTTCACATGATCCCGTGCATTGAAATATGCACAGGTGAATGGCATGTCCTAACCAGATTCACCAAAATCCTGCCTGTGGCCCAGTGAAAACACCAAACTTTATATGAGAAGAATGAGAGCAAAGGTGAAATGGGGAAAGGAAACGTCCACTTTCAATTTGAGTCAGATTTCATTCATCAAGTAAAACTGAGTCGGTATAGACCATTAGACAAAACCCCTATTGCATATTTCTTTCTGCACTACAATGTAAGTTTTTGTAGCCCACTTGACAGTGGAAATCCACACAGGTACTGGTCTTATGAATGCTTCTAAATGTGCACTGATTTCATGGCTTCCACTCACGAAGAAGACAAACCTCAACAATTTGTCACAATACAGGAGACTGATGCAGCTGCATTGCTACAGAAAGTCTCCTCCTGATAGGGAAAAAGATCTTTGGAATTCAATCTCATTTATAAAAACATACGCACACAAGACCAGAGACAACTACCAGTGGGAATTTGGAGGCCTAATCATGTTGAGTACAATGATCCTCTGCCCTGCCCTCATGCTCTCCTGGTTCCAATTTAACCTCCTTGATGACATCATGTCCTCCTATGTTTGAAATCTATTCATGTTTTAATTTAACAAGAGAAGAGGCACCCTTTGCTTTCTGGCCTGCAGTGATATCACCTGTATGAATAACAAGAGGGTTGCTGGAACCTACAAGATATTCATATAAAGAAGGTGTTAGATCTGACAAAGCTAAAGATCTAAGGAACAAACTAAACATAACATTAAAAGTATATTCCTAGGCATGTATATCCCCTTGGACCAAGTAACATACTCAGTTATATATTCTGAGTTAAAAGCCATTAGAAACAGTATGTTTTTAAGCTCTTTTGAAGGACGGAATTGATGAAGGCCACCATATGTCCCTTGGCAAGAAAGTTTCACAGACTGGGGCCTAGCATTAAACTGTATTTTCCAGTCTTACAGATCTTAATGCTGGGCCAGTGCCTAGAGATTTTGGTACCAACCTTAGGATTAGGGTAAATTCATACGGATAAAAGCGATCCTTCAAACATGGGCCATTTGGGACTGTAGAAGTACTGAAAATTAAAATGGTTCAAGTGGCTGAAACCCATTGCATACATTACTGCAGGAAAAATAATTCAGCATAAAAAGCTTGTTTTCAAGAGATTATGGGGTTCAATCCTGCGTGTGTGGACATGTGTGAGTGTAATAGTGAGTTTCAGCAAAAAGAGCAGTAGTTTAAAGGTTGAAGCTTAGCATTCAAGGGTCGGGAAGTTTAGCTCTGAAAGTAGGAAAAGACCAAGTTCAAGAGAAAGGCAAAGGAAGAAAGGAAATGTTTTAACACAGGAAACAGAAACTTAGCTGCCAGAAATTAACAGGAAACTACCCTTTGAATTGGTTAGAATTGTGTAGAGAGGTGGGGGGAACCCTCATCTTTTAAAATAAAAAGATAGAGACACAGAAACTGAGAAACAGAGCAAGTCAGAGGGGGCCTCCCAGGCCACCTAGCTGGCTCCATTCATGACATGCTTACCACATGCATGTCCAGCTTATCCTTGAACGCCTTCACCGATGGGGCTTCAACCACCTATCATGGAAGTCCACTCCATACCCTTATGGAATAACAAATAGCAAAAAGATAAAACCAGAAAGGGATGGGGAAGGGGACAATGAGAGGTGGAGAGGGAGGGAGGAAAGAAAGATGTCTAGATTCTTAGTTGAAAGGAGGAGTCAAGAGCCACTTGATCTGATTAACTTGTGGAAAGAGCTGGACTAAGGACAATAAGATTTTGCGTGCACATGTACATTCCAAGTTTAAAACTTTTTCCTATTCTTTCCTTAGATGTCAACTGTGTGATTTGATATTTTGTGGATTCTTTTATGTGTTATCAACTCAAGTTTGACCATCACTCCCCTATTTCCAGAAGCTGTTACTGGACATCCAGAGTCTTTTGGACTGATTTGATGGAGGCAGATAATGCATGAGTGTACACTGGGTGTGGGAGATTTCCAAGTGGTGGCAGCAGAAAGGCTCAGGAAGGGAAGAGCAGAAAGGATTGTAGAGAACCTACTTGGCTGACTTCCCTTTGGGTCCCAGTCCTGGTTCTGGCCCTGGCCCTGGCCCTGGTCATGATGGTGTTCAATGCAGATAAGTGCAAGGTCTTGCACTTGCGGCATAGGAATGGGCATTGTGAGTAGAGGTTAGGGGACGAGTGGCTGGAGAGCAGCACTTGTGAAAGGGACATCGGGGTGCTGGTTGACTGCAGGCTAAACATGAGTCAGCATTGTGACATGGCAGCCAAGAGGGTGAATGCCACCCATGGTTGCATATTCAGTAGTGTGGCTCCTAGATTGAGAGAGGTATTACTGCCACTCTATATGACTCTGGTGCATCCGCAGCTGGAGCACTGTATTCAGTTCTCAGATGCTGCTGAAAAGTAGAGCTGCAAAATACAATTAAGAAATGACTTTTATTTTGTGCAGGTTTTCTGGGAAAAGGGAATGGAAGGAGTGTGGGAATATACTGGTGGTAGGGGTGAATATCTGCCTAGATCACAGAGCAGTGGCCTTTGGAAGCATAGCAAGCTCATACATTTAGATTTTGCTCCAAGTGGTGAGAATTTAGCACCCTATGTTTCCTGGTAACCCTTGGTCGCTTGGACTGAGACTATTTAATGGAGGAAAGGATTCAACAAATACCCATTTACTTCGTGATGGCAGCAGCATTGGCTGGTGTCTCCCTGAGGGCTTTTTAATCTACTTCTTCATTGGGAGTTGAGTTGTCCATGGGTGGATCTCAGTTCTGCACCCTGTAGCATGAACTGGTGGACTAGGTTCTTGGAAGTGATGCAAAAGGAAAATGTTTGGGAGATAATTGTGACAAGGGAATTGCCAGTGTATGACCTCAGCTCACTTCCTGAGCCAGGTCCAGGCAGGAGAAGTCTGATGGACAGAAGAGGGAAGTATTTTGGGTAGGATCACTGTAATCCTAATCTAGAGTCAGAATGCTCTAACCAACAGGCAGGAGCTGATAGATGAAGTACAGATTAGGGGAGCTCTGGATGCGAGTGATCACTCCATCCTTTGCTTTGAGATCAGGGGACTGGGGACGGGCAGCAGGTCGAGCACCAGAAGCTGGGACTTCAAGAGGACCAACTTTGGCCAACTGAAGGCCAGACTGGGGAAAGTCTCCTGGGATAGGTTACTGGAAGGCAAGCGAGTTGAGGAGGGGTGGATAGCACTCAAAAGGGAGGTTTTGGAGGCACAAGCCTTGACGATACCTCTAGTCAGTAAGGTGGGGAGGCGGAGGAGAGTGCCGCCATGGATGCGAAAGGAGGTGGTTAGAGGGATTAGACGAAAGAGGAACCTCTGTAGGAAATGGGTACTGGGGGAAATAGACAAAAGGGTATACCGGGAGGAGGAGGCCCGTTGCAGAAGGATTCTTCGCAAGGCTAAGGCTGATTACGAGCTGAGACTTGCCAAGAATATCAAGAGCAACAAAAAGGGCTTCTTTCAGCATGCAAATAGGAAGAGGAAGGGGAGACAAGTGGTGGGACCACTAAATAAGGAGGAAGGAGATCCAGTGACTGATATGAGGGAACAGGCACAGATGCTAAATGACTATTTCTTAGACTTCAACGGATTTCCTGTTCACCCAGCATGAAGGGCAGGGCCAAGCTCCTTGATGCATGCAAAACTCCCTTTATGGAATGCTGCCTTTCCCCCCTATTTCTATGCACTATTTAATTCTTGGCATCAATTTCTTCTGTTCACCCATATGCAAAGCAGCTGCACACCGACAAAAGATTTGTGAAACATCTTCATCTCTGACCTTGATCATTTTCTAGCCTTGCCAAGATTTTCATGTAAATTTGAGCATTTTAAGTAGCAGGATTTTATGCAGTATTAATGGCAAAACACCTTTTGAAAAGCCTGGAGCTGGAAAATATTATAATGGTTAAAAAATCATTATGTTCCTACTTTCTGTATGAAAGTGGCAGTAAAAAGATTGCCTAAGCTGATTTGTGAAATAAAATGAGAAGACCAGATTCTAGCATGGAGGTTTTGAAACGGTGTCAAAATTTTCATACCAAGAACATGCTTATTGGGATCAACATTTTTGTTTCAGATATATGGTCCATATGGATACATCCCATAACTCCTTCTGTCATGCTGTATGAGGCACAGTTGTAGCTCTTTAAGCAAGTAATGAATGTCTGTCAGAGAGTAAACAGAATAGCAAAGAAGTACATTTTGCATCACATGGTCCCAACATGACAGCAGAGAAGCCCACATTTCATACATGAATGGTGATTACCATGGAGGAGGCCATGTTGCTGGTCCCACCCGACATGTCTGGGCCTCTGTTGCCCAAGTCTTGGGCCTCAGTTTCCATGCTAGCTGGAGCGGTATGAAGAATCTGTATTGTGTGAAGCCGATCACCACTCTCGGTAGGGCCAGAAGTATTCTGAGGGGAGATGGGGGCTGTGAGAGAGCAAGCAGAGGCAGAAGCCTTTGAAGCACCCTCAGGGTTGCTGTCAGCATGTTTCCAGGCCAGTCTGGAAAGTGGGAATGTTTGGGAAGGGATGGGAGTGGTTGAAGAAGAGGAAGAGGAGGAGCCATTGCATGTCCACATCTAGCAATGTGAGATCAGAAACTGGTGAGCTTCATAAGGTCTACAGAGACTCTTCATCTAGTCATGGTGTTCATCCAAAGCCCTACCCGTTCCCTAACCCTTTCCCACAGGGAGAGGAATCCTTGCGGTTATCCCCACAGTCCGCCCAGGAGGTAACTCAATTGATGCCTGAAGGAGCTAATCCTCCAACTGTTGGTGAAGTCCATTTCTTCATGCAGAGAGTGGCACAGAACTTTCTCTGCACAGGGGAGACAAAATTACCTCCAGAGATGAATGATGTCAATAAATTGAATGTGTGTTTGACCCCTGGACAAAAGGATTTCTCAATCCTGAGTATTATGGACTATCTACCAAAGCTCTTTTTCTCCTTGGCTTGAATCTCTGCTTGTCCGTGTCTGTCTAGATCAGTGAAATTTTAACTCAGTGTAACTTGGGTTGGGAGCTTCTAACTCTATTCCAAAGGAAAGAGAGTTTCTGGCACCCCTTTTCCTTGCATATATAGCAAGGTAAATAAATATCAATATTTGGCAATCATCTGCAACAGAGAGGAAGACTGTTTGGAAATGTGCAAACCTCTCCCCACATTCATGTTTGCCATTTGAAGTCCAAATGTGACCATCAGGCCAAAAAAATCTGAGGATAGTTGATCTAGACTATAAGAACGGGCTTCACACATTATATTATCACATCTGTGAAATTCCCTACGTTAACAGAATAAATTAACTTGAGAAATGCAGAGATCTGCAGCAAGGCTTGCCTAAAGCAGTCATTCAACTATACCAACATTCTGAACGTTCTCAGAGAAGGCTCTGGAAAAATGTTGGGGGGGGGGATAGGGTATAGATGGGGTGAGCTGGGGAAAGCGTGGCCACTGTCGTCATCACCATTCCATGAACAACCATCCCAGCTCAAGCTTCTTGGCTTTTGCATTTTCGATTGCATCACAGTACAAGGTCATCTACTAGGCAAAAGAGTGCTTGAGGGGTGGGGGGAGAGACAGTGTAAGGCAGAAAGAGAAAGAGTCTAGATCTAAAAGCATGCACTTATAGTCACCAAAAAATGGAAATTTAAAGGAAAATAATTCTAGAAGAAGTGGGAAGGGGAAGGCAATTTAGTGCAGTGCAAAAAGGTTTTTTTTAATTCATCGCAATGCCATTTCAGAAAATGAAGTGAATGATTGCCTTCTCTTTTATTGCTGTGCTTCCCACTAGTGGACCCATGTTAAAAGCCTGCTTGCAATTTCCGTTATAGACTCTATTTTCCTCCTCTCATGTGTAAGAATTCACCTGGATTGGGCTTAGGTCTGGCGTACCTGGCTTAGTTAGGAATGAATGTCTTGCACATTCAGAAGAGAAGGGTGTCAGGCATTTCTAAATAAATCATAGGGGCAAGGAAAGTTTTCTGTATTGAAGTCAGCAGTGGCAGGAAATTCCTGGGAAGGCTGCCAAGGGCTTGACCATTCTCCCACGGTGGCTGATGAGCTCCTTCCAGATTCACAGCATCATGATGCTGCCAGCAGTGAAATCCCACAGAGCAATCCAGTCTCTAGTATCCATCATGATTCCCTGCCAAGAGTCCGAAGTGCACAGAGCTGAAGACAGAATGCTAGGGAGGAGTGGGGAAAAGATCCACTTTTTTCCTATATGTGATGGTGGAAAAGATCCACTTGCTGGACATAGACATGTTGAACAACATCCAGATAGGTGCCTGCAATTAAGTTCATGCAGAAAGTGGATAGATTGACATTTCTCTCCCTGTCTTGTGATACCAGCACCTGGAAGATGAAGTGGCCGATTCAGGGCAGATAAAAGCAATCACTACTTCTCACAGCACAGTGTTAAACTATGGAATCCACCGCTATGAGTTAAGAGAGCCTGAAGGAATGTTGTCCATGGGGTCATGATGTGTTGAGCACTACTTTGCGACTGACAACAACAACCAACTTGGAAGGCTTTAAAGGGGGATTATATACATTCATGGATGATCATAGAAACAGAAAAAAGGGAGTCAGGGGGCACCTCCCGAGCCATACAATCTGACCCCTAGCTCCAGTCATGTATTCCCCAACATGTGGTTGTCCAGTCTTTCCTTGAACACCTCACCAATGGGGCCTCATCTACCTCCCTGGAAGCCCATTCCATATCCCAGAGCTCCAAACCATCAGAAAGTACTTCCTGACATCCTACCTGAAGCCTGGTTCCTTGAGCTTTGCCCCATTGGAATGCATCCTGCCCTCCACTGCAGAGAAGAAGAGGTCCCGGCCCTCCTCCCTTCACATACCTTTAATTCACTAAAAGATCCCCTTGGAGTCTCCATTTCTCCAGACTGAAAAGACCCAGTTCTCTCAATCTCTCCTTATATGTCATCCCTCCCAACCCGGCTACCATTCTTGTGACCCTGCTCTGAACTGATTCCAACCTAGCTATGGATTCTCGTATAATGTGGAGCCCAGAACTGGACGCAGTACTCCAGTAGTGGGCACACTAGAGTTGTATAGAACTGCATCAACACTTTCCTAGATCTGGAAGCCACACTTCTGGCTACACACCCAAGGGTGGCATTCCCCCTCTTGACCGCCATGTCGCACTGCTTGCTCATATTCAGCCTACTGTCAACAAATACCCTGAGATCCCTTCCACAAGTGCTGTTCTCCAGTCACTTGTCCTCCATCCTGCACCTGTGACACCCATTCCTGTGTCCCAACTGCAGGACCTTGCACTTATCCACACTGAATGCCACCCTGTTGTTCCCCACCCACTTCCACAGCCTGTTCAGATCCTTCTGGATCTGGATCACCTGCTCCTCAGTTGTGGCCACCACCCCCACTTTGGTACTGTCCACAAATTTATGATCAGGCACGGTGAGGAGAGTATTAAGGGAGAAGGCATATAAAAGAGGCAAACAGAATTAAGCATGGGGTGAAGAAAGTAGGTAGAAGGCATTCTTCCCACCCCTCAAAATACTACAGCATGGGGCCTTTCATTGGTAAGAGATTCAGGGTAGGTAAAGGGACGTACTTCACACAGTGAAGACTTAAATGAAGGATTTTGTTACCTCAGGACATAGTGATGGATAAAGGTGCATACATAAGTGATGATGTTAAGTTAGTGATAGATAAAGGTATATGTTAAGGTAGAGAAGAATATGTTGTTAATTTCGCAATAACAAGAATGGGGAATTAGACAAAATCAGGGAGGATAAGGCTATCAGGGGCCATTAGTGCTTGGCTAGATGGCTTACGGTCTGGATCCAATATGGCAGCTGATCCCACCACCCAATGTTGCTTCATTTCTTGCTTGCGAGCTTCTCTGAGGGATACGGCTGGTCTTTGCGATTACCTTTGGAAGAACCACTCTGGTCTGATGAGCATAGCACACAACAATTATTTAAGAAGCCTGTATATAGACAATGCGTACAGCTTATGGCCTTACTCAAGAAAGAATGATCAAAATGATATTGTCAGATTCATGGAACCTACAAGGTTCATGCAGAAGAGGCAAGAATCTTTACCATGGTTTATGTCTCCCTCTGTTGTGTAATGTGTTATATATTCTGGAAGTGAAATGAAATAAGCATATTCCGAGGAGAAAATTCACATGGGCAGCTTCTCCCTTTTTCTTATGCCATGCAGCCATTGCTCATCCAAGCCATTGCTTTTCACCTTTTACTGCCAGGAACTATCAGTGGGAAATGTGGCAGCCTCTAGAATTTACAAAATCCAGGAAGCCCTAAGTATAATCCACTAATTCCCTCACTAGGAATGGTTAAGCTCCACCTGGAGCTGTCCAGTGATTTTCAGGGATGGCTTAGGAATCTGTGGGGAATTTGGGTGGGTGGGTAGAAGCTCAAAATCCACAGATGGACCTGGTTTAGCATCCTGGATTCTTTTTTTTTTTTAAGAAATTTTATTAAAATTTTGAACTAATACTACAAACATCGATCATCACACACATCAGACTTACTGGGTCAACCCCCTACTACATATCTTTTAACATTCTATGATCATACTCAAATCCATTTATAATATCTTGAAAACATCTTTAGATCAAAACCAAGTCCCGTTTCTCCAGCCAATAAAAAAAGGATTTCCAAATTTGATAGGAGTCACTATCTTCCTTCTCCTTCATCAGTAAAATCAATCCCTTCATTTCTTGCGAAGTCCTGTTTCTCTTGACCAATGTTAAAGGGAAGCATCTCCAGTTTGAGTAAAAGTGCAATATCTTCTTTCTTCTTCAATGGTAAGTTCAATCTAAACATTTCTAGACAATTCAAAATCTTTTCATTTTTCTAATGGTAGACAGATAACTTCCTCACTACCACAGTTACAAATAGCATCAAAAACATCCATTTAACATCTCTAAAGGCATCTTAGCTACTCTGTTTGGTGGTAACTAATACCTATAATATCTTTTAAACAAATTTTCTTTAAGCTAAATTACTAATGCTTCATCTAGCTTAAACATCATTTAGTCAAATACAGTTAACTCCATACAAAAGCCCAACTGTTTACAATCTTCAACATACCTCAATTATATCCATCTCTTATATCACCAACAACAGTAGCTTAACATTCCCATATCACATATAAACCTGCCAACCCATTTAAGTCATTACTTTTTAAGATAATAAATTCTCTTATATTCAATTACAAATAAAGTTGGAGACATCCATTTAACATCTTTAAAGATGTCTTAGCTAATCTATTTAGTGGCAACTAATACCTATAATACCTTTTTAAACAGGATTTCATTAAACTAAGTTGCTAATGTTTCACCAGCCATACTAGCTTAGCCTTTTTATGTCACATGTGAACATACTAACCTATTTAAATCATCCCCTTTTGAAATAAAAAGAAAAAATTCTCTACAGTTACAAAAGCGTCCTGGATTCTGACCTATCAATCCAGCAGTGATACCAACCTGCTCTGATGCAGGTCAAGCCAAGATATGGTCTTCTGCTCTTTGCATTTTTATGCCAGGTAAAGTTCATTTAATTCCAGCTGCAGTTTGCATGAATTCTGCCCACAATTTGCACAGATTTGGGCTGGAATTTGCCCAAATTGTTCCAGAATTTAAGCACATTTTCCTGGCATGCACATCATAGCATGTTTTAAAAGGAAAAGTTAGAAAGAAAGTCACCCATCACTGAAGGAAGTGTGAAAAAGTCATTTCATTTTTGTTTTTATCTCGATTTACCAAGTTCATTCCTCTGAAAGAGCCAGTGTGGTGTAGTGGTTAAGAGCATGGGACTGGGACTCAGGCGATCTGGGTTCTAGTCCCCGTTCAGCCATGGAGCCAACTGGGTGATTTTGGGCCAGACACAGACTCTCAGCCCAACCTACCTCACAGGGTTGTTGTTGTGGGGATAAGATGGAGGAGGAGAATGATGTAAGCTGCCTTGAGCCCTTTGTAGGAAAAGGTAGGATATAAATTGAATAAATAAACAAACTAACTAACTAACAAACATGGATTCTGTGGCTGAAGTCTATTTCTAAGCTTGTTTGAGATTTGTAGGCCAAGAAAAATGTGTTTGGCAGTTTGTGTACATTTGAAAAATGTGGATGGAAAATTCTAGTTTTGAGATATGTGCACAAAAATGCTTTAATCAATTGGAGAAGAATGCATTCATTTCAAAGGTGCACTATGAGTGGACTAGGGATGACTTTTCATACAAAAAGAGCAAAAAAAGCAACAACAACCCCAAAGCTTCAAGTCAGAATGAACTGCAAGATGGGATTTGGAAACTTTTTTCAAAAAAAAAAAAAAAAAAAAAACCTTTGGTTTTACTGATTACTGTATTCCAAATGGAAAGTTTCAAAATGGCTGCATTTCTCACATGGATGGTGACTTTAATTCTGGGGAAAGGATCCAGAGGGTTTTTAGATGAGCATTGCTGAACTCTCAAATTGCTGAACTCTGTTTCTGGCCCTGCATTTGGAAAACTACCATCTGTGGTTCTATTATTGTTTCTATATGCTAGCCTCCTTTTGTTCTTATTCAGTTGACAGTCCTAGGAAAATGAATGCCAAAAGTGAAAATACTGGGCTAGTTAGTTCCTAGACAGACTGTTTTTTTTTTTTTAAATGAGGTGATGCCCTTAAATATTAAGGATGCCAATTTGAACATCAGAGGATATTCATATACACTTTTGGCATCATATTTCTTCAGAATGTAAAAATCTGACAATTTCAGGTTATTTCTGTTCTCATTTCTGTTTACTCTTTAAATTGAGCTTTTCTCAAGTGTTGCAAATTCCTCCAGTGTTCCATTTAGTTCAGTCCAAAATGAAGTACATGAATGATAAAATTAAAGACTAAAAGAAAAGATTGCATGAAAACTCCTAAGCATTTTTGTACTACTAATTCCTACACTTGTATCAGTGCATACATTTAGTGTAATTACTCTCCGTATTCTGATCCATTTTAACATACTTTTAATTCCATTCATAAACATGTTTTGTTCATTTGGGGATCATCACTGAAAAATTTGGAAAAACGCTAATTTTGAAGGATAATTGAGTTTTCAGGTTGCATGGTGGTTCAACATTTAGCAACCAGGTAAACAAATTTCTCCACCCACCTAGATTTTGTGGGCAGCTTTGCATGGGCTAGGGTTGTTGGACTCTTGCCTGATTCCCCCATTATACAGTCTCTGGTTTGACCACTTTAAGTGGCTGCTGTTTAAACTCCTTTTTAGTGTTTATTAGCAAAGTACAATGAGCTAAGAACAATCATGTCAAGCTTTACCAAACGTTTCACGGTTTAGCAATTTTCATGTTCACGGTTATTCTTTCAACAAGATTCCATTGTACCATGATTAAAAGCAACCTGTAAACTGTGAATATGAGAAGGATAATCACCATGAGACTAGACTAGAAGTGAAGAGCACCCGCTGCCCCGCCTGCAAACACGATTAAAGCCACCTCGAAGAATTGTGCAACTTTTATCATGTTGAGTGATGTAGTGATTTTTTGTTGCAGTGTAATTAGTTTTATGCTCCAAGATGTTTTGCCCTCCTGAAATAGGGATCAGAAAAAAATATGCCAGGAAACATCAAAGGCACAGATGTAGTTTACTACAGAGTACCTGGTTTAAATTAGGGCTCATCCATATGTTTTCTTGGTCTCCTTTTCTTCTCCGACTTTAGCGTTGGGACTGGGAACCTCCCGCAGCCCCTTAATCCTGCCTTTTCTGAAGTTGTTCATGGGCTTTGTAGTGTCCATTTTTCTGTTGCTACTTTGATTCTCTTTTTCTCTTTCATTCTGACCCATGTGAGCCTATCAGGGATCCTGCCCCCAGAAATCAAAGGGAGAGAGCAGAGAAAAGCAAATAAGAAAATGCGGGAAACTGTAGAGAAAGATGGGGGTGGCCAACCTACTGGAATAATGAAGATATTTTGAACCATGTGACTTACTGCTAACAAACTGTAAAGATGATGAAACAGAAGCGAATCTTTGCTGCTGAGAAGGGATAGAGAGGGCATAGGTGGGACAGAGCCCATGGAAGTGTTATTTGAAACTAGGGCTGGCTTGCCCATCTATTCTCTAGTCACCTATTGTTCTCGGATCACCTGTTATTTGATCACAGTCTATCTGACCTAGAAGCATCATGACTTTTACTAGCCACTTAGTGAGATTGCGGGCTAAGTATGCCACCCTGAGTTCTTTGGAAGAAGGATGGGATAAAAATGACTTAAACAAACATTTAAGTGTATGTGTGGTTGACATCTCTTTTTCACAATGACTGCAATCTACACGTGATTTTCAAGAGTTTTGCATTCCCTGAGTACTCTGTTGTTACAAAACATCAATACTTTCCAAATATTCCACCATTAATTAGCAATAATTGAACAAGTTAATTGTGCAAATCTTTTTTTACTGGGCAGATTTCCAAATGGAGACTTTTGTTCCATCTACACTTTTAAGCAAGCAAGCCAAAATATTCCACACATTTCTCAGACTACAGTGTGGATCAGAATGCATTTTTAGAAAGCAATTTCCTTCTTTAAATGCTGTGGTTCAATTCTTCAAGTAAATCATATAACAAAATGTTCTTGTGTAGAAAAATACATGCACAAAGAAAAATTACTTTCCAAAATGTCTATATAAGAATAGATTGCATACAAAATTAAATGAAATAAATGAAGTGCTTAAAAAAGCTGTCTGATCAAGAAATAGGATATCATGGATTTGTGATTGAATAAATGTGAAACTGACAAAGACTGGATATAGAATGATTTGTCCAGGCCTAGCTAGAACTGCTAACATATTTCACCTAAGTGAAATTGGATGCAAATTTTGAAATCCTTGGTGAAATTACTTTGTAATACATCCTAAGGGTTATTGTCATTATATCATTATCACTATTATGTGTTACATTTCGATACTGCCTCTAGCCAAAGCTCTCTGGAAGGTTTGCAACAAAACAATAAAATACAATATATAAAAACATTAACAATACTTTTAAAAAAATATTTTGCAAAATAAACCTTAACAGACAATAAAGTGAGCTGGTCAAGCATAAAACAAAGACACCTGGAAATGGTGTCAGGCCCCTGAATGACCAGGGAGGTCTTTAAGTCCTCTGCAAAGAGGGTTGTCTTAACCTGGCACCAAAGTTGGTGCCAGGCGGGCTACAGCAGGGAGAGCGTTACAAAGATTGGTTGTAAGAACTTTATTTATTTATTTGGAATTTTTGTATGCTGTCCCATTCACATAAGCCTCGGGACAGCCTCCAACATATAAATAAATACTCATACAGATAAATAAATATAAAATCTGGATACATCCTGGTTAAATATTATAAAACCAATAAACAGTATCAAGAATTATTAAAATATCATTTAAATAAAAAGCTCTTGGCCTGGCGCTGAAAAGCAAGTAACGACGGCGCCAGGCGGACCTCTCTGGGGAGCGCATTCCATAAGTGGGGCGCCATCGCAGAGAAAGCCCTCCTCTGGGTACTCGCCCTCCTAATGTCTTTCACGGAAGGTTCCTGGAAGAGGGCCTCTGCCGCTGATCTCAAGGGGCGGGAGGGCAGATATGGAAGCAGTAAACTAAAGTTTACTAAACCTTTGGCTCTCTAGATTACCGCTAAACTTCACTTAAAATCAACTTCAAATTGCCCGCAGAAAGTGAGTCCTATACAGTCTATGTATCAGCAGGGATTTAAAAAGTTATCCACAGAATTTCAGAGCTACGTCTGACATTTATGTTAAGGAGAAAATGTCTGCAGGTATTATTACCTGAAAAGGTACAAAAATTTGCTTCACTTCAAAAAACACTCATGTGTGACCCATTCACAGCCCCAAAGTTGAACACAGTTGCCCTTCTCAGTGAAAAGCTGACACATGCTTCAGCTTAGGGTTGCATCTTTTAAAAACATAACTAACTAAATACATTGCATTTAAAAAGAGCATTTCCCCCAAAGAATGCATTTTCGTGCACTAAACAATGGAGCAAAGTATGCATTCAGACACACACTTTTAAAATTGTGTGATTTTGTGTTTGGAAGAAAAGTGAATAAAAAGACTTGCATTCAGGCATAAAAGCAAGGTGAAATGGGCAAAGAGATGGAAAATAGAAAACCTCAACAACACTGAATATTGTTCATTCTCCGATCCCTGGTGGTAGTGTCTGGAACCCACCCCTCTCTCTCTTGCGCTCTCTCTGAAGTCTTCTGCCTGCTGCTCAGTTGTACCTGGGGAGACAGCCAGATCTCTCAGCAAACAATTAATCAAAGCAAATTACATATTTGAAATAACTAGCAGTACAGATGGTGATTCTTAAATACAAAGGGAAAGACTGTAATTGCACTCAGCATGTCAGACGCATCAAAAAGAGTCTGTCTTTGAATGAATGAAACCCTGGACCTGTTTTCTGAAGCACCGTATGCTGCAGAAAATCTACCTGCTTTGTTTACTGCAGGCAATTATAGGCTGTTGGGCCCTGTTAGCAGTGCAAGACGTAAACCTGAGGAGCAGAAACTTTTACGCATCTCACAGTCTGGGCTCTGCCATTCTGCAGCTTCACGTATGGAGTAACTGATAGCGAATGGAAAATTTTCAAATTGTCACTGGAAAGACTTCTGCTCATATTGATAGGGTTTACCTGAAACAACATATGTACTGGCACTTGGGTCCATGTCCTACAATACATACCCATGGAAAGAGGGACTTCATGCATGTGACAAATGCAGACCTCACGTTGTTGTTGTTGTTAGTTGTGAAGTCGTGTCCGACCCATCACGATCACATGGACAACATTCCTCCAGGGCTTCCTGTCCTCCACCATCCCCTGGAGTCCACTCAAGCTCACACCGACTGCTTCAGTGACTCCATCTAGCCACCTCATTCTCTGCCATCTCCTTCTTCTTTTGCCATCTATTGTTCCCAGCATTAGACTCTTCTCCAGGGAGTCCTTCCTTCTCATTAGGTGGCCAAAGTATTTGAGTTTCATCTTCAGTATCTGGCCTTCTAAAGAGCAGTCAGGGTTGATCTCCTCTAGGACTGACCGGTTCGATCGCCTTACGGTCCAAGGGACTCGCAGGAGTCTCCTCCAGCACCACAATTCAAAGGCCTCAATCCTTTGGCGCTCAACCTTCCTTATGGTCCAGCTTTCACAGCCATACATTGCAACGGGGAAAACCATAGCCTTGACTATACACACTTTTGTTGGCAGGGTGATGTCTCTGCTTTTTAGTATGCTGTCTAGATTTGCCATAGCTTTCCTCCCCAGGAGCAAGCATCTTTTAATTTCTTGGCTGTAGTCCCTGTCTGTGGTGATCTTGGAACCCAGGAAAATAAAATCTGTCACTACCTCCATTTCTTCCGCATCTATTTGCCAGGAAGTGAGAGGACTGGATGCCATGATCTTAGTGTTCTTAATGTTGAGTTTCAAGCCAACTCATATACATATTTATTCACATTTTGGGGTTCTACACTGGGACAGACAATGGACATATGTTTGACAAGTCAAAATCTGGCAAATGAACATGGCTTGGTCCTCCAGATTCCAGTCTATCAATCCAGCATTGGTGTTGTCCATCTCAGACAAGAATCAAGCTAGCATGTGGTCTTTGGTTTTGAAAGCAGGGCATCATATTTTAAAGCTGGGGAAAACTGCAGCTAGAGCTTATGCAAGCAGTGGCCAGATCTCATGCCAACTGTAGCCAAGAGTTTACACCAATTTCCCTGGTTCAGAACAAAGACATGCACACATCATGACACACTCTAAAAGCTTGAGAAAGAACCCCATCAAAATCTCTCCACCCAAGCATTCACAGGCTTTGTCTTGTGCTCAGCCCAGGCTTGCAAACCTGGTCTTTCCTGACGAGTCCTTCACACCAACCTTCTTCAGCATTGGGATAGTCATCCAAATGGCAGCTGCATCTGAAGCAGGAGAGGGACGCCGCTTGGGCAGCCCATGGGACGTATTCCTGATGCACTCTGGACATGCTCACCAGGAGCATGCAGGGATCCTACAAAGCAGACTGGCATCTGGGGAGCCAAGCCCAGGACATCCAACAGATCAAGTGGACTCCTCACATGTCTTTAGCCATAACTCCCACCCCAACTGTCCCTCTGCCATCTCTCAAGTCCCCAAGATGCCAAACGTCAGCTGAGCACAGAGGGGGATCAGGGTCAAGTTTCTCATCTCCGTGTTGCTCATTTCTACAGCAGGCATTTGGAAGGTAGCCTTGTGGTTGCAATTGTATTGGAAGGGGACTCCAATTCCTTCTTGTATTCCTTCTGCCTCACCCTTTTTATGCTTTTTTGTCAGTAGCTATGCTTTGCAGAAGCAGAATGATGAAAAATTGGGAAACTATCAAGTGGCTAGTAGTGAGCCTCAGGCTCTTGGGGGTTCCCAGAAGGCCAGTTTGGAACCTCTGCCAAGGCAGATTTGGTCCCCCGGTTATTTCATGAAAAGTGAGAATCTATTCCCAATCAGAACTTCTGGGCAAAGCTGATATATATATATATATATATATATATATATATATATATATATAAACAAACAAACATTTCTATGCCGCCCCATTCGCCGAAGCCTCGGGGCGGCTCACAACATAAAATTAAAATACATTCAAATATACAACAAATTAACAATATAAAAAATAGTCCAAGCTTTCAGCTGAGTTGGTGAAGATGGTCTGGATATACTTCCATTGGTTCAGAATAGAGCTGCCAGGATGTTAATGGGGACTGACAGGTACTCTCATATAACATCAGTCCTATACCATTTACACTGGCTGCCAATTGAAGTCCAGGCCCAATTTAGGGTTCTGGTAATGACCCATAAAGCCCTAAATGGCTTGGGTCCTGGATACCTAAAGGAGCTCCTTTCCAGCAACAGCAGGGGGTTGGACTCGATGGCCTTCATGGCCCCTTCCACTCTACTATCCTATGATTGTGCCCTATGCGCAAGCCTGCCCCTGGAGATCTGAGGCAGAGGTCCTCCTCCGGGAGCCCTCCTTGAAGGGGATTAGGAGGGTAGTTACCCAGAGAAGGGCCTTTTTGGTGGTGACACCTGGGCTCTGCAATTTGCTCCCCAGAGAGGTTTGCCTGCTGCTGTTGCTTTATTCTTTTCAGCGTCAGGCAAAACCCTTTTCATTTTCCCATCATTTTAATGTTCAATTGCTTTTATTCTGGGTTTTATTATTGAGGCAGGATGTTTTGTTTTATATTTTCCTCCTCCTCCTCCTTGTAAGCTGTCCCGGGACACTTGTAGTTTACAGCCTATAAAAGGTTTAAACAAACAAGCAGACTGCTGCTTAAATATGTAAATAGACACACTTTCAAAAGGCACATTTGAGGGGGGGTGTGGGGAAGGATTTTCACTCTTTAAACAGGGTGAGGTTTATATATATGGTAATTTTCATGTTTCGTTTCAAAAAAGTACCCCAGAAATCATTCAAAACTTTCTTTTATAAAATAACTTTGGCTCATTTACTTTCTAGTAATAAAATCTGGGTGGACATTAACTGAACCCTATAAAGAAATATC
This sequence comes from Varanus komodoensis, assembly GCF_004798865.1. NCBI lineage: Eukaryota > Metazoa > Chordata > Lepidosauria > Squamata > Varanidae > Varanus > Varanus komodoensis. The sequence continues at coordinate 9,061,181 of NW_025335606.1, forward strand.
TCAGGCAGTGGCTTCAATTGCCAATTTAGAGGATGAGTAACTTTCATTCAATATCTAGCTTATTTTTCCTTTTCTGTGTAATAATACTGGATATTCATTCACTTGTTTATTCATTTAAACATTTTCTATGCCAGCCTTCAGTGAAGCTTCCAGGGCAATTTGCAAAATGAGATAATCCTAAGCAAAATATTAAAAATTAATTGATTTTTAATTAAACATATTAAAAATTCTTGGCAGAAAGCCATTCAGCCACTCACTCAAACACTCACCCATGTTCTATTATTGCATGTCTGTGTTTATTATAGTATCCTTGAATTCTGGTTTAACTAAGAAAATTCCAAAAATGAATTCTGGAATTAGATATTTGGTAGCAACTTATGTCACATTTGAATTGATCAAACACTGCAAAAGAATATGAACTTGCTTTGGAGCTTTTTTTTCTTTTTTAAATGCTGAAAACAGTATCATTTTTCCCTAATGATTTCCCACTGTGTGCATGCATACATTTCCTAAAAGGACGATGATGCTGGAAAACCTGCCACATTTGAACTTGACAGATCTGATGACCAGAAACTAGCTGAGGCAGTTTGTTTTCCTTAGTGCGTCTATCTTTAAAATAGGTCATGATCTTCACATTTTAAAGAAAGAAACATGTTAAGAAATTTTGTGCAAATCATGTTTTGCCCTAACCCTAACCATAACCCTTTTTATTTAAACGTCATTTTAATTGTTAACAATATTTACTTATTTATCTGGCCAGGGCGACTTCTTTTCTTTTCTTTTACAACTTTTCTTTTATAACTTCTTTTATATCATTTATATTTTTATTTATTTTATATTATTAATTTTAATTTCATATTGTTATTTTTGTATTGTATTGTATTTTTTTGTGTTGTAAGCCACCCCGAGGCTTCGGCAAGGGGCGGCATAGAAATGTTATAATAATAATAACAACAATAACAATAACAATAATAATGTTATTTGCACAGTTTGTACAAATTAATGCAAATTTCACAAATTTTTAGAATGTATGCATATTCTCAATTTCTTCATATCGGAAGTCAGATATCACATGGTTCTAGTGCGACTTACAGAAGTTGCACTAGAACTGCATAATGTTTAGCTTCTAGTGTGCATAACACCAATAACACAAATTGCATGACTTGTGCAAATTTCTGCAGTGCTGTGCTTTTTTTATTTATTCATTTATTTAAAACATTTGTATGCCACCCTGTTGTGCCATAGCACCTCTGCATGTCTCACAACCACAAGATAAAAACACAATAAATACCAAAACGCATTAAAAACAACGATGGAATACAGCAAAAAATACAAAACCAAAGTCTTATGGCAATTAGTTATTACTTTTTTTTAAAGGAAGGTTCTTGCTTGACACTGAAAAAGCTGTAAGGAAGGCACTAGGAGATTGTCCTTGGGGAGAGCATTCCAAATATGGGGAGCAGCTGCAGAAAAGGCCCCCCTCCTAGCAGCTGCAGAAAAGGCCCTCCTATCCCTCTTACCTCCTAAAGGGGAGGCTCACACGGGCGGGGGGGGGGGGCTGCGTAGATCTTAAAGACCAGGTAGGCACATACAGGTGCAGGTGCTCCCAAAGATAGTTGGGGCCTAAGCAAGTTAGAGCGTTATATGTCAGCACAAGCACCTTGGATTGGGCCTGGGCCACAATTGGTAACCAAGGGAGATCTTTCAGTATAGGTGCTATGCAGGCCAAGCTAGGGGCTCCCATCGCCAACCGAGCAGCCCTATTCTGTACCAATTGTAATTGCCAGACCATCTTCAAGGGCAGCCCCATGTGGAGTTTTGCTTTGCTTTGCAAACCATGGCCCTCTCAGAGACAGAACTCTGCAAGATGGTTCAACTCACACAGCCATGGGTCAGCACCCGCATGGTGCTTTTGAAGCATAATCCAGAGGAGCAAATCATGATAATCCTTCGGATTCACATGCACCGTCATTCTGGTCACACATGCCTAGCCTAGAGATTGGCAGATCAGCATACAAAAATACTCAGGAAATCATTTTGTATGCTGTGAGTCGCCCCGAGGCTTCGGCAAGGGGCGGCATAGAAATGTTTTAATAAATAAATAAATGAATCTGAAGTGATATGATGTAGCAATTTATCAGATGTTCAGTTTGGGTTAGTATCCCTAGATGAGATATTACCCAGTAGAACAAGGTGAAGTACCTTGAATTCCACCATATAATTCAAGCCAAGATGGATCTTGTCACTGTCATTGCCCCTCAGATATTTATCATGGAAGAGAAGTGGAATAGAGATGGATGCACAACTGGACACATCACATATTAGTAAAACAGTGTGCAAAAAGAATGTTGACGCCATCACATGTACAATCAGATTGAATTCTCCTTTTCTTTGCCGTGCTTTATCATAAAGTGCATGAAGTAGCAACAGAAATGAGGGCATATATAATACATGGGAAAGGAATTTGAAAGCTGTGACAGTCTTTGCATGCCCATGGCTTGCTTCTTCCTCTTCCTCCTTAGAAGCAGCGGACAATTCCAAATGCATCGCCTGCAGTTCAGGCCATTTGGAACTTCGCCAGTAAAGGTGGGGTGGGAACTGGGGAATTCAGTTTAAGAGATATTCTGAAGTCTCTCCAAGCCAAGAGGGATGGAATGTCACCTTCATGTTCCGATACACATCTGAAGTCAACAACCTGCATCTCCTCCTTTAGTTAGATCAGTTGTTGTTGTTGTTGTTGTTGTTATTATTATTATTATTATTATTATTATTATTATTATTATTATTATAACATTTCTATGCCGCCCCTTGCCGAAGCCTCGGGGCAGCTTACAACACAATACAATACAAAAATAACAATATAAAATTAAAATTAATAATATAAAAATATATATACACGGTATAAAAGAAGTTATAAAAGAAAAGTTATAAAAGAAAAGAAGGAAAGGAAAGGAAAGGAAAGGAAAGGAAAGGAAAGGAAAGGAAAGAGAAGTCGCCCTGGCCAGATGAATAAGTGAATATTGTTAACAATTAAAATGACGTTTAAATAAAAAGATCTTCACCTGGCGCCGAAAAACAAATAAGTTCCTCTGGAATTTCTCTCCCTCGCCCCCTCTGTGTGTGCATCTCTGTGTGTGCACTGCTGTGAACAAAGGGAAAATGTCGAACATGGAGCATTAAATAGAGAAGTAGCTCATTGGTTTCACTCATACGCATGGAATTAATGCCAGAAGTCCAGAAGTATTGAAATGAGAGTTGCAGTGTGTCTTAAGCACACACAGGGGCACAAGCGATTAAATGCCTTTTTCCTGAAGGTCGCACGTTTGTGGCTGATAGAGAAAACTGTGTAGACAAGGTAGCAGTAATGTAGCTGACAACAGGAAAATCAAAGGTATGAAGAATTCCTCATCAAACACTACCGGTCTCTCGAGGATTTGCTCTCCTCAGTGCCTTTGCCATGTGCAAATCATATTATTTGCCCAGACGTTTCTCTTTGTTTTGTTTTGCTCCCACCCCATCATTCACGAGCGTTTATACATCAGCAACGCTGCTGCAGGGGCTGCATCTACCAGTTTTGGGAGGAGAGCCATCATTTTGGTTGCCCTTTAGGAGTCTGTATTATTATTATTATTATTATTATTATTATTATTATTATTATTATTATTACACTTATTCTGTCAAATTTTAAAATTTTCATCTGTTCATAATTTATTGAAGAATATCAGCTTCTGCCAGTTACAGCAATACAGTATGGAAGCTCCAATATCAACGTGTCAGTGTGTTGTTGTTGTTGTTGTTGTTGTTGTTATTATAACATTTCTATGCCGCCCCTTGCCAAAGCCTCGGGGCGGCTTACAGCACAGCTGTTACAGCTGTGGTTTGTTCCTTAGGCCTCAGTTTAAAGTACGATCGTGGCTGATACATAATTTCTTCTGCCTGTTATAGTATAGGAATTGAAGCATTTCTGAAATCCCGTGAATTGATGTTGTGACCCAGCACCATTTATTTATTTATTTATTTATTTATTTATTTATTTATTTATTTATTTATTTATTTATTTATTTATTCGATTTATATCCTGCCTTTTTCCTACAAAGGGCTCAAGGCAGCTTACATTATCTCTCCTCCTCCATCTTATCCCCACAACAACAACCCTGTGAGGTACATTGGGCTGAGAGACTGTGACTGGCCTGAAGTCACCCAGTTGGCTCCATGGCCGAGCGGGGACTCGAACCCAGATCCTCTGAGTCCCAGTCCCATGCCCTTAACCACTACACCACACTCACTGTTAGCCTCTCTGCTCCTTCTTCCTTGCAATTGCTACTCGGTGCCTTTCATTAGTACACATTTATGCCACCCCATGGCCCACTGGGCTACCTGGGCGGTGTACTGATTTGAAAATATACATAGGGACAACAAAATTCAAAAGCAAAATGAAAGGAAAATAAGAATGTGATGCTCAACAGCAGCGGAGTGGAGATGTAGAGGTGGTGAGGGCAGGCCGATCAGTGCAGTGTAGGCAAACCTCCGTACAAAAAGGTCCCACAGTGCACCTTTTTGTATGAACGTGGTGATCTTCAAAATGGGCGTGAAAATATCAAAATGGCCTGTCTTCCTACGGCTCAGCCATGGAACAGCTTGCAGAGGTTAAGGGGCTGCATTGCCCTGTCTAGAACCTGCCACGGATCACAAACCTGCCTCCCAGGTCGCTTCTCTGCAAGACATACAATTCCTGCCTACTTTGTCTTTAAGGGAAACAAAACCAAACACAGCACACAACTTTTTCCCCTCCTAAGCCTTCCTGAATTTGGCAGTGCGAAAACTGAAGGAGAACTAACTGAATATATTTGTTTATGAATTCATTTCTTACATTTTATATTCCATTGCTTTCATTTTGCAGTGGACCCAAGGTGGCTCACACAGTTGTGAGGATTATTTTATCCTCACAACAACATCCCTATGAATTCATCTGCATATTATGTTAGGAAGTTTCAGAGAGACTTCAGCTCTGCGGCAGTACAGAAATGAAATAAATGATGAAGGAAGGAGGGAAGGAAGGAGGGAAGGACAACTACATGTAAAAATTGGACAACCACATGTTGGGAGTTACATGTGTGGAGCTGGTTGGACTGAGGGGTCAGACTAGATAGCTCAGAAGGACCCTTCTGACTCACTTCTTTCCTATGTTTCTAAAGATTGCTCTTGGGTATGCCATTGACAAAAACTAAAACACACATTTCCATCACCTCCACTGCCAAAAAAATTCTAATTCTCCATCTTGGGGGATATTTTAAACTCACCTCATATGAATGGCCAACAAACGATCAAATAAAATCAAATCTTCACTGAAAGTTTTCCTTCTGCTCTAATTTATGTACAGCTGGATTTGAATTCCCATTCAATTATGCCAATGCAGAAATGCCATCTCTATGGTAGGTACAATAAAGGTGTGTGGGTGTGTGTATTTAAAGAGAACAATTTTATCTGCCTGATTTATCAAAATACCAGATACTTCCTTGTACATTGACACCTGAGGAGAATGCTTCATATATAAATTAGGTTTTGTTCTTCCCAGATATCTGCAAAGAACATATGTGATTATACTAGTATTCAGTGCAGGTAATTTTATAGTGTGTCCTGCAGGATGTTACAGATCAACTGCAAACTGCTTTTATTCTTTTGCATTCTTAGAGACAAGTGAACAGCTTGAATCTTTGATCTTTGCCTGACATGTCATGGCTATAATGGTGCATTGGAAAATTATATGTATGCCAAAGGAACAAGCTTTAGTGGGGGTTTTACTGGGAAAACATCAAAGAGCAGATTAGAGCTTGGAAAGACATTCTGGAAAAAGCAAGCAAGCAAGCAAGAAATACATGCTTCAGGATGCAGAGAAAAGTGGAAACATTATTACAACGTTGTCTCCAAAATCTGACTTTTCATTAAAATCATCCAGAGAAAGTCAATGCTTCCATAATCCCACCGTCTGCCTCTAGAGTCATTTTGACAAGATCCATAATAATCCCAGAATGTTGTGCATTTCCCCCCTCAAGCTCAGATGCAAACAACTGCTTATCCGTTTCTTTACAAGGTCCAGTCCATTTTAATGCACATGCGACATGAAGGTCATAATATGATTTGGTATATTTTCCATTAATTCTCAAGGGAGCTCATCCTGTTATGTAACCATCATTTCTAATCTTCCTTAGGACAGTTTGAAAATGCAATTATGGTCTTAGACTCTTGCTCTTCTTCTAGGCCATCTTTTGGGCTGGCGATAATGGTTGCCAATATTGACTGAGGCTGTAATAGAGTGGTTAAAATGTCATTATGGTTGCTATGACGGTTAATGCTTTGTCTTGTGGAAAATTTTAACCTCTGTCTTAGACTAGCATCTTGGTGATGACGTCTTCCTTAATCAGTGTCCTGGCCAGCTTAGCGGGGTGCAGGTGGTCAGGTCGTTGCTCATAATTTCCTTCCATTGTAGCACTAGCCAGTCTTATTTTGTTTATTATTATATCCCACTAAACTGCAGACCAGACAGCTTAATGTGAACTGGGAAAGGCTGTTGCACTCAGACTGTTTCTGAATGATCCAGAACCCTCTGTGTTGGGAGGCTAAAGGGACTCCTAATGAGGACACAAAGGGTGTCTCTCACCACCCTCGCAGTTCTCTCAGAGAAGGTGCCAGAAGATGTTCCGGGCTGGGAGAGAGGAAGAGTGAAGCATCATGGGAATAAGATGCATCCCAGCCCAGCCTGCTGCTCTTACAAGCCAGTGTAAATAGACTTGGCCAGTTTTAGCAAAGTGGGAGAAGCAAGAAGCTGAAAGGTCCCCCTGTGATTCTCCCACCATGGTAAAAGCTTAGATGGCCCATTTGGCCTTTCATTTGTTTATGTGCATGTTATGTTGCCTTTAATATTTTTGCATGCTTTATTATTTTGTGGCTTATTGATTGCTCTGATTTTGCTGACTTCAGTGGCAGTTGGCAGAAATGTGGGACAAGAATAGCACGGCATACACTGGGTTCATTTCTCAGTTTAACTCTGATCACGGCCTCTTTTTGTGTTCTGTTCTGCAGGAGGGTGAGAGTTATATTGTGATTTATATCCTGCCTTTTTCCTACAAAGGGCTCAAGGCAGTTTACATCATCTCTCCTCCTCCATCTTATCCCCACAACAACAACAACCCTGTGAGGTAGGTTGGGCTGAGAGTCTGTGACTGGCCCAAAGTCACCCAGTTGGCTCCATGGTTGAGCGGGGACTAGAACCCAGATTGTCTGAGTCCCGGGCCCAGGCTCTTAACCACTACACCACACTGGAGGTGGGGCCATTGTCACCACTATTCAGTACAGAATGAACGCAGATCTTAATCCCTGAGCATCCTCCAAGTACGGCTAGCAAAAGCAGAGTTTGTGCTAATGGTCTTGTAGATGAGCATCCATTACTGCCTATTCCTCCCATCAGTCTGTATTAAAATTCTGTTGACTTTCTGAGCAGCCATGCCCAGATCAATCAGCAAAGTGTTACACAGAATGGCAAGATGAGTTGTTCTGTTCCCTCCAGTTCCACCAAAGCAGCAATGCACAAGAAATAATCTCATTAAGTTGAGATGACAAAGGACGGTGGTAGTTTTATCTTCTAGTTAAAAATAGCACAATAAGTTCCTACTTCTTTTTAAAAAGTGAGAAAAAATCTCAACAACCGAATTAATCATTTAGTGCTTGGCAGCTGAAATATGATTGAGACATGCAGAAAGGATTGTGGAGGAGTGATTGTTCGGTGCGAAAACACAAAAGGAAGTATGTGCTAGGGCTGTAAATGAGTGGCTTGATTTTAATTTGAACTGTTTATTCTCAAAACTTCAAAAATATCTTTACATTTTGTACACAGTGATACCTATTTTAGAATAGCATGCATACAACTTGAGTTTACAAGGGCATGGTTAAATCCTTAATGTAAATTATATTTTTATTGTGTTCTACATATTACAAGTGAGTGAAAGGGGAAGGAAGAGAGACAGACACACCTCATTTTGCTGAAAATTTGGGCTACATTTATTTAAAACAGATCTGCACTGTCTGGGGATGGCATGGACCACTACTCTTGCAGGTGACTATCAGATAACATTATTGGGTGAGACATCCCACCCCAGTATGGTGGCATCTGGCCTCCAGGTCAATATCATTATGGTACTGGGGCGGGGGGGGGGGGGGAGATTCGTCCTCCCAGGACTGCAAAACTCCAAGTGGGTGAGATGTGTCAGTCTCATTGGCAGCCCAGATCTCCACATTGGGTTGCCAGACCCTGAGTCCTGGAATTGCCATGGATCCTCACTAACTTGAATGCCACCTGAATTATGTCTCACCTACCTCCCAAATGACACAAAGTAAATGAAGTCCAACCTACCTAGAACACAACCGATCCCAATGAACAATGTGAAGTAGACAACAGAACCAAGCAATCTCCAGCCAATCGGTTGCCTGCTAGGAATTCCTGCTCAACCCTTAAAGAGGCAACCAGACACACCCACCCTGTATAAAGGGAGGGAGGGAGAAAGGGATGACAAAAATCCAAAGAGGGTGATGGAAGGGCTGTCTGGGCTAATATAACTGAGAAAACCCCTTCCCTCATTCCATATTACATGTATCTACTGAGCTGACTGAGTTGGCCCATCTGTCTCTTTCCCTCCCTTGATTGCAATATCTTGCGATATAGGAGTCAACAATGTGACATGGTTGCAAAGAGTGCAAATGATATTTTGGACTGCATTAATAAAATATTGCTTCCAAATCACATGGCCAAGTACTGATTCCCCTTCTTCACTCAGCACTGGTTAGACCTCATTTGGAGTACTGTGTCCAGTTCTCTTCACAACAGTTTAATACAGATGCAGGGAAGCCTGAAAGCGTTCAGAGGAGAGCAACAAGGATGATCCAGGAACTGGAAACAAAGCCCTGTGAGGAGAGATTGATAGAACTGGGCGTGTTTAGCCTCGAGAAAAGAAGACTGAGGGGGAACATGATAGCACTCTTCAAGTACTTGAAAGTTTGTCACAAAGAGGAAGGCCAGAATCTCTCCTCAATTGTCCCAGGTACAGGATGTAGAGTAATGGGCTCAAGTTCCAGGAAGCCAGGTTCTGGCAGAACATAAGAAGAAAAATGGAACCAATGACCTAGGGAAGTTGTGGCCTCTCCCACACTGGAGGCATTCAAGGGGCAGCTGGACAGCCATCTGAGAGGGATGGTTTAACTGGGAGTCCTGCACTAGGCAGGGTGTTGGGTCCTCTGGCCCTCTGCCCCCTTCCAACTCTACTGTTCTATGATTCCATGATTTTGTCCTCCACACTCAGGTGACCTGGGTACAGGTGGAGATATTTTCCCAAAGAAGGAGCTCGATCAAGGTTGAAACACATTGGAATGAAATGCTTACTTCGTCTGCACCACTGCACTTTGATAACCTGCTTATCCCCTTAACAGGGGATCCTGTTTTGCTGGATGAGAAACAGGATGTGAAATCTTCTGCAAGCAAGGGAAGTCATGTTATTCCATACACCAGCTCATTAGAGATGGTCATCCAGACATTCTTTCATGGGCGGAAGACTGAAGTTCACCGTCTCTTCCCTTGCTGTCACTCTCAACCAGAGGAGGTTTTTTCTAAGCTTTAAGGGAGCTCTCCATGGTACTTCATGGTGGTGAACTTATTGCGAGGATGCAGCTTAGCAAAATGGGTTGTTTTGCAGAAGATGTGACATTCCAGTGGTACTTAGACACAATCCCTTTTGCAAATATACTAGAATAGTGAAAAAGAGAGACAGTTCCCACTGTAGCCACGCTTACACAGTAGAAAAAATGCCTATGGATCATTAAAATATTTATTTATTTTATTTATTTATTTAAAACATTTCTATGCTGCCCCATTTGTCAAAGCCTCGGGGCGGTTCACAACATAAATTAAAATATAATACATTAAAAATATAAAACAAATTAACAATATAAAATAAGTCACCCTGGCCAGATAAATAAGCAAATATTGTTAACAATTAAAATGACGCTTAAATAAAAAGGTCTTCGCCTGGCGCCGAAAAACAAATAACGACGGCGCCAGGCGGACCTCTCTGAGGAGCGCATTCCATAGATTGGGCACCACCGCAGAGAAAGCCCTCCTCCGAGTACCTACCCTCCTAATTTCCTTCACGGAGGGTTCCCGGAGAAGGGCCTCTGCCGCTGATCTCAAGGGGCGGTCGGGCATATATGGATGTAAGCGCTCCTTCAGGTAACCAGGACCCAAGCCGTTTAGGGCTTTATAGGTCATCACCAAATAGTCCACAATTGACCTTAAATACCCTGGTATAACTTCAGCATGACAGAATCTGATATTGAAAGATATCACCAAAGACATCTTTGGTAGGCACCAAAGACACACGAAGAAAAGGGATGCATTCAAAACGTGGGGCTGGAGGACAGCTCTGGGAATGCCCTGGATTGACACAGATGGGTGGTGCATCCTGCATTGGGCCATGAGCAGATGAGCTCCATTAGGGAAGAACCAAATGGGAGGTAGCTCGATTCAAAAGGAAGCCACAATCCTGAATTTACAGGAATTGAGCAGGCCTGTGAAGGACAGAAAGGACTGGAGGGTGTTTGCTCATAGGGTCACCATGAATTGCAGATGACTTGATGAATCAGAACAGCAATAGCATAGGACCAGGAGTCTCACCTACACTCCTTTTCGCTTTCCTGAAAATACTTCAAATATTTCATTTGTGGGGCAACCTCCAATAAGCTTAAATCTAGATTTAAGCTTATTCTGAAATAAGCTTAAATCTAAAGACATTGCAGTGATAGGTGGAATTCCCTTTTGCTGCTCTAACTGAAATTCTTCTGACTTCCCTTGAAATTCTTCAAGGTGTTACTTGAGAGTAATCCCAAAACAAGCTTCCCATTCTGTTTGTTTTGTTTTGTTACAATAATTTAAATGATTTTTCTTTTAATTAATTTTGTTTAGGAAACATATTGTCTGCCTTTCACAAAGCAATATTTTAGGCAGCAAAGATGGGCAGAAAAACAAATACAAGTGAACAATTTATTTCTGTGTCAACCAACCAAGAACAGAATAGGCTCACTAAAAACAACCCCAAAGGTAATTTAACCTTCACATTAAAACCCACCTTTTAAAAATAAATAAAATATGACCAACCTGAAAAATAACAGGAGGAATGATGTATTTCTTTTGGGAAAATACCCCCCCCCCCAAAATCAACTTTTTATCATTCTTTTGTAGCAAGGTAAGTTATACCTATGTAACAAGCCATGTTCATGATCACTTGGGAAATCATGAGTTTTCATGCTTGTGGTTCTTTCTGGGATGATCCCTCCCCTCCCCTCCCCTCCCCTCATCAAAGGACTGCATGGAAGTAAAGCTGGACTAAACTAGCCCCCCGTTTTTGCCACCCTAACCCAAACCCTAACCCTAACCTTGTCTTTGCCATCTTGTTGTAGGAATGTATGAGAGATTAATTTCACTTTGTTTTTTAATCAGTGCTTACCAAGTTCACACCTTCTGGATTGGATGCAGAATCAAATGTAAGTCGAAGTCTGTACATTTCCAAGCTTGTGACATGATTCATGGAACAAAGAGCATTCAACAGCACACACGCCTTTAAAAATGCACACGAAGTGCTTCAGTCAATTGCACAGGAATGAGTACATTTCACAGGTGCACCCGGTCTATGCATACATATGGAAAATATGCACTAAAATGTATGTGTGTTTTTATAAGGGGAAAAACTTCCACTGACTAACTATTCAGATTGAGCTTTGAGGTAGAACTCAGAGAGCTTCATCAAGCTTGACTTTTTCCATTTCAAATATACCTAGCATAGTAGCCTTCACAAATGCAGCTGAGGAGGTTTTCCAGGGGATTCCCATCTTGAAATGATGTCACGTTATGGAATCCAGGAGGGCAGCAGTGCCAACCAGGTCTTCGCCACCCTCTAAGGATATGCAAATCAGCAAACTCAAGTGCATCAAATTCCATCTCAAAGCTTGTTCCACTTTTGTCCTGTATCAGCTTGCAAACTTTGCTTTTGGTTTTTTTTGGCCTAAAAATCTGTCTGCACATATTTTTCCAAAAGTACACATATTCTGTACTCATCTTTCAATGTATGCATTTTCTCCCATGTGTAAATCAAATCTGTTTTACCAGTTTTGAAGCTATGCATTTTTGAAATGTATGCATCTGTGGAACATGTTTGTGTTTGGATGCAACATCTGTGAATCGCATTGCCAGTTTGGAAATGCATGGACTTTGATGACAGTTTGTGTCCTAGACCATGTCCAGCAAAGGAGTGAACTATGTAAAATTCTGAATAAAATTGAACTGAAGTAAATATCTCAGATTTACTCTCCCAAGGATTACTTCTGCTGCAAAACTGGCTGTGGGAGTGATAGAGATAGTATGATTTTTCCCTTGATACCCTCCCCCAATATATTTCCTAGCTGACAGATTAATCGCAAAACGCAAGATTTACCCTGATTCTCTTTCTGATGTTTCTCATACTTCATCTTTTCCTTTACTAACAGCATGTTTAGAGACCTACCTCATGCCTCCTTAGTGCTGTGTGACTGGAGCTGGGAAAATGCTCCTATTTAAAACTCAATTAAAATGGATGTATTAATCTATATTGTGGTTTGTTTGTACTTCATGTCATTTTCATGCTGTTTATGTAGCCTAACAGTAGCACCCTGTTAATTAAATCTCAATGCACGACAAGAATAGCCTAGGAGGGGGAAAAGGAATACTCCATGTCAAAGATTGCATCAGACCATCGTGCTGGAGATTTTCCTGACTGGAAAAAATGACCTGTAGTTGCCTTTTGGTGACCTGGGTTGCTTTATGATCCCCTCCATGTGGAATCCGTGAACGATCCAGTTGAGACAGGCCCAAGAAGGTGCACAAGTAGTTTTCTGTTTTCAGATGGGGAATGTCAGGCACAAACAGAAGACAAATTCCGAATTGAGTCCACACTCTTTCTGAATGGCATTGCTCTGAATGGAGCACACATTCTGATGAACATCCTGGTGTGAGTCCCTGCCCACCATCTTGTGAGATTTGTTCAGTAATTATCGCCTTTTCCCTGTGAGCTGTGTTTTAAGATGATTTAAACACTATGTTTTAAAGCTTGACCTTGTGGGTCACATAAGAAACCTGAAGCTCTGTCATAAATTTCAAAGTAATAGAACCACATATTTCTTAGTCCAATTCAGTAACCTGAAGGGGAGTCAGATTGCCCTGCTCTGTGCCTTATTTATCCTGTAGGTTCACTGTACTTTTCTTTTCCTCCCCTTAAATGCTAGTTTAATAACTCAACTTAAGTCCAGAGTTAGAACAGGGTTTCTTCAGTTTCTCTGAAGCTCCCCATGCTCCCCATCACCACCACCTCCATTACATCAGCGGCAGGTAACTGGGGGCCCTTGGATTATTCTTGGCAGCACTTAGCCAAAGATCATGGAGCCTGAAGTCTTCTGCAAACCATTGGATCAAATTCCTGGCAAACCACTCTGCCATCCTTTTGGTAGTCAGCTGTCCAGGGAGAAGGGAGGGGGAAAGAGAAACAGGGTGATAGAGATTATGTGTGTACGAGAGAGGGATGTCGTAAAGAGGGAAAGGGGAGTGGTGGTGAGCCAGAGAGGCAGTGACAACAAGAGAGAAAGGGGGAAAACACAGGTAATGAAGAGAGAAAATGGGAATGGCAGTGAGTGAGAGAGAGGGTTACAGAAAGAGAAAGAAGAAAAACAGGTGCACTAAGGAAAGAAAAGGCGGTGGCAGAGAAAAAGGGAGATACGTAGGTAGTTTTGCTCATGGGCAGAGCACACCAATTTCCTTTCCTCTGTTCTACATTGTGAATGGACAGGTGTGTCTCAATAAATCACCTCCAGGGGAAGGGGAAGGCGAAGGCGAAGGCGAAGGCAGAAAACAGTATTATTGTACATCTGATTGTACGACTTTAAACATGATCACATTGTTTTTTGTGCCATGTTTTAGTATGACCATGAGCTCCTGCCCAAGTCTAAAACTCTGCAGGATGAATCTTGATGTGTGTCTTCTTAGCCAGGTGAAGGAAATGGACTGCAGGACCTGACATTTGTTTGTTTGCTTATTCAATGCATACCCCACCCCTTTAGCCAAAATGGCTCTCTGGGCCATTTGTGGCAAACTGGAAAAGTTACAAACAACCCAGAATGGCTTGGGCTGTGCTGTGGGCCCAAAGTCTATACTCCCATAGCCTGGGGAAGGGACAAATGGCCATAGAATAGCAAGGGATAAGGGGAGTGGGTGCAAATTCCATTTTACTCCTGAAGACCTAATTATGCTATGATTTAAGTGACTTTTAAATTCAAAACTACACACCAGCACAGTTTCTTTACTCACCTCCAACCCCCAAATTTGGTTTGCAAATAGTTCTGTCGTTAGAGTGCCAACATACCAGAAACGTAGGCACAGTTTTAAAAGCAAGGAGTGGTGTTTAAAAGTAGGATATAAAGAAATGCTGATTATGTGTTTCACAACTGAAGGTGTACTCATGGCCATCCAAAGAGGCTCCCCCCTAAAACCATCAAATCCAGGATTTAAAATTACCACCGAATGGAGGATTTCTAATATATCAGTAACCTTTAAGTACCAAAACTAGGCAATGTCAGGGAAAACATTCAGAAGAGAATGTTGGAATCCTGTGTGATTTCCATCAGGAGTTTTCAGGCTATGTCCAGTTTTCAGTCCCAGTGTCCTGTGGGGGACACTGGGACTCTCCAGAAGTTTCTCAGGAGGTCCTCAGTGTGAAAAAATAAGGAATGCTGGGAACATTTTCATGGACACCAGTTTGCTCCACCCTACTGATTGATCTTCCTCTGCAGTGAATGTTGGTATGGATGGTGCCCCTAATGTCCTCAGATATACCCCACTCTTGGCCAGGGTTCACTGGAACTCTTGTCTCCCACTGTTACCTGGGTGGAAAGTTGGTACACTCTTAGTTTAAACTCTGGAAGTGGCTTCTAAATCTGTTAAACATCTTTCTGTCATTTCAGAGAGTCTTTCAGGGGCTGTATCCCAGTGGTAAAAAGGGCCAGAGGTAAAAGGGGCACTGGCAGGATATTTTTGCTGCAGCAAGTCAGTCAACATTATAGAATGATCAAAATTGCTCAAAGCTCAAAACCCAGCAGACAACTTTGGGTCAAGGGAAAGAAGGTGAGGCTCCCAGGAATGAACCTAGGTCAGACCTCTACCTAGCCCCTGGTTCTGAGGCTGTGCACCCCTGCCATTAAATTCCCTGCTGGTATACTTTGACATACACTTCACATATTGGATCAATCTGTCAGCTTCTCTATCCTAACTTTCTCTGCTCTATCCTAGCTTTTTTCCATGAGGCTGCAATCCATAGTATCTATTTCTTGCTTCATTGCAGAATTGAGATCCAAGCAGTGCACAAAGATCATTTCCTCGCCTGCTTTTTTACTTCATAGCCTCTAGGTGGCATTGTGCTATAGAGAAATGGCATAATGCCAGAAGTGGAATAAAGGGTTTTCTTTTGCTTTCACATATAATACCCAACTGTCCCTGCTCTAATATAATTTAGCAAAAGTATGGCTTAAAAATAAAACTGGATAATCACAACTTTCCCTCAGGAACCTGAGAACAACCTCAAGTTGTTTACCAGTTCACAATAAATGTGTTTCATGCAATACATTATCATAATCATTACTAGAACATTATTATTGCTGCTGTTGTGCTTGTTGTTTCTATATCTCCCAACAGCTAAAACTCTTTGGACAGTTCAAAACAATTTATCATCACAGTCGCAATAATAAAAAGAGATAAGATACAATAAATACAAGTATGATGAAATACAGTGCAACATTCCCAGATACACAACGTAAATTTTATTTTAAAGAACTAAAATGATTGTGATAAAAAAAACTGGACCAGTTAAAACAGATGAAATACCTTATTAAACACCTGGGAGTGTAGTGCAATTTTAATCCAGATACTAAAAAGATGATTGATTGATTGATTGATTGACTGATTTTTTTATGCCACCTGATACCCAAGGCTCTCTGGGTAGTTCACGACATGTCAGTGCCAGGCAGGCTTCAGTGGGGAGAGCATCCCATAACGGGGTGGGGCAGCACTGAGAATTACCTCCTTTTGGGATACCCTTGAAGTGGTGGCCAGAGGAAGGCCAGATGCAGACTATAGTATCCAGGTACACTGTGACTGGGACAATTGCAGTCCCCAGCCTTGTGACGTAGGGGCTCAAGGCAAATCCATGCCCTTGCATTCCACCATCTCTGGAAGAGCTAGTTTGCTCTCTGGTTCTTGTAACAGGCAGGAACTGCATGCGAAACAAGTGCTGGATCACTGAGCTATAATAGACTGGAACTGGTGGCTCCTTTCACCTCCCTAAGTCTTTGATATGTTGTGGTTCTCACTTTAGTACTCTAACACTCAGACACCTCAGCTGACTCTCAGGAGTAGACCTGTCTCTTCAGCAAGCAAGATGAGAAACCCTCCTCAGATGTCAGCAATGACAGGTGGATCACAGTAGAACCCTTCCCCAGAAGATGGGGTGGGAGACCTGTCTCTCCTTTTAATGAGTCGCTTGAATAGGAGTCAAATTATGCAAAACTCTGGAAGGATAAAAACAAAAAGGCCGCCTTAGGCAAAACCATGTTTTAGCTGTCTCTTCTTTCAGTGCTGTGCTGAAGCCTTCCCCTGGCCTTTTTATTCCAGCAGCTTCAGTGGTACAGGATGCTATTCTTTTGATCTCCTGGAGGTTTCTTTCCTGACCTTTGGAATAAAAATTCAAATAATGAAGTGAGAAAATGTGATGCAAGAGCTGATTCAGATTTTTGGCTGTTAGCCATGTGATGGGGACTGCCTTAATTGCAGAGTTCTCTGATAGTGGCGGGAGGATGATGAAGAAGGTGAAGAAGAATAGCCACCGTAAGAACAATGATGACATACAAATGCATTGGTCCAGTTGCAGCTCAAATGTGTGTGTACCTTGGCAGAAAACAGCATATTCTTTACTCTGAACAATTCTTTCTCTCCTACTTCTGGGGTTCCTTCCTACAACCCCAAATAAAAGTAATTGTATCTCATGAGATACTTGGGTGAATGGAGGTGACCGGTTGGGGTGCAGAACTGCTTCCCGAGTGAGAATCAGTTTCCACTTTGGAGGATCCCTTGAGGCCTTCATTCAGTGATGGATGAGTTCAAAGGAAAAGGGGGTTGATCCAAGGAGATCCAAAATGGGGGATCCAAAATGCCATCATGGTGTAGTTCCAGGAGACAATCCTGGGCATATTTAGACTACAGCATGGAAACGTAGAAACATTGCCAGGGAACTTCATGGCTGGGAGGGGACTAGAACCCAGATCTGCTGGGACTCCAGTCTGACATGCTCACCACCAAACCAGCCTGATGTCCTTGCTGCAGCAATGAAATCTTTGGAGGGGCAGTTCAGCTCCCTAGAGTGCAAGAAAATGGCACATTACCTGTCACCGCATCTATTGATGGGAGCTGTGGAGGAAAGGTGTGGGGGCAGATGTTCTTGTTCTTGTTGTTCTTGTTAATTGCATTTTCTATATGGCCCATAGCCCTCTCGGTGGTTCACAACATTCCAGTCACTCATCCAGATTTCAACCAGGTCTTACCTGGCTTAGCTTCCAAGATTAGGCAGGATCAGGCACTTCAGGCTATATGGAAGCTAGATAGAGACCCCAGGAGGACCAAATGGGGGTTCCAGCTCTGAGGTTTCCCATCCTCAAGGTAGATTCACTCCTCCCTGGTAAGCCTAGCCCCCCAGACAGCTGTTCAACACAATAGCTGCCTTTGAATGAGGACATTCCCTCGGTGGCCTTAAGCTGCTGCATGTGACTTCTTGGATGCCTTCTCCACATCCCTTCCACTTCAAGAGGAATGTTCACGTTTAGCTCATTGCTTTATTCATCTATATATTTAGAGGCTGCCTTACTGGCAGCAGTCTAACAAAATTCAGAGCACAATGCAGCACGATCAAACTAACTAATAATGATTCAGGGGTGTCATCTGCAGCATCCCAACCTTGGTTGGAGGGCAGCAAAAGGTTCTTCAGAGTCCCACCTTCAAGTCCTCCAACTGCAGAGGTGGGACTCTGAATATGGAGCTCCCACCAGGGCCCTCTTCAGCCCTTGTGGAAAAAGTCATGTCGGCAGTCTTTCTACTGTTGCAAATTGGCCCTGAGGAGGCTGAAGGGCCTGCTAGGGAGGATGGGAAGGCAGAAGGCTGGAGCTGACAGCTTACGCTATGTCTAAACAGTGTCGCAGTCTCCTTAACTCTTTTTCTCCTGGGTGGTGAGCCTGCCTGTCTAGATGAAATGCAGAACATGAGGAATCGGCTTGAGCACAGCAACTCCTCCCCTGTTTTGCATGCATGCAAGTCCCTGTGTTCAAACACTGACACACATTGAGTGCAAGGACACGGGGTCACACTAACATGCTTCCAAATTAGCAGCTATGCACATCACCTAAAGAGAAAACAAACCAAAACTAGTTTGTGTCCGGAGGTTTCCGGACTCTGCTTTTCAAAAAACGTTATTTTGATTCATTGTTTTATTTGCGTGTGTTAGTCAAAAAAACACTCAGATTCACTGATGTTCTACAAATTCTGGTTTGATGATTGCTCCACTCCAGGTCTGCATCAAGTTATGAGATTTGCTTTGGCATAGTTTTCCCCTACATGCAGAGAAACTGTGCTCACCTTTGAAATTTGTGCAGTCTTCTCCCATTGATTAAGCTTATCTGTGGACATGCTTCAAAAGACACATTTCCTCAGGCACCATCTTTGACTATGTGCATGCTGACAAGCACATCTTGGTCTGTGTTCAGCCCAGAAAGTGCAAGCTTAGTAAAGCCTGACTTAAAGCAAGCAAAAGCAAAGTTCTCATAAATCCCTAAATTTGGGAGGAAGTTGGTTGCTAGTCGCAAAGTCATGTCTGACCCATCGTGATCCCATGGACAACATTCCTCCAGGCCTTCCTGTCCTCCACCATCCCCCAGAGTCCACCTAAGCTCACACCAACCACCTCAGTGACTCCATCTAGCCACCTCATCCTCTGCTGTCCCCTTCTTTTGCCATCTATTGTTCCCAGCATTAGGCTCTTCTCCAAGAAGTCCTTCCTTCTCATTAGGTGGCCAAAGTATTTGAGCTTCATCTTCGGGATCTGGCCTTCTAAAGAGCAGTCAGGGTTGATCTCCTCTAGGACTGACCGGTTTGATCGCCTTGCGGTCCAAGGGACTCGCAGGAGTCTCCTCCAGCACCACAATTCAAAGGCCTCAATCCTTTGGCGCTCAGCCTTCCTTATGG
The DNA here is from genome assembly GCF_004798865.1 of Varanus komodoensis. Taxonomy (NCBI): domain Eukaryota; kingdom Metazoa; phylum Chordata; class Lepidosauria; order Squamata; family Varanidae; genus Varanus; species Varanus komodoensis. The sequence continues at coordinate 9,080,583 of NW_025335606.1, forward strand.
TCCAGCTTTCACAGCCATACACTGCAACTGGGAAAACCATAGCCTTGACTATGCTCACTTTTGTTGGCAGGGTGATGTCTCTGCTTTTTAGTATGCTGTCTAGATTTGCCATAGCTTTCCTCCCAAGCAGAGGAAGTTGGAAGATCATATAAAATCAACAGCCTTGTTTCTCATGCCCACAGATCGGACTGAGCCTACAAGCAGGACAAAATAAGGGCCTCCAAAGCTGATTGTAGAGTGAGAGCAGTTTGGACAGGTAATCCCCCCAAGAACAAATATTCTTTGGGTAGAACATACAATTGGACACAATCCAGTGCTGTCTGTGCTGCTTGGACATAAGCCTCCAAATTCAGAGACTTACCAGTTTTTGCAATGCTTGTGTCCTGCATGTTGGTTCTGAGCAATGCATGGGGATAACACAGAACGTCAGTGTCAGGTGTATTAATCAGCTTAGAAAGCAAGCCTTAGTGGAAAAGAAACTACTCCGAAAAACCCCAAATCAATGCTTGGATTATTACTGTAGCCTTGCAAACTGCTCACTAACCTATTCATCTGATCTAGCTAAATGCTTTTGGACAGAGTAGTGAAAAATCATTTGAGGTTTTGTTTTGTTTTTAACCTGGGCATCATCAATCATCATAGAGGAAAATCAAGCAAGAGCGTTTCCAGCTCCAGCTTGCAAATGTTCATGACAGTTTTTGCAATGCTGTGTTAGCGAGATTTGATTGTGTTGCCTATGTGCAGTGGATTCTGTTTTTACTGGTGTTTTCACAGAAATGACAAGCAATATTCATATCAATATAGCGTTCAGGCTGTGATTGCTGGCACTTATGTTCCAGAACATCAATACGATGGGGGAGGGAGAGGGAAAATCACTGTAGCAACACGCACCTTTTCATCTTGGTTTTGTACAAAAGAGCGACTCTTGTCATATTGATGCCATCATTTGAAATGATGGTAAATATAGGTGATCATTCCAGATGCACCTAGCTTAAAGTGGGAACATTGTGGAAGGGGCTTGGACACCAAGGTCTTCATCCCCGACCAAAAGAAAAAGTTTCACCAAAGTTACATAAATTAACATGGGCATTTTTGCATAGATTTGCCAAGGTGGAAAGATCTGAATCAGTCAATAAATGGTGTGGAAGGAAATAATTGTGACAAGGCAACCTGAAATGCTGGATAACCTATGAAAGACAAATAGAACGGGTGTACCAAGTGCTGTACATCTCAGCAACTGGTCTGATGATGTAGCAGTTCCACAGGTAGAGCACTATGAAAGATGGACAGTGAACTGGTCCATGAAATATATATCGATGTTTCTATGTATGTATTTATATTTTTATACTCTCAGCTCACAGGCGCATTGGAAAGTTCACGGAATGAAAATGCAATAATAAATATAAAGCAATCATTATAAAATCACCATAAATACAGTAATACAGTATTGCAATAGTGGTCCTGAATCAAACTTGTAAAAGTATTTCTCCTGAATTTTGTTTTATGTGCTTATTTATTTAATTTCTATACTGTCTAGCAGCTGAAGCTCTTTTATTTTAAAGCAGGTTATATGCAGCTCCTTGGCAGGACTCTTAATATGGGCCTGTGGCAAGATTTCTCTTTGCCCTCGGAAAGAGAAGGTGGGGCAACAGAGAGTTAACTCAGAACCTGATGCTTTGTCATATGTATTCCTTGACTTTCTTTCTACTTCCTGAAGTCAACCTAGGATTATAACAAGAAACCAAAATCCTTCCCTCACCAAAAAAAGGTCTAAGCTTTAGTGAAACACTTTTAGCTTCTCTTAACAATTTTAGCTGTATGGGTTCTGGAATGCTTCCCTCAGTCAGCTTGGAAAATGTTTTGGCTAACTCTGAGATGCAAGAATGGGGAATATATGAGAACATCTACTAGCCACAGTTAGCACTGTGTATTTCCCAGAAAGTTTCCATCAGGGCTCAGTCCTGGCCAGATACAGAAGCCATGGCTTCCTCAGAGGGGTAGTAGGTAGGAAAAGACCCACCACTTGGTTCCCAAACTGAAAGCAACCCAAGAAACCTTCAGTGTGAGGTTCTCCAGCCACATTTGCAGAGTAGGCATTCTTTAGATGCGTGGAGTTTGGCTCCTGGAGTCCGGCCTGCTTTCTCATGTCCATGAGTCCAGCTTCCTGGGCAATGTGCAGAGTGTTTGTGGGGGCACCCTCCATGAACAGAGCCCCCCATGAACGTAGGATTCTTCTTACACATGCAGCTGTTTCGGCCTTGGCTTGAGTACGCATGGAATGGGCAAACATGCCAGTTTCATAACCAGAGCTCTGCAAGCATCCGGCGGGGGGGGGGGTCCTCCTGGCTTGGCTCATCTTCCGAGGCAAAATACTGCCTGTGTTCAGAATGATGAGGAAGTTCAGCGATGCTCAGAGCAGAACCTGGCTGAGAACCAGCAAAACTTCCAGCTCCTGTTTAAGTTCTCCATTGCTGAAGCAGCAGCTCCCTTAAAGACACGGCACTCCCGCACTGTTATCCCTGAAAAAGGCACTCCAGTGCCATTCCAGCAGGCTGGGCAGCAACCAGTCAATCATGGACAGAACCGGTAGGGATGGAAACACAATTTGAACACTAATCTGAAGTGTGAACTGTTGCCTGTTATGAAGGGTTTGTTTTCCCCTCTTCAGTGCTAATCAGTAGCTGTGTGCGAAGCCAACTCAGGTGGCGATAACCTACTTCTGATGCGAGGAATGATTGCTGAGCAGGCCAAACAACGCAGTGATGGATGTTTCTTGTAAAGATTTGAACTGCGGTTTTCTGCACACAGATTTATATCCTACTCCAAGTGCAGGATTCTAATTGCAGTTGTGTGTGTTGGGGGGTGGATTCAGCTCCCCATGCCGCTTACCTTATATTTTCAGTCATTCTAATATGTGTACACTCAACATGGTGGATTTAAATTGCTCCCAGTGGCAATGAGCCCAACGCACTCTGATTGGATTTCTGTGCACATTGATCTTATGCAGGTCTGGCAGCCTTGAATGGATCAATCCAGTTCATTTCTGTGTTACTTCTGCACTGTTCACTCTCAGAACTATTCTGCCCTATTCACACAGAGACCATATTTTACGGATTGCTTTTTGAAGGTGAAAGAAAATGCATATAAAATATGTATTTATGAGATGATGCAAAGACTACTTCCTACCCCTTAAACTAATAGATGGTCCCAGTCACTTGAAAGTCCAGTTCCCACACAACAGCAACCTTACTATTAAATATTGTAAGCTGCCCAGAGACTCCATGAGGAGTAGGGGGTGCCATATAAATGCAAAAATAAATCAGTAACATATATAAACAAATAAACTGGCATGTGCGTTTTCAAACTGGCCTTATATGCTCTGGCAGGATGGGAAGAACTTTGTGTTGGGTGTTTGATTTTTACAGAAAAAAGAGTAGAAATGGGGAGGGGGTGAGGAGACAGAGAGAGCGCACACCACATCTTCAAACGTAGGTGTGACAGGCCTGAACCCTCAGAAGCAGGCCTGGGTCCCCAGCTCTTTAAAATGCTTGCTTCACTTGGCATGAAGGTCTAGCTACTTGCTCAAGCAATGCAGCTTCAGCTTGCCTGCCCCTGGCCCTGACCGTCTGCTTTCATGGAACTAAGGAGTTTCCCTTTCTCATATGGAGATGACCCAAGTGTGTGCAAACATCTTATCAGCCGTTACTTCTGCAAGAGCCTATGCTGTGATGTCAAACAGAGAGGGAACCTTGACAAAGGATGCCTCCTTACTAGCTCACTGCACTTCATTGTTTCTTAGCATCAGTGTAAATAGTAGCATCAAAACTATTCCAGTAATCATATTTTTTAATTATGTAGAATGCTGTATGCCTGTGTTAAATACCACAAGCCTATAACCTATATAAGCTAGCCACTCTCCCTACGCTCTGGTTCACACTCTTTTTGGAGGGGGATTCTGCTAATTCTATTTGAACCCAGCCGATTGGAATCCTACCTTGCAGGGGTCCCTGCTACGCAGTGTAAGTGGCTTGCTGCTAAATGTATTGGAAGTCTAGCTAGCATTTGATATTATTGCAATGCTAAATAATCTCTTTTTTAGTAAACCTGGGAACTCCAAAAAAAAAAAAAAAGGACTACTGCTCTCTGGGAATCCCCAAAAAACCTACTGCTCATGGCCTTGGCAGCACAGTAAGGATGTGTGAAAATATCATTTCCACTTGCAAATTACTCAAAAATGCCCTGCTCCCAATTCCAAACAGGATAGAAGTGCATTGTCTCCAAAGACCTTCACAAATTCCTGCAAAAATGCATAGCTGAACAACACTATTCAGCTATTCAAACCACACAAAGTTCCTAAAATATATTTTAAATGCACAACTTTTTTAAAAAATGCACAACATTCTTAAAGCACTAGGTTTTCAAAAGTCACACATTTTAAATTGCTCATCTAGCAGTCTGTGAGGGACATTTGCAACAGTTTGGAGACTTGAAAGAATTTGAGGATTGTTCCTCCAATTTTCTCAGTGGTTCACTTATTTATGCAAAACAAGCATAACTGCTGAATGAAAACTCTCAAAAGGGTCCTAGCTAGGACAACTTGCGCTTGTCAATCCCTGGTTATGGCTTTCTTTACAGATTCATTCCATCACATATTATGTCTTCCTTTTCTTCTTCATCCTGAGACTTTCCCTAGCATGATTGTCTTCTCTGGGAAGTTTTATCTTCTCATAATGTGAGACTGCCTGACTGCTCTTTAGAAGGCCAGATAATGAAGACGAAACTCAAATACTTTGGCCACCTAATGAGAAGGAAGGACTCCCTGGAGAAGAGCCTAATGCTGGGAACAATTGAGGGCAAAAGAAGAAGGGGACGGCAGAGGATGAGGTGGCTGGATGGAGTCACTGAAGCAGTAGGCGTGAGCTTAGCTGGACTCCAGGGGATGGTGGAGGACAGGAGAGCCTGCAGGAGTGTTGCCCATGGGGTTGCGAAGGGTTGAACACGACGTCGCACCTAGCAACAACAATGTGCCCCAAGTACAACAGACTCAGCTTTGTCATCTTGGGTTCTAGGGAAAGCCCTGTCTCTTCCTATGGCAATGAAATAGGCTAGGTCACATCTGCTGAGCCCCTTAGAGAGGTGGGCCATGCGAGATAGCAGGCAAGATGTACTTCTCTTCCTGTGGAACTTTCCATGGCCACCGGGAGGAACTCCTTAATTCTCAGGCTGCGTGCAACAAGCTAGTCTTAAACTCAGTCTCAGGTATTCATGTTAGGTAGTGTGACAGGTGGGAATTAGGCATGGGCTTCATGACCCCTACCTAACCAACAAGAGTCCTCACATGTTCAAATGGCATTAAGAATTTACTGAAATAATTATCTATATGAAAATAGGCATTTAGAGTAATAGAGGAGCATATAGAGTAACACAATTATTGACACTAACAATAACTCTGTATGCATGAGCATTTAAAGTAATAATACCATGGGGTATAAGAAATGGAACTAGCTCTTCCAAGCAGTTTCTTATTGTTTCTAGTGCTCTGCTCCATCTCTCAATCTCCCACACTCCCTCAATTCTAGCTCTGCTTTTCTTTTCTCTAAGACTCCAGTCTCCCTTCCTCCCTAACCTTTTCCTTTCTATTTACATCTTCTCTTTCTCTCCCTCATTCTTTCTGCCCTTCTCCCTTTCTGCCTTAGGCTTTTTATCTCCCACTTTTTCTCCCCAGTAGTTTCTTGTCTGTTTCTGCTGATTTTCCATGTCCTGAGTTAATACTTCCCCCCTCTCTTTCCTGTTCCCATCTTCTGTCGAACTTTCTAATCTCCTGGTACCTTTGAGCACAACTTCCAGATCTCTTCTTCTCTTGAAACTTTTGGCTTCCAAATAATTGATATTCTGGCTGGAATTGATTCAAGGCACACTAAAGGAAAAACTGGAGAGCAGCTGTGCTCCTTCACACAGGGAAACTGAATCATGAAGGAAAGAATGTGGTGAGCCAGCGTGTCACAGGAAGCTTTTGCCATGATGCTGAAGCTTCATCAAAGGGCCAGGTATCTGATTTAAAACTCTAGCAATTGAAAAGCTCTTGGAGGGCAGACCTGTATTCAGCACTTCCACAGTCCACATCTCAAATGTTTTAAAGTTAAAGAGCCACATGAAAAAGATTAGGGGTCTTGAATTTGCCATCAACAGCAGATTATCAGGCCCGTTAAGGGGGGACAAATTTTATTATTATTCAGCTGATACTAGTTATTTCTAATTGTGCGGCCAATTATAACAGTTCTAAAACTATTTAGTTTTGTTCTATTTATTAACTATTTATTTATTTATTTATTTATTTGAAACATTTATATGCCATCCCTTATGCATGGCGTCTCGGGACGTCTCACAATCCAAACTATTTAAAACTATTTTGGAACAAATCTATTGCAACATACCAAAAACTTGCTTATTAGTGATGCCTCCAAGAAAAAGAAAATAACCTAAAACAAAAGTCCAAGGAAAATGGGGAGCCTCTAAACAAAAGAAGGTTTGACTAGCCTTCAAATCATACCATGGCTTATGATACTGAAAGCCTTTGAAAGATCTGGGAGTATTAGTAGCTGGAATAATATCACCCAGGCCTCTTTCCCTACATAAATCTTCCTAAAGGGAGACCAAAATCTGTCCTGAATCCTGACTGAAAAAGATCTAGATCATCAGTTTCATGCAAGAGGACATGAGGTTTATTAGGCTCCTTGCCCAGGAAAGGGGCATTTGCTACCATTCTAAAGCTATTGGGATTATATAGGTCCAGGGAGGATTTTTTAAATTTCAGAACGATCTTAGGATTGCCTCTTTTGGGGGTTTGGTCATCTGATGGGATCAGTCAGTTGTTCCTCCATACTGGCTTTTATAAGCCAGTGGGGACAAGGATCCAGTACGGAGGAGCTGCATGAACCTATCCAAGCATCTAGTCAATTTCTTCCTGCTGAACTGAAACTCTTCCAATAAAACTGGACCAAACTGTGCTTGGGAAACTTAATGGATCCAAATGCCATTAAATCTGGAGTCTAAGCTGCAGAGTATGCAGAGATTTTGCCCTGGAAAATATGCATTAAAATAAATTTTGTCTGGCAAAGATATGAAAGCATGCCTTTAATGCCAAAGCATGGCAAAGGTCTAGAATGTTATTGGGGCCAGGCTGTAATAGGCCCCTGATGATCCCAACATCTCTGCTGGGCAGCAAAAAGAGGACTGGATAGAGGCAGAGAGATACATTTTCCTGGTCACTGTCCCTATGGCTGCGTAGCCTGACTGGAGACACCTACCAGGTCAACTGCATCCTCTAGGAGTCTTCGTTCTCTGCATTCAAGCCATCTCCTGTTCCATTACTCTCAGCTCTTCAGTATAGCACAGAGCCACACAAGCTCCCCTACAGGGAGGGTACTCAACTTTTGTGTCTGCCATCTCCGCCTTCCACAATTTGACCAAGACTTTGACAGGAGCACAAGCTGCGTCATCCAGAAAACCCTTTCTGGAAACTCTTTGGATCCATCAACTTCTGGAGGCAAACTTTCTTAATAGACTCCCCATACTTAAAAACAGAAGGGGCCTCCCAGGCCATCTAGTCTGACCCCTGCTCCAGCCGGCTCTGCTCATGACATGCCCATCATGTGCATGCCCAGCCTATCCTTGACCATCTTCACCAATGGGGCTTCAACCACCTCCTGTGGAAGCCCATTCCATACCCTAGGGGTCCTGATTGTCAGGAAGCACTTTCTGGCAGTAGAGAACAGTTGCCCTCAGCACAGATCTCAGCAAACCAGGACCTGGGTCATGGACAAAGGGACAAAACCATCTTCAGAACACCATCCTTGTGCCCAGCTGAAAATGAAGTCTAGAGGGTGTTGCAATGCATTGGACCATTGGCATGTCGGGACCGCCATGGAGGCCATGACGACTGAGATGCCCCAGACCAAGGGCCCTTGGCATGCATCTTGGCATCGCCCAAAACCAGCAGCTTGCAGCATGGCATCCAAGACCATCTCTTGCCCTGCAACTCGGAATCCCCTCCTGGTCTCGCTCCCCAGGTGGCCCCATAGTAGCTCCCTGGAACTTCCTCCATTCCTACATGACAAAGGAAATGCTAAGAAGTTAAAATAGAAGAATATATGAGTGACATAACTTTATTTGCAATTGGTTTCTGTTGCATTGTTGCTATCTAAATATCTCTTCTCAATTTTACCTCATCCTTTTAAACTTACAATACATCTTTTACCAACTTCAGTATTTGATTTCTGAAGTTAATTTGGAAGAGAAAAAAAGATTACAAGTGCCTTTTTCAATTCTGTAGACTTATAACAATATATTTGGCAGCCTCAAGTATTATATTTTCATGACTGTGGACGCCAGTGTTTTAAAAGATGGATGAGTAATCATAGAAATGAATCATGGTATAATTTAGAACGAGCATTGAATCTTGCATGCAGCATAAAACACCCAACAACAAAGATTATAAGAATTATACGTGTGTGGTTACATATATTAAAATCTGGGAAAGATAGAGAAATAGGATGGCATAACTGGAATTTGATATCACAAGATATGTTGATGGCCACTAATAGGCAGCTTTTAATAAATGCCTTGAAAAATCCATGGCAATTGCTTACTGATAACTAGTAGCCACTACAAGCTGAGTAATTTCTTACTCAGGGAGAGCGGAGATGTGGCCTTCAAGGACAGAACATCAATGACAGGGCATGTCTATTACCATTGTGCTAGGGGAAAGCATCAAGTTTCTCCAACAAATGCAAGACTGAGGTGTCTTATTGTTTCTTTTTGAGTAGGCCCCTTTGATGTCACTACTGAAGATGCTTTGAGTGTCCTGGGACTGAGGCCAAGGGATGTCAGAAAGAGATGCCATCCACCCAGTCCAATTATAGAACCATCCTATAATTTTCCACTTGTCCTGATCAAGTCAAAGAGTGACAGCAACACAGTGGGAGAACAGTTTCTTTGCATGCAGAAACTTCCTGGATCATTCCCAGACAGGGACTTTGAAAATCTAGTGCCAGCCAGCTTAGACAAGACGGCATGGGTGGTCTCACCCACTGGACCAGAGCCACGCACTGTTCTGAGCTTGGCTTTTCCCTTCTTGTCCTTTGGTTCAGAAACACCAAATAGTCTCTTTGTTGTACAGATCATTACTGGCACTCCACAGCTACCAAGTAACCCTAAAAGCCCTCTAGCGAGTAGGAAGATAAGCTTCTGCTCATGTGAAGAGCATTGACCACAAGCTGGAAACTTCTTCTCTTTCAGTAACTCTGTGGGTTCCTCACTCAGGGTGGCTTCCACGGGTGAAGGACCAGCCAGTGAGACCTACACAAGTTCTACAACTGGACAGTTTGCTCCTCCTGAGCCTCATCATGGAGTCGGACCAGGCAAGGCAATGCATCTCCCTCCTCCCCTTTTTGGATCACTCCTGTCGCTCCCAAAACATCTCTGCCCTTTCAATCATCATGGGAACCTGTGGGCAGTGACTGATGGCACTTTGAAGGCCCCTCCCTCTCTCTGAGTTTCCACAACTCCCATCTCAGAGTCTTCAAGTCCTTTTTCCCCTTCAGAAAGTAGGTCAGAGTGACTCAGGGATGGCCACCAAGGCTAGCGGTTGGGTTCACTCACGACATCCACAACAATCAGAAAGATCTGTGTGCTCAAGTTGTGTTGGGCCTGTCCAATTTCCAGAAAAAGACACCCATCAGCAGTGACTGCAAGAAAGAGACCAGTGAAGAAGATTCAACACCTTGATGAGCATCAGATTGGGTTCCACATGGTCCCTCGAAGGTGCTGATTCTTACTGGGCTACTGGCTCCAAAGCAGTTGGAACTCATTCACATGCCAAGGTAATGGACAATCCAGCCATCCAGTCCACTGCTCTTTCCACTTCTTGGACCACTGATTGTGATTTCTGCAACAATCTGCACGGACCAGGCCCAATCACAGAAATGGAATGCTTGACAAAATGATTTTCATGTATCTCTTTCCCAACATGGTTAATACTTATATTTTTTTTCTCATATATGCATGTTCAGAGACACATTTTAAAAAGCAGATGGCTAATACTAAAATATTATCCTGGAAGAACATTTTTATAGTTTATGCAATTTCACCCAGCCTCATAGTGATTTCTTTCAGGTCCCTTTGGATGCATGAAGCTGAAAATGTATTTCTTTCCTGAAATTGTTTTGTTCCATTTTGCACCCTCTGTTTTATTACAGTAGAGTTGCTCATCCCCACAGGTTGGGCTGCCTCTAGCATTGTTTTCTTCCTTGCTCGAGATGGATGGAAGAACATAAAATGCTAAAGGAGTGTTAATTCTTCTATACATGTGCAATGACTGTATGTTATGTCAAAACCTTAGCAAAAGAAACAAACAAAAAACATTATATTCATCATTAAGGCTTTGCTAGGTAAGAGAGAAATAAGAAAGTGTGTTAGATTTATTGAATAATAGCTCTGCTGACTACTTTTGAAGGACTGTGCGCATTTTTCTATGGATAGTATATTGTCCAAGAGAAAGACCAACTATGAGATAGAAACATAGAAATATTGAAACAGCGCAAGTCAGAAGGGGTCTCCCGGGCCATCTAGTCTGACCCCTGGCTCCAGCTGGCTGCACTCACGACATGCCTACCATGTGCATGTCCAGCCTATCCTTGAACACCCTCACTGTGGGGGCTTAAACCACCTCCCATAGAAGCCCATTCCACACCCTCGGGGTCCTAACTGTCAGATGAGGCAAATCCATAAAGGAAGCCGCTGCCTTAAGTTTACAAGAGCCGAGCAGGGCTGCCAAGATCTTTTGGAGGACTTTCACTCATAAGGTTGCCATACATTGGAGATGACTTGATGACTCCATCTAGCCACCTCATCCTCTGCCGTCCCCTTCTTCTTTTGCCATCTATTGCTCCCAGCCTCAGGCTCTTCTCCAGGAAGTCCTTCCTTCTCATTAGGTGGCCAAAGTATCTGAGCTTCATCTTCAGGATCTGGCCTCCTAAAGAGCAGTCAGGTTGATCTCCTCTAGGACTGACCAGTTTGATCGCCTTGCGGTCCAAGGGACTCACAGGAGTCTCCTCCAGCACCACAATTCAAAGGCCTCAGTCCTTCAGCGCTCAGCCTTCCTTATGGTCCAGCTTTCACAGCCATACATTGCAACTGGGAAAACCATAGCCTTGACTATATGCATTTTTGTTGGCAGGGTGATGTCTCTGCTTTTTAGTATGCTGTCTAGATTTGTCATAGCTTTCCTCCCCAGGAGCAAGTGTCTTTTAATTTCTTGGCTGCAGTCCCCATCTGCAGTGATCTTGGAGCCCGGGAAAATAACTTTGTAGGAGTTTGAGTGTAACTTTGCTAGCATGTGAAATGAGTGCAATGGTGCGGTAGTTTGAACATTCTTTGGCATTGCCTTTCTTTGGGAGCGGAATGTAAACTGACCTTTTCCAATCCTGTGGCCACTGTTGAGTTTTCCAAGTTTGCTCGCATATTGAGTGTAGCACTTTTACTGCATTGTCTTTTAAGATTTTGAATAGCTCAGCTGGAATACTGTCTCCTCCACTAGCTTTGTTGTTGCTCAGACGCTTATGCTAAAACCTGAGTTCCATAAACTATTAATAATATCTTAACATTAAATGCAATTAATGATGGACTGACACTGGGAAGTCCCGCTCACTTGAGCTTGATAGATCTTCTGCCTGCTTCCAAACCATTTGGAAGCAGGCTGAGTGGTTGTTTCTCTGCTTTTCCTGCCTCTGGAACTTCTGCTTTGCGTTTTGTGCAAGAAATGCATGCAGATTGCATTATTTGTCCAATATGGAGAAATTCAGGCCATTCGTTTACCATCATTTTCTTCAAATCTCAGTATCCTATGCATTTTGCACAAATCTGTGGAAAACACGCAGGAACCTGGGGGTGTTAATTTGTACAAATCAACTGATTGTACACACATTTCCTTAGGGGTTTTTTAAACTAACAAATGGAAGCCCATCTTAGAGACAAGATGAGATGTATGTGCAGCAAATACTAAAATTATTAAAACATTCTGAAGCAATCCTGAGATGGGCACAAGGATCTGCATTCAAAAATAGGGGGCACTTCCAGACTGCAGCACCTTCCTTCTAGACTGAATTCAGAGTGTGGAGAAAGCAGAAGAAAGCCAGGAGGAAGACTTCTTCGTCTTTTACATCATTCCAGATATGCAAGCCAGAGCCTTGGTGGCATTCTTCATTTGGACACTCACTCATCAGTAAACAGGGGGAATTCCTGTAGGGAATACAAGAGAAGAAAACACTCCATTTATATGTGAAGAAAAATATTATCCTAGCAAAGATGAGGACTTCTTGTTTGTTTGTTTGTTGGAATATATGGATGCATTGATGGAACAAGCATGGAGTTAGAAGGAAGCTTTCTGTGCTTAATACACTGGAAAAAAAATTGTTCAGGAACTGTTCATCTGTGTGACCCCTTTAACTCTCTGCTAAGGTCAACAAGGACCCATCAGGCCACTGAATTAGTGCCAGGGATGCAAGTTTAAGCTCCTTGGGGGCAAATGTATGGAGCAGAAAATGAAGTCTTAATGGCAGCTTTTAATGGTTCTTCTCTAAGTAAATTCCCCCAGTGACCAATGAGTGAAAATGTTCCGCTATCCTTTTCACTAAGAACAACTTGATCAGTTGTCCTAGTTTCTGTCCATCTCTTCCGCCATGTTGCCAGTAGTCTTGGGACTATTCTCCACTTCTGCATTGCCAGAACACACTGGCTGATCAGAAACTAGTCTCATATTTTGCTTGCTATTGTAGAGATGTGGTTAGGGGGAATATGATACTAGCAGATGGAAACTTCTGTTTCTTCCAGGACAAACATCTTCCCATGAGCACTGCCAGAATCTTTGCAAGAAGGCATTGCAGCCCTTTGATGCTGTTAATATCAGCAAAATACAAACCAGGGTGTAAAATATATAGTCTTTTGATTGCCTGCACAACGTTTGCCAAGCATTTCATTTCTTTTTCCTTTTATTGTGCTTCCAGTCTTCAAATTATCTTGCATAATTTGGTATTGTCAGTTGTGTGCTGGATGTCTGTTTCTCAAATAGGAGTGTATGAGAAATTTATGTCAGTCAATTTTTTATCAGGATTTACCTAGTTTTCAACTTCTGAACCAAGCAGACTTAGATGCAATATGTAGACAAAGTCTGTACATTTTGGGCTTACACTGTGATTTACACACCAAAGGTATGCATTGGACAGGATGTATATATTTTAAACATGCACATGAAAATATGAATACCTTGAAAAATGCATAAAGTCCTGTTTTAAGAAAGAGAACATTTCACAATGCAGACCTGATGTGTACTTTGGGTAAAATAAGCACACAATGCAACGGATTTTCATGTAGAAAAGCAAAGAAAACTCATGCTATGATAAAGACTTGAGCCAGAATAAACGTTGAGATGGAATTCATAAAACTTTGGTCCATAGAACTTTGCTGAACTCAGGTTGTGCTGCTTCTGACATCCCTGGCAGCCTTAATGCCTGAGCAGACACGGTGCTTAATGCATCTTTGTCATCTAGCATGCAAATGAGTTATTTATTTTAAATGCAAATAGCATCCCTGGAGGGGGATGCTGATAAGGATTAGGATCAAAGCAGGTTTGCAGAGGGCTTTCCCCTCCTGCTGCAGTCCTAGCAATGCTCCTCCTTTGAAGCTGGCATTTGGCTTGGAGACAGTTCTAAACCCACCGCTGGCTGGCATCGAGGCCACTGGGTGCCACTGCACTTCCCTGCATGCCTTATTGTGCGTATACACGCCCTCACATCTCACAGATCCGGATTAAGCACAGTGGGGCAGGGGGGTGCAGTGAAAAGAAAGAGACTACGTTCAGCTCTGCTGAATTGCTGCTTCTGTGCCACATCCTTCAAATTGAGCAATCAGCCCAGATGCAGAAATTCTGAGAATGGTTGTCCTGATTCAGCATCAACAAGGATTTCCAAATTCCATCTCCAAACTCTTTCCAGCTCAAGTCCACCTGGTGCCAAGGCTTCTTTCCTTTCAGCGTCAGGTGAAAACTTTTTATTCTCCCAGTGTTTTAATCACTAACTTGTTTTATTTAGTGGGTTTATATTTTAACATTGGATGCTGGGCAACTGTTATTCTTATTTCTATTTTAGTATTGATTGGCTGTGAAACATCCCGAGATGTCTAGGCCTGGGATGGCATAGGAACGTTTTAATTAATAAATAAATAAGTTCATATAACATTGTGTGCTTAGGTGGCCCTTCGCTGCCCCCAGCCCAACCTGGCAAAACTTTGTGCAGCATTTTCCTGATATACATATTGATTGTTTGAAATTTCGGTATTTTCTTCCTTTTATTAAAGCTTGCACAGGTGTACAACGAGAAGGATCTTTTATGGCTATTTGTCAGGAGTATAACATTCCAGAATGCATGTCCATCTTTGTTTATTATAAACTTGGGAATGTATGAACTTTGACTGTGGTTTGCATTCCCATTCAGAGGTCCTTCTGGAATGCGTGAAGTGGGTAAATACTGGTCAACTGCAAAGCGGAAGAATCTTTTCCTACCTTCTGTTACCTTGACAGCAACCCTGTCTAGCCAGTACACATCCCCCACTCTGCAACCTCGTTTTCTGTTTCTGTTTCTGCTTATGCATTGCTTTTAATAACTCCACTCTTTGCAATGTTCTTAACTCTGCATGAAGTTAACAAGTTCTTAGAATGGGAGACGTAGCTCCGGGCAGTCCTACTTTTGCAGGTTTGCCTATAGCCCATCAGAAGCAGCCTGATCTCCCTTCGCCTCTGCACTTCCTTTCACTCCTTCTCCATGGGGAATGCTTGCTAACAGATACTGCTGTGAGCTGAGACAGATACTCAATCCAATAAGCAGGAGCATCAAGCAGTGCAGACTGAGTCTTTCCTAATGCACAAGCAAAACATGCACTTAGTTATAAATGATGCATCTGCTGTGACTTGCACAGTGGAGGAGGAGGAGGAGGAGGAGGAGGCAGTGGTGGAGGCGGCAGCAGCAACGACAAAAAGCGCACCAGCAGCAAATCATTCCCCAAAATATATATTCGTTTCTCTTCATGGAATCATAGAAGAGTGAGAAGGGGCCAGAGGACCATCAGGTCCAATGCTCAGTGCGGGACTCCAAGTTAAAACAGCCCTCTCAGATGGCTGTCCAATGGCATCTTTACTGGTTTCGAAGTGGGAGAGCCCTCCACCTCCCTAGGTTACTGGTTCCATTGTCATGCTGCTCTCACGGTCAGGGGATTTTTCCCGCTAGCCAGCCAGAATCTGGCTTTGTTTCTGGGAATGCCTTGTGATTGGATCCCCGTTGACACATTCTCCCCTCTCGTGATGGCCAGTGTGGGACCCCTCTGCGGATCCCATGCCAGTCTCTGCGTGCAGGAACACAGGTTTTGGAATGGGGAGTCTCCTGCGTGGGGGCATCCTCCTATGGATGTGTGGACAATACAGGTGTGGCGATTCTCTGGGCTTGGCTCCACAGACTTCGCAGTGGCCCTGAATCGAAGGTCCTGGGTGCTTACCAGGAATCAGGCCTCACACAATGCACAAGCAGGGTCCCTCTTTCATGCGGCCTTTGGACTGCTGTGCACGGTTGCCTGGGGCTCCATTTCTGGGGACCTCCATGCACAAGCCCCATCCCTTCTCCCGGATGACATGCATCAGATCCTGTGTTCCTGCGCATGATGTGGGAGAAGCTTCCCTGTTGCATAATCTTCACCCTGTGAGCATTTGCAGACTTCTTGGCTTAGCTCATTGCCCAAGACCAGGCTGAGCACAAGAATGGCTTGGGACCGGGATACCTGATGGAACGTCTCCTTCCCTTAAGATGTGCGGGAGAGGCCCTGCTCTGAGAACCCTCCCTGAGGGAGGTAAAAAGGATGTCTGCTCAGAGGAGAGCCTTCTCTTGGTGGTGCCCAGATTATGGAATGCGCTCCCCGGAGAGGTGCGCCTGGCGCTGAGTTTCTATTCTTTTTGGCGCCAGGTTAAAACACTTTTATTTAAAATTTCAATTAGTTTTTAAAATAACAGTTAATGTTTAACAGTCACTTTCTTTTAACTTATTAAATTGCATTTTTGCTTAATTGTTATTTATTGCTGTTTTATTTTTGTTTTAATGCTCGTAAGTTGTCCCGAGATGCCATGCATAAGGGACGGCATACACACGTTTTAAATTAATAAATACAATAAAAGGAAGCCTGCACATGCCAGAGGGACAGATTCCTCCAGGGCTTGTTCCAACCCTAAACCTCCCCACACAAAGTGGCGCTTCCCTGAGCGGTCCATCTGCCCCCTCCTCCCACCGGGCCGACTGGCAAGAGCAGGGGAGGTGTTCCACGCCTGGCAAGATTAACATGGTTTCTTAATGGCTTTATTGTTTTTCCCCTTGAACATGAGTGACTGTTTATGCATTATGATTTGCTTAATGCATCCAGAAAGCACTCAGCAAGCCCACTTCTCTGTATGTGATCATCACTCCATCTTATTTGTGGAGAGACTATATAGATATAGAACTTTGTGAACGACAGAGAGATGCTAAATCAAGCTTCCTTGATCGATGAACATAAAACGGGCCTGTGGGACTTTCTATCAAATATGGTACAAAGCATAAAGCAATTATTTTAAGGTAAATCTATAGACCCATGCTTTGCCAACACTTAAATTGGCAAGACTTTCCTCATTGTAAATAATTTTAATTGCTTTAGAGTAAAGTACACAAAGCCGCTTCTCAGAATACCTGAAGGTACTTTCATCCACTGTGAAATTGCTGACAGCGGAAAGCGACTGCATGCAGTGATGGTTTCTCAGCTGCTTGAGACTGTATGTAAGTCATTTTTCTAATGTTCAACCCAAGTTTACCATCCGTTAACTTTATCTCATTTGAACTAGTCTTGCCCCCTGGGATATTGCAGAGCACATCTTTGCTTCCTTTTGTGTAGTGTGCAGGTATTTCAGGATAGGACCTGGTTGCTCCGTCACCTTCTCTTCTGTTGGCTGAACGATGGATGTTTAATAATGCCCAGGTGCTGTTTCTACTGTTATCCAAAACTGTTGAAATTCTCACCCATCTGCACCAGGCAAGTGTAATAGGCATGGCTCTTCCCAGCATTTATTTATTTGGAAAATTTCTATGCCGCCCCATTCGCCGGAGCCTCGGGGCAGCTCACAAAACATCAATTAAAATATAATACACTAAAAATATAAAACGAATTAACAATATAAAATAAGTCGCATGGGAGACAATAGTGATACCCACCACCTGGCCAGTAAAAATAAGGAGCATGTCAGCGGAAAAAAGGCAACATTTATTGAGTACTTGCAGGGTTGAATGTGCAAGGTTTCCAAGCAAGAGTTTTAAGAACTCAGCACTCAAATCTAGATGGCCAAATCTGTCAGAAAGTGTGCATGCACATGGGTGGATCAAGTTGTTCCTGCCTGAAATGTGCGGAGTGTTGTGGATTCCAAGGATTCCAATGATCCTCGTCAAACTTGGGCTGAAATTAACTTCTTATCCCAGCTCAACGGATCCAGGGACTTCCACCTTTCCTCAGAGAACCTGTTTTCCAGAGTGCTGCTCATTTTTGTTCCTCTTTTATGAACTTGTTCCAATTCACAGATGCAGATTCGCAGATTCACAGAACAGCTGGGTCAGAACGGGCCAGGAAGGCCATTGAGTCCAACCCCCTGCTAGTACAGGATTCCAGTTAAACCACCCCAATTACTTCTTGAATGTGGGAGAGCACACAACCTCTCTTGGCAGCTGGTCCCACTGTGTTACTGCTTTCACAGTCAGGAAATTCGTCCTTGTGTCTACCCTGCACCTGCTGTACAGCAGCTTAAGTTTATTGTTCTGTGTCTTACAATCTGGCATGAATGCAAACAGGTATTTTCCGTCTTTGTGACAGCCTTTAAGGTACTTACAGAGTACTATCATGTCTTGGTTTGGCGTGACTTATTCTTAGGAAATCCATGCTGGCTTCTGCGCATCACTACATATTTTTTCAAGGTGCATACAGACTGATTTTTTAATGATTTGCTCCAGTACTTTCCCAAAGACTAACTGGTCTGTAGTTCCCCGGTGAGTCTTTCTTGCTTTTCCTGGAGGTGAGGACCATGTCAGAACTCCTGCAGTCATCTGGCACCTCCCCTGTTCTCCAAGATTACTCAAACATTGTATATCATGGCTCAAGGAGCTCTTGCACCAGTTCCTTTAATACTCGAGGATGGAGACCATCAGAACCTGGAGAGTTAAATGCAACTAGCTGTGCAAGGAGCTCCTTGACTATTTGTCTGTTGATCTTATGTTGCCATCCTTCCCTTTCTCTTTGTTTTACTTCCTTCGTCGGTAGGTCACGTTTTCTTTTGCGGGCGAAGAATGAGCTGAAGTAGGAGTTGAGCACCTCTGCCTTTCCCTTGCCGTCTGTTATCCTTTCGCCATCCCTGATGAGCTGCTGCATGCCTCTTTCCTTTGTTTGTCTTTTAGTTTGTGCATTTTAGTTTGTTATTATTTTTAGCATGTCTCACTAGTTTCAGTTCATAACTTGCTTTAGCCCTCTAGACGCTGTCCCTGCAGGGCTTTACTGTCTGTTTATACTCTTCTTTTGAGGCTTGGCCCTGTTCCCACTTCCTGTACACTTTCTTCTTAGTTTTTAAGTTGTATCCTAACTTTTAATGGGTTTTTTCTTTTTCTTTTTTGGAAATTTTCTATTCTTTTTCTTTGTTGGGATCAGTTATTTCTGTGCTGTAAGAATTCCTTTTCCCTTTCCCTTTCCCCCTCCCCTTCCTTTCCTTTTAGGATTTCCCATTGTCAGGATCATTTGTTCCTGTGCTTTAAGAATTTCTTTCCCTTTCCCTTTCCCCCTTTCCCCCTTTCCCTTTCCCTTTAGGATTTCCCATCCCTCCTGGATTCCTCTCTCCTTTAGAGTGAGATGCCTGGGGATTTTGCTTATCACTTACTTGAATTTCTTAAAATTGGCCCTTTAGAAGTCAAGGATACATGTTTGGCTGCAGCAGAAATTTGCCATCTTCTTAAAAGATAATTCAAGAATGGTGTGGTTGCTTTTACCCAGGGAACCTGCGGTGTTACTGCAGCTACCAGATCATCACTGTTGGTTAGTATTCAGTCTAGTGTAGCTGTTGCCCATGTCCTTTCCTTCACTTTCTGCTGGAGGAAATTATCAACCCCACATGAGAGGCCATGTTTAGCTGAATGTGTCTCCCAGCAAATATCAGGGAGGTTGAAATCACCCATGATGACTACGTCATGCCTTTCAGCCACATTGGCTAATCATTTTGTCTATATCCCGTTGGGACTGGGAACAGGTCAGACTTTTCCAGATGAGTTTTCTGAGTAATGCTCAAAGGGTGTAAAGGTGGGAAGAAGAGTCTGCAGTAGTCAGAAGTGCAGCTGGATCCCTCTTTATTTTGCTGCAGTCCAGCACTTTGGGATGCAATCCAATGGGCTGAAGTCTTGTTGGCCCTAGGCCTCAGATCTCAGAGGTTTGCAAACATCCACTGCAGAATGGAAGTAGCCTTGGAAGTCATCTCCGTCTCCTACTCTGTCCGCTCTGCAAAGTCAGCCATGTGGCTTCATTTTGGAGAGGGAAGGAAAGAGGCTGGAGTACTGCAAATATCCATTGCATCCTGGTGCTCCCAGTGTCCTCCCTGTGCATTGGGGACCTCCAAGAATCTGGCTTGGTTCTTTCTAAGCTGGCTCCAAACCCATCTGCCCAGATCTGGCACTGAAGCCTGTTCCTGCCCTCAGATCTGCAAAATCTATCGCCTCCTAGTTGCTGCTGAGAGTTAATGAGTTTTCTCCCAACCTGTCCACAGAAAACCACTGGTGTAGATAACAGACAGACAGACAGACAGACACATAGATTCTCTCTCTCTCTCTCTCTCTCTCTCTCCCCCCCCCCACACACACACACTGCATCCATGTGCATGTCCGAACTATTTAAAAAGCAGACGTTTTCTTTGGCAAATCTTGCCCTCTTTTGCTGCAGTTTCTGCAGATTTAACTGACAGTGGAATGGTTGATCAATTAAAACTCTTGATTACTCATATAAGAATTTGTTAATTGGACAGCTGACCTGTAGCATTGGAAACTTGCTTTAAATCAATGTAGGGAATCAACTGAGCAGAGAATTTCTTACATCAAATAAACACACATGACCTGCAACAGCATGCAAATTTCAGAGGTTTCCAGCCATGTAAACTTGTCCTTTCTCAGACGAGTCATTCCATTTGTCCTCTGCCCCCAGTTTTTTGCTCCATATCAAAATAGTCAGCTAATATTCTGTGCCCCTTGAGCAGACTTAGTTCACAGTGAGTTGGGGGGGGGGCTTTGTGGGGGAAGTGCTACCCCTCCTTTTGTTTCCCCAGCCTAATTATTTTGGTATGATTATTTCTGGAAAATGTGCCAAGCATGCTGATACCTCAGTCTCAATGCCATCCTTTGCATACAGAAAGAGCCCACTCAGAAAACCAAGCATACTCTTAGTATATTTAAGATAAATGAGTACATGGGGAGTTTACTGGCCCTCAGAAGTAGTGTTTAGAACCATACCAGCCCCTTCCCTAAGTGGCTGATTTTAATATCAAAGTCATCAGAAAGGTTACCAGCAATCTGTAAGATGAAGAGAAGGGATTATAGTGCTAATGAGGCAGATCAGTACCAATGAGGAAATAATAATCGTCTTGTAATTAGAGCATCTTCTTTCAGTCTAAACATTGACCATAAATAACGGAATCCTTCTCCATTATTTGGTTAACAGGATACATAATTGATTATCATCTAATATGGTTTTACAGCCTAAATTACACAATTAATTTCTTTGCTAATGTACTGTACTTTATTTAGATAGTACATCTTTAAATAAAACATATACCCTTGAGCTGGTTTGTGTAACCACTTTATAGAGCTCATAAGTTCCACCAAGTCTAGTGGCTCATATTTGCCTTTGTTGGTATAAAATATATATTCTTAATGACGAGCCCCCATTTCCCAAATGGACGTGATATTTGGGCCCTCCTTTCATTGACTGGGGTTGTATGGAGGTGGTTTATTTATTAATTGTGTGTTCATTGTATATTGAAATCGTTTAAAGCAAAATAAAGGCATCCCAATGAAAAACAGTGGAAAATATTGAAAAACAGCATTAGTTGAACCCATTTAAACTAAAATCCAGCTTCTTAGTGACATTTCATGACAATATCCTGAATAACATACAGTGGTAGCTTGGCTCATGAACTTAATCCATTCCACAACTCTGGTTGCAACCCAAATTTCCCCATAAGGTTCAATGTAAATAAGGTTAATCTGTTCTGTGACCATTTTTTTTAATCACAAAACTTTGAAACAAAGTGACAAAGATCACGGCTACTTCCGCCCCCTAGCATGACCATGATCGTGCCTGTCTTCCCTGCACGAGCGTGACTGCAATCATGGCTATAGAGGGGCATGATTGCGATCATCACCCGATGCGGAGTTCATGACCTGAGGCATTTTTTTCCTGAAATTTCTGTTTGCGACCCCATTTGTTCGTGATCTGAGGTGTTCGTGAGCCGAGGCACCATTGTATATTTATCCTGGCAGCAACATGAATATACTAAGACAAGCTAACATAGTTTTGTCAGAAACTTCTCACATGAGGTCCCATAGTCCTTGCTGACCCCAATTTCAACGGAACATTTGTTCCTTCCCAGTGCTTTTGGGTAGAGGTGTGAGAATCATGAGGCCCAAACACATCCAGCTTCTCTGGGTACCACCTCAAAGAGTGGCCTCTCCTATTCCTGTTCCCATTCCTGGGCTTCCCCCTCCACTCCTTTGAACAAGAAGGTACAGCACATTTTTTCCAGAAGATGCATGCAAATACAAACACATTGTGTTGCACATTTTCCCAAAAGATGCATGCAAATGCATACGTATTTCCGCACTGACTAAAATGCAATATGAAATGAATACCCCCTCCCCAAATGCACGCTTCAGAAATTTCATATCAGGAATTCATGGTTGCTTGGAAAACATGCAAGCTTGATGCACTGGGGGGATCAGTGCAAATACATGTCTACTGGGGGGCGGGGGGGGGGGGGGAAGTATGCATATTTCTGAACACGTTTGCTTTAATTGTGCCCCTGATTCCTAGTTCCACATTTTCACAAAGTCCTTCCATAAACTAAATCAATCCCACTTTTGTTAATGGAGGGTAATTGCACATTTACAATATTTGCGCAAATTTGGGGGAGCCACAAGAGCTTGTTCATGCAGGATCTTGTTCATGCAGAATGAGCAGCGGCTACAAACATGAATGGGAATCGGGCTGGAGGCGAACAGCAAGTTCATGTCTGAACCATCCAAACAATGCTTGTTCACCCAACCCTCACACATGTTTAATGTGCCCGTTTTTCTAGGGTGCAGCTTTTGCAAACAAGATCACACATTTAGTCATTTGCAGGTTTTGCACACAAAATGCACTTACATCCACATTTGGAAACGCGTACAGCGGGAATCTCTGAGGTTAAACAGAAGAAGAACCTCATACATCCTTGCTTTCGGAGACAGGGAGCATATTTCATGTAAATTTTACAAAGCGGCATTGGTGTCTCTTACATTACCCAAGTGGGCTGCTTCCTCCCCCTCCCCCCCCACTCCCCATCAGGCAGAAGAGCCTCAGCGTTTCTCAGAAGAACAGGGAAACTCTTTACAGCAGCACTTCTTCCTTCGGGAATTTTTCTGTATGAAATAGTGGCATTTCTGGCCAGGGCGGCTTATTTTATATTGTATTTTTGGATTTTTAATGTTTATATTTATTGTAATTTATATTATAATTACTTTTATTTATTGTTGTAAGCTGCCCCGAGGCTTCGGCGAATGGGGCGGCATAAAAATGTTTTAATAAATAAATAATAATAATAATAATAATTTCCAGGGACATGCATTGTGGAGGCCAACTTTTTAGCTACAAATGCGAGTGGGGAATGCACTGCGCCCCCACATAGTACTGCCTCCATGATCATTCTGGTGTAGAAACATAGCCAAATAAACTGTCCCTAGCCAAACTTTTGCTATCGGAGGTGGTGATGCTTCCAGTGTGAAAATAAGTGTGTGTGTGGAGGCAGGGGGGATGCAAAGGTAAGTCAAAGGCCCCTCCCCAAAGAGCGTCTTTTAATTCACCTCTTCACAATATTCAAGAAAGTTTTTTCCACCCTCATTCCATGCACACCCATTGCTGTTGGTGGGGAAAGAGAAAGCACAATAGAAACAGATCGAGGTGCATAAACTGGTGCAGTTCAGGCTACTGTCTTCCCACTCTTATTAGTGCTGCAGAGACAGCAGTGTTGACTGCGTTGGGAGCATGATCAATGTCTCACCTGCCAAGCCTATGTGGATGTTTGCATCTCTGGGCCTCTGTGTCTCTTCTTGGCATGCCTTTTGATGCCCTGGACACTGAGGTTAGATGGAGACAGGACTCCTTGTCCTTGTCCTTCTTCTCCTTCTCCTCTTGCATGGGAGAGAACTATTTCAAAATTGCTTCTAATCATGCTTCTCCTTTCTCACCTAAGCTTAGTGAAATTTCTTTATCAAAGCCTTTTGGAGGAGGTGGGGCTTGCTTAGAGTTACGTTGGCTGCGGACTGCGGAAGTTGCAGTTCAGCATATGGGGAGGATGCTAGAATAGAGAAGGTTACCTCAACACCTCACCATCACTGCATCGTGTGGGTAAAATATGACAGCACCGCTAGGGATGTGAGACACTGGAAAATCTGTTTCATTTCCACAGCCTTTCCAAACTGGCAGCTGAAAAGCAAACCTTGCCAGATTTTGTAACTGGGCTTGGGAAAAGGGTGTGAAAGAATCACTCACATTGAGAGCTGATATTTGTATCCTTGGAGAGCATTTTGTGCAAGAAGCAATTTGTGTAGATCTGGTTATTTTGCACCAACAGGGTCTGAATCTGTAAAGTTGCATAAATTGGTTTGCAGATCTGTGGTTTTCCTGTTGTGTTTGCAAGCCCATTATGTAACTTGGTGTGTGTTTGTGTGTGTGAAATATATTCTTTTGGGATATATCCTTGTCAGTTTCATCTTCTCACTGTTTTGTCCTTAGCTTGCCCAAAGTAGGGAATCGTCTATTTCATGAAGAACTTGGCATTGTCAGTTTCATCTAGTTCTGCATTGATATACAACTTTCCTCTAGGATTATGCAATTTGGGCACACCAGACAGATATATTGCTAAGTATTGTTTCCAGTTCTTATCTTTCAGTTCCCACAAGTTGTGCAAACAGGGTTGTGGGTGGTTAGTTTCTTGTTCCCCCCAGTCTTCCTACCAATAATATATCTGATTTTTCTGGTAATGCATTTGTTCTGACAAGTACTTGCGCTCTCTCCCTCTCCATTCATTTCTGTATGAATTTCCAAACATATAAACCAGTTCTGCCTCTTAGCATTAGGTACCAGTATACTTTCAGGCCCAATATAAGCTGGTTTTATGAAGCCTTACACAGCTTGGGACAGCAATACCAGTTGGATCACCTCTCCTAACCCTGATCTCCTCAGATGAGCCTCATAGGACTTCCTCTGAGTGCCAACCCCAAGAAAGACTTAGAGGGTAGCAACAAAGGGGAGGAATTTCTTTGTGGTGGCCTCAGTCTTTGGAATAACTTGACATCTTTTCAGCACGAGGTAAAGATAGTCCTTTACTTTTATGCCAAGGCCTTTAAAGACTTGTTTGGACACCCAGGGGCTGAAGGATTTTAAAACAGAAAAGAAATGCATTTTATTATGGATTGTTGTAAACTGGCTTGCTGGTTATGGGGTGATATAAAAATGAAATCATTGTCACCATCATCCGTCTGTTGGGGAGGGGGGTGTGTGTAGAGACAGGTCCCAGTGGCAGGGGTCAACTTGTGTCAGATCAGCATTGGGAAAGTCTTGATTTGCTCCTCTTAAAGTTGGAACAAATTTCTTGAACTTTTGAAAAAGGAAGGGAAAAAGAAAACCTTGCACAAATGCAGCCCATTTTAGGTGATTACCCCTTTTGTCTTTTTTATTAACCTGTCTTTACTGGAGTTTAAAATTCCATTCATGTCACCACAAATCAGTATTTCTCCTTCTGATTGATTTTTTTCATAGAATTTCTGTTTTGCATCATTTGGGGCATATATTGTTGCCAATGAGCTTATTTTTCCATTCAAAGATCTTATCATGATAGATCTTCCTTCTGGGTTCTTCAATTCATTCATTCATTCATTTATAAACATTTTTGTATACCATTCACTCATCCATGTTGGCTCTCTAAACAATTTACATTCAGTAAAACCCAAACATAATACAATATATTAAAACAGAATGACAGTCAATAAATCATTCTTACGATACTCAAACTTTGATCGTTAGTGTAAATTACCCCCCTTTTTATGTCATCTGACACTTCATACATTTTACCCAATTCCTTACAATTTAAAATTTTGCCATCTTGTTTTCTTTATGTGAGCTTCTTGAATACATATTACACCCCTGCAATAAAAGAAAATATTTCCTTACTCAAGTACGGAACAATATATCTGAGCCAGCTCACAATTAACGCAGCATACATAAGGAAACTAGAAGTGATCATGAGTAACTTTGCAAAGTTTTGAAGTCCTAAATGGGCCAAACTTAAGTGTGGCTTAGCTAAAAATTACAAAACCTGGAACCAAACAGTCTACTCCAAAGTGAATATCATTGCATTCAGTTAGCCTTATTCCCATGTAATGAGCCTCACACACCTATTTGAGAGCAAGCCCAGCTGGAAAGTGGATTGTGCTATCCTTCAATAGATGGAGGCAAGGTACTGTACATAACAATCAAGCGAGATGAGTGTACCTTCTATGTCGTCCTATTTATGCTCATTACTTTTTGAAAGGTGTTTACGTGCTGTCCTTGAACAGGTTCCCAGGATGACTTACAAACATTGAAACTACAGAAAAACAAACCAGAAACATCACAATGTAAAAGATCAGTAAAAATGCAGCCCTTGACCATGCATGAGGAGCTGCTGCTGCCTCAGACACATCAGTCTGAAGACCTTCCAATTAAAGTACTTTTTTGATCTCTCCTTATGGGTGTGTGTGTGAAGGATTCAAAGAAAGAGGAACAAGACTTCAGCTCGTATGGTATGAAAGTTGGACACGAACTTTCCTTGTGACTGCACCAAATGAAAGCTATTTTATTGTCTTCCAGATCCGGAAGCACAAAACTTGAAAGATAAAAGCTCAGTTTGAACTATTCCTTAATAATAATAGGAAAGAAATGAATCACGGCCTTTTAGAGGATGAGGTGGTGCAGTGGGTTAAGCCACTGAGCTGTTCTGCTGCTGATCAAAAGGTCGGCAGTTCGAACCGAGCAATGGGGTGAGCTTCTATTGCCTTGTCCCTGGCTGTTGCCAACCTAGCAATTCAAAAAGCATGTGATGCGAGTAAATAGCTACCACTTTGGTGGGGAGGAAACAGCACCCTGTGACATCACGCTGGTCACATGACCATAGGAACATCTTCAGACAGCACTGGCTCATGACCACTGGAATGGAGATTAGCGCTGCCCTTGTGGCCATTTCGGCTAGCGGAGTAAAATCCACAGGGACTCCTTTCGTTTCTTCCCTTGCTTGCCATTTAAAAGATTTACACTTTTGTTCTCTGTTTACTTCCATTTTGGGAAGCAGTCGGGACTGTTTTGTTGCTCATTGGCTGGAATCCAATGATTAAAAAAACCCAAGGAGGGGTGACAGGAAGATAAAGATATTTAGATGCTCTCATTGCTTCATTAACCAGCCTTGTTGGTACAACATGAGCATGAAAAAGCTGTTGTTTCTCCTTTTCCCCCTATTCCCTTTGGTTATACTGTGACTGAACATTATCCATGAAGCTTCAAGCACTTAGGAGACATTTTCCCTTTGGTACTGTCTACCCTTGCCTATTGCTTCCTCAGTTTCTGTCTTGCTTTTGTGCCAGTTGAAATGGTTCAGCAGCCAGATCTAAATGGACTAGCGATTGTTGGATGTCCTCGTGCCATTGCTGCATGAACTTGCCATTATTATTATTCGTTTAAAAATCTTTCTGGAAAACCATGCATTTTTTCATGAAATATTTCTGGGATGTGGTTAGGAGAACATTTAGTTTGGTTCTAAGACATCAGACCTCTGAGAACCTGTTTTCTGGGAGGAACATACTATGAAGTTTGGATTTCAGCATGTTATGTTCTTCAGTCCAGAGTAGGTAACTGCACATTTAGATGTGGTGGTCAGAATGATGATCAAACCTGCTACAGTTAATATGTACCAGACATGGAACAGAAATCAATGAAAGAAGACTGTTCTACATCAATCATGAGATTAAAAGTGTTAGCAGTTTATCCCAAGATTAACAAGATTAAAGAAATTTTAATAAACTATAGAACTGATAACCATGTGAGAAATAGCTCATGCCAGTCAAAGTCAGGACACCTCTGGATTTAAAACAGCAAATGATGGCAGTCGAGATCCTCAAACCTAAATGAAATCATTCTTAGAAATGTTTGATCTAAAGTGAGTGGGGAAGAAAGTTCAACCAGGAATGGATAGACGAATCTGTCAGTTTTGTTTTTCTCCATTGCTTCCAGCCATAAATTCAATTCATCCTTTCTCATATTAACTTGATTGTTTTTCAAATGTGTACATGAAAATCTGTACAGATGTTCATACAAAATACATGTATTTTGCAATTAACTTCCTCTAATACGCTGCACATTCTTTGTATGTTATTTTCCTGAATATGCATTATTTTGCATACACTTTCCTCAAGCATAGACCTTATTTTAGACATATCTTGACTGAAGCATCCCGTCACAAAATTTGGTGCACTATTAATTGCAAAGGATAATGGAATTTCAGGTTCAGCACAGGTTCAAATGAATTTCTTGCCTATCTGTACCAGGACTGAATGTTACTGGGCAACATCCCCGCTAGACTGAGTGCATCTGTTGAAGGTTCCAGGTGGTTACGCCCTTTTCCAGGATCTTATATTCTGCAGTGGCTGGTTTGGCCCTGCACTCCTATATTCCTTCTTTTCCAGTGGGCATTATATTCAGGTGTATTTGGCCTGTTAAGGTGTTTAAGGGCCAGGGCCTGGCCTCTTAAGGGTTAACAAAATCTGTTCTATAGGGCCCAGAATTCTCCTGAAGATGCTGTTGTCCCCCTTTCTTTCTCAGCGCCCACATTAGAAATCCATCTCAGTCACCGGCATTTTTCAACCCCAATTAACTTTATTAGGAAGAATTAGAATTCATTATGAATTCAATAAGAGGACACTGGCCATTAGCGAAACGCAGCATGATGGTATGAAGCTGGTTCCAAAGTGAGTGCCTCTGATGATGCCTTCCAAGGGGAAAAGAGCTAACCCAACCTTCAGGGTGATCATACTGCCTAAGGACAACTCTCTTGGATTATTGGAGACTTCTCAGCCGATCTGCCCTGGCACTATATGATTGGACTAAGCAAGCATACTGGGTCTCCCTCCACTAAACTCAGGTTGCTTGCTAGACGTTCCCACTGAATATTAAACTGCTGGATTCTCATTAGTATTTGGCTTTTGTTTGGCCTACTGGCCTTGTCAATTAAGCTGCGGCTTCTGTCTGCCTCTCTTCTGAACCAGAACCCAATTCAATAGACTTTGAAGCCTGAGATACAGAAGCAGTGACCTATTTCCTACAATAACCTTGACACCGTCAAGGATATTTACAGGAGGGGAATATGTCTCCCCATGGCTAGGAAGCAGCCAGGCAGACTTGCGATCATGCACAATTCACTAATAACAAAAAAGTTCACCATGCACACACATTTCAATACCCCCCTCCCAATACCCCCCTCCCAAATCACAGTTTGCACAAACGGTGATACCTAGTCCAAAAGAAGCAAATTTAAGGGATCTCAAGCACAAAAAAATGGCACACTTGGCCACCCTCTGAAACGAGCGTTTCTCATGCCCAGGTCCTTGTTCCAAACTTAGCATCATTTCTAATCTATAAACTTTGTATTTGTCTTGAGCTCTGGAGGATGGCTGTCCTCTTTTCATGATTGTTTGGATGACTGATGAGACAATTCCCCTAAATTTGCAGACTAGTTTATGGTAACTTACCTGGCATTGTTCCATAAATGTAGCATTCCCTAATCATATGTTTTTTAAAATCAATATAGATCTGAATATTTGCTGACTCCTTTTTGGAAATGTGTACACATTTCTATTCTACAACTTTCTAATTGGCCCTCTTAAATAAACCAGAAGAGCATGTGTGCTCACAATCTGGAGAAAGGTCACCTATGTTTTGGTTCCTTGACATTCATGAGCTTAAGTTCATATAATCTGTGCTAATTTATGGTTAGCATTTTTACTGTTCCCTTTTCACTACAAACAACAAATTGCTACATTTCATCATTTTCAATGCTCTCAGGGGACAACTACTCAAATATGGCAGCTTTTCTAGGGGGCAACTACTCAAAAAAAACCCACACTTTTGCTAGAACACTTGAAAGCCAAGATTTTTAAAAATAATTTAAAAAAGGGGGGGGGGTAGGGCAGCATGAAACTAACTGTGGAACTGTCCGATTCACAAATGAAAGTTATTTTGCTTGCAGCATAAATAGTCAACCAGAAAAGGCAAAGTTTATGTTCATTGGTTACGTACTAAAGCAAGTCAACAATGCAGAATTAAAGTGAAAAAAAACTTAGATTTATTTTCTAGACTCTGTTTTTTGCAGGAATCCAACCCAAATCTGATATAGAATGTGATAAAGCACAGCTGTACAGCCCTGCTCTCTTGCTCTCTCAGATTACAGCTAAAGTTTGGGGGCAATTAAAATAGATTCTATCCAATGGTATTCTAACTTAAGTTCCATTAATTTCAGTGAGTCTACTCTAAGTAGTGCAAAGTCTAGTGTGTATACTTTGGTTGAGCTCTTTTTAACAGCTAAATCATTTCAGGTAGTTCAGTCATGAGAATATAATCTTCATCAGGGAAAATATTGAAAATATTTTCAATTATGGAAAATATTAGAGGCTGGAAAAGTAGTATTTCAGTTTAAAGCATCCTCAAGGCATCTGTGTTCTAGCCAAAATTTAATACAATCAGCATTTTTCTTCTTGTTAGTTTTTTTTTCTTGTTTATGATTCAATATACTGCAGTTGGGATCATGTCCTGTCTTAGAATGAATATGTGGAATAAAGGAGGGCACCTTAACTTAAGTCAGGCCATTGGTCTATATCATACTTATTACCCCCTGAACATTTCCTCATTTCCTACCACCTTTGCTACTCTCACCTGGGGAAGGTGCTTGCTACAGGGCTTTGAACTCAGGCCTACCCAGGTAACATTATATTTGTAATAGGTACAGCTTGTCTCTATCTCAGTCACCTATGCGTAAACTGACACTTCCCTGCAGAATTCCCGAAGACTCCAATCAGTGCCAAGTTTTCCAAGCAGACTGCTGTTCATCTCTATGAGTTCTTCCTTCTTTGAATAAATAGCCTCACACTAAGGCTTACTAGTACACAAAAGGAATTTATTTCTCACCTCTTGAAATAAAGTCTAAATTTATGGGAATGCTGTGCCAAATGTAATGGTTGTGAATTATTCATGCACTCTTAAAGTTTGAAGAAATGTGGAGCTCATTTGTGGTGTTGTTTTTACATGTCATCAAGTCATCTCTGACTTATGGCATCCCTATGTATGGATACCCTCCAAAATACCTTGTCCTTCACAAACTTGTTCAGATCTTGCGAACTGAAGACGGTTGGCTTCCTTTCTGGAAATGAACTATATCATGGTTCCTCCTTCTCCTCCTCCTTGACCTTTGCCTTTCTCCGGCATTATCACTTCCCTTAGTCTTGCCTTCTCATGATGTGTCCAAACTGAGGAAGCCTCAGTTTCATCATTGTTGCTTCCAGGGCAAGTTCTGGCTTGATTTGGGATGGACCCCAATTGCAGGATCTGCAGTGCAGAATGCAGCTAAAGCATCCCTGATGCCATCCAGCCTCTGCTTAAACATTTCCAGGAAAGGAGCCCATCACTGCCTGAGCTGGCCTGTTCCATGGTCAAGTAGCTCGTACTCTTCGGCCCTGATGTTTAGCCAAGCCTTTTTTCTCCCACTGGATTGGGAAACCTTCCACTCGCTCAACAGGAAGAGGTGCTTCTGGCAGTATTCCCAGGAATAGGGAAGGTCGGCAGCGTTCCTTTCTGCAGGCTCGGGAGATCTGCCTTGCTCTGGAAATGCTTGTGAGGGAGTGGTTGATGGACCTGCATCAGTGGATGGTCCAAGAGCTTCCCCTGCTTGCTGCTGAACAGCCTCTGCTGCCCCACTGCCTGCCACCAAGCCCCCTCCAACATCGAGAGGTGAGGGCCTTGGTGCTGGGGAGAGGAAGAAAGGGGCGCAGTTGCTGCACCCACATTGGCAGAGCAGAGGTGGAAATGAGGCAGCTTTCCATCCAGCTGTGCCAGCTGTTAGCTGAAGGGCATCAGCTGTTTGGCACCCATTTGCTGTTGCTTTGGGTATTGGGTTATCGTGGGCCTAGTGTTACGTTAGTGTTGCTTTTATATTGTTGTACTATTCATTTTACTTCACTGTATAGTTTTTTATTTTGTATTTTATACTTAAATTTGTAAGCACCCAAAGAGCCCAATTGGCTGTGGGCAGTATAAAAATGCAGTGGTGGTGTGCTACCAAATATGGCACTTTTTTAAACCATTGGCTAGATAAATGGAATTTCAATTAGGGCTGAAATACATAGTAATTGTAGAGAGAATAAGATTTTGTACTCAGTATGTCTGAAGTCTTTGGAATAATTATTTGTTTAGAGTGTAGAAAAGAATAAAAATTTTGAAAACAAAAAAGGCAGTCATGGTGGTGGTGGTGGTGGTGATGATGATGTGATGATGATGAATGATTCCTTCAGGATTCACTAGGTTCCTCTGGCTTATTGGTACTAATTCTTTCTCTGGAGAAAGAGAGATCCAATCTCCTGCTGCATTCCTGGAAGCAAACCCCATTAGCCCCATGAGTAAGAACTTTGTTACAGTTTGCAAATCACTCAGAAATTCCACCTTTGCAACCATGATTGGGACTGCCTGTTCTCAAAAAACTAATTCTAGAGCTTGTGCTCACATCCACAAATGCAGAATGCTAAAAATGTACAATTTAAAATGTGCATTTTAATCACACTTTTAAATATTTGCATTGCTGTTCTTTAATTTTAAAATCTCCTGCATACTTTTATTGATAAGATTTTCGTGGCTTACTGGGGGGAAACTGCACACTTTTTCAAATGTGTACTTTAAATAATGTATCTTTAAAATGTGCATTTAAAAATGCACTATCATGCTTTACTGAATGGAGAGTAGGGATATCAGAAAAATCCTCAACAGACACAAATGATTCCAATTTCTAAGAATCCAA
Organism: Varanus komodoensis; assembly: GCF_004798865.1. NCBI lineage: Eukaryota > Metazoa > Chordata > Lepidosauria > Squamata > Varanidae > Varanus > Varanus komodoensis. The sequence continues at coordinate 9,113,119 of NW_025335606.1, forward strand.
ACCATGGATTCTGCAGCAGTGTGGCATATTCTGTGGACTAGTGTATATGAAAGGTATAAGATCCAGAATTTTATGCCAATTTAGACACAGGAATAAAATGAAAGCACCCTGCAATTCCCCAATAGGCTAAAATATGCCTTGCTGGCCTTTTTGGGGAGCGCCAAGTTGTCCAAGCACACATTTGTGCAAATCGAATTCCACTGATGAGTGGATCCCAAACCAGAAGAAACTTCTGGCAAAAGCTAGCCAGAATAGATTTTACATTTTTGAAAAATCTACACTCCCCCTGCTCAAACAAGTGGGAAAACACAGGTCTGAAAGAAGAACCAGAGAGAGCTAATCAACTCTGAAGTACGGGAACTTACTTCTAACATAAACTTACATATAACAGTCCTAACGTTCCTCATTCTCCCAACCGGAAGTCCTGTTGAACTTAGCAAGGGCTACATCCAATAGTCATGTAGATGGCAGCATTGGCAGTTCCCAAATTACCTCATAGACATCTTGTTTTGTAGTGTTATACTTGCACTGATGAAGCATCACCACTGAGAAAACATCTGGGGGATAAAGGAGCACAAACAGGAAACCAGGAGCAGGAAAAGAGAGATGTTTCCCAACCGTGTAATTACATGCTTTGGAATACACATTTGTAATACACAAGTGTATTATGAATAAACCTTCATTTCCCCCAGAAGCATTCTCTAACACTGCCTGTAGCTGCCAACCCAATTCCAGGTCAAATTGAGAGCAGTTTGCACATCACTAATGGAGCTGAAGAGGTAGCAAGAAAGGGAAAGAGAGAGATGGGAACATGAGCGGATGATCAGTCTCTGGGGCTCAAAAGAAGATTCCTAAGTTCATGCTTGACTGGAATCTTTCAGTGGTGAATAAAATGCCCTCTTCAGCCGTCCCAGTTTGCTGTCACCAGGTTTTGTTTGTTTATTTTATTATATTTATATCCCACCTTCTTTTCTTCCAAGGAACTCAAGGTAGCTTACATAATTCTCTTTCTTCTCCAAGTCTCATCCCCACAACAACTTTGTGTTGTAAGTTGGGTTGGGAGTCTGTAGTGAGCTCCATGGCTGAGTGAGAACCAGGAGCCAGATTTCCTGATTCCCAGTCCCACACTCAACCACGCTGCCTCTCACGCATGCCTCTCTTCTACATGAATCCACGCCAGGATCCTGACAAATGAAGCTGAAACAAATTAAACTATGGGGGAGAAGGAAGGGTTGTGCCCATTGGAGTATGCCTGACAAGTGCTCACAAGAAAGATGTGGAGGTAGAAAGTAACTCTCAAAATGCATCTAGAGGTATGGCAGGCCATGTGAAAGGTAAAGATAAAGGTAAAGGTTTCCCCTTGACGTTACGTCCAGTCCTGCCTGACTCTAGCGGGTGGTGCTCATCTCCTTTTCCTAGGCAAGGGAGCCAGCGTTTGTCTGCAGACAGTCTCCATGGTCATGTGGAGACCACCGTGCATAAACACCAAAGTGCACGGAACACTGTTACCTGCCCACCGAAGTGGTACCTTTTTATCCACTTGCATTTGCATGTTTTCAAACTGCAAGGTTGGCAGGGGCTGGGACGGAGCAATGGGAACTCACCCCGTTGTAAAGATTCGAATTGGCGACCTCTCGATCAACCAGCCCAGCAGCACAGCGGTTTAAACCACTGCGCCACCTGCAGGCCCATGTGAAAGATAGAAGGTTCTAAATTTTGGGGTTAGTGTCTCAAGTATGACAGTCCATTTATGTGTCCCTTACCAAATGCATATGCTGTCCTTCAGTCAACATTTTATTTGTTTATTTGTGTATAAGGTAAAACTTAAATATAAAAGTGCAAAAGAATAATCAACATAATGAAAATAACTGGTTACAGTAAGCTTAGGTCTTTTGGTGCTAATATATGTCCTGATGCAGAACATAACTTTTCATAATAATAACAATGCTAAATATTTTCGTAGCTTATTTCAACTGCTCAGACTTCTCCAAGTCCTTCTGCTAATTGTACAATCATGTTGACCAACAATTCAGTCTGTCATGGGTCATGGTTTCTCCTTCAAACAAACACAATCAAATCATACTGCAAATTCAAAGGAATTAGGGTTTCAGTCAGAGATTGCATTCAGTCCAAAATATACAAACTAGGTATATCTTGATTTAAAATGTACTGAAATGACTCCGTGGCACATTGTCACCCCCAGCCCTATAAAAGCCCCCATTCTTGAGCTGGATTACTCTCTCTCCATTGGCATGATTCTGTTGTTTTTCCCTGACTCCAGGCTCTACAAGTGAAATGGATGAAAATTTAGTTCCAGTTTGTTTTTCACTTTTTTTAATACTCAAATTCTGGAGGTTCTTCAAATACAGGGTTAAAATAACTGGACAATCTAAATGGTTATGGGAGAAACCAAAATGGACTCCCATCCAGGTCCAGTCTTTGAGTGCTTGCCTCTTGGAAGCATGGATTTGAATCCTTGGGTTATTCAGCAATGCTTGTGTTGAATTAAGGTTGCTACCCCTTTCCCCTGGAGGGCTTTTTATCTTTAACAATTATATGGCAGGAAGGTATAATATGATCATTTCTGTGTTGGGGACAGATGTACCTGTAGAATATAGGTGATGCAAATGTACCAAAAAAAAAAAAAAAGCTTCAGGTTGTTTTTAGATGCGATCGGGTGCTTTCAGAGTAGTATGGCCTTAGACCAGTTGTTTTTGATGAGAATTTGCCAACTTCAACATTTCTGTAAACATACATGAGACAGGAAGATCTTGTGATTTAAGGAGTTTGAGCTTGGCAGAATGCCAGACCAGTGGATTCGTCTGTCTCTGCTCTATAATCCCATCTATGGGTCACATTCCGGAAGCTTATAGCGATGAACTAGAGGAGAATTATGTCTTGTCCTCTTCTGAGCAATTGTAGCAATGGCATCAGAAGAAACGGAATCTCCATCACAATTTTGGATGATGTTTAGAAGGCCTCTCTACCTGTCTATTTTATACCTCTCATTAAAACATTTTGGAATTCCTTCAACATTTCTGCAAACAGATCTGCTGGTCTCCATGTTACTTTACTTTGAATGATGTTTTATGCAAAATTCAATGGCAGGTGTATTCTGGGCTAATTATATAAATTATTTGTTTTCAGGAAGATGTGTTTTAAGATTCTCATCCTTGACTCTTGCCAATGTAGCATTTTTCCTTTTTTGTTTGTTTCTTTTAATGTAGAAATGATAGGCATCTTTCAATGGTGTAAATTGCACTGGAACTCGTTCCATTATATAGAACATACACATCAGGTAAATCACAGTAAGAAGTGTGATAAAAATAAGCTCACATCTCTCCTTCTTTTTTGCTTGTGGTGAGATAACTGCCCTAGCTTTCCATTAAAAGAGAGTTTCTTAAATGTATATAATTAACACCAATTTTCTCCCAGTAGGTTCTTCTAAATCAGATGTCTGAATCACAGAGATTTTCTTTCTGGAAACAGATTTACTTGAACCTTTTCATCAACATTATTAGTTCCACTGGGATTTCCTGCTTATTGTTTTTCAATAGATGAGAGTTGTATCAACTGGAAAGAAACTATTTAGACCATTGTCCCTTCTATAAATTAGCCCCACTTTTAAGTTCTATTTATTTAAGAGTGCGCTAAAGTCCAGGTTCTATTCTGTTACTTCTGTATTCTATCCCTCCAGGACTTGGAACTGCCAATTCACACAATGTTTGCATTCATTAGTTCTGAACTAGATTTAGCGCTGAATGCAGAATCCTTTCCCTACAGCAGACAGCTAATTTTCTGAAACATTCTCAGTGGGGTGCATCAATTGTCTAATGGTGCACAAGAATTATATATTTAAGAAAAGATGCAGTGAGAAATACTTCCATGATTTTTCAAGATTTCAGTTCTATCAGGAAGAAAGTGTAAGCGATTCCATCAGGATTTGGTCCCAGGTACTAAATGTACCACATGTGTGCATGGGAGGGATGCCTAACCCCAGATCATGCAGCACCAGGAAATAATTTGATAGAGGACATGATAAAGCCACACTTTGCAGTCTCTGCAAGGCTAAAATAGGACTACACAATCTTTTTGGCTTTGGAAACATAGAAACAGAGCAAGTCAGAAGGGGTCTCCCGGGCCATCTAGTCTGACCCCTGGCTCCAGCTGGCTCCACTCACAACATGCCCACCATGTGGACGTCCAGCCTGTCTTTGAACACCCACACCAATGGGGCCTCAACGACCTCTCATGGAAGCCCATTCCACACCCTCGGGGTCCTGACTGCCAGGAAGTGCTTCCTGGAATCCAAATGGAACCTTGGCTCCCTGAGCTTGGCTCCGTTGGAGCTCGTCCTGCCTTCCTCTGCAGGGGAGAACAGGCCTCTAACCACCTCCATGTGACATCCCCTCACATACCTGTATGTCGCCAACAGATCCCCTCGGAGTCTCCTCTTCTCCAGGCTGAAGAGACCCAGTTCCCGCAATCTCGCCTCATACCCCATCTCCTGCAAACCGACCACCAACCTTGTGGCCTGCACTGACTCTAACTTGGCTAGATCCTTTCTGTAATGAGGAGCACAATACTCCAGTTGTGGGTGCACCAGAGTCATATAGAGTGGTAGTAATACCTCTCTTGATCTAGAAGCCACACTTCTGGCTATGCGACCAAGGGTGGCGTTCACCCTCTTGGCCACCGCATCACACTGCTGACTCATGTTTAGCCTGCAGTCAACCAGCACCCCGAGGTCCCTTTCACAAGTGCTGTTCTCCAGCCACTTGGAAGTCATATGCACATTTATATGCACACTCTGAAGGAGCCTCTCCTTCCTTATGTGCCTCCCCTGTATCTTCTGTAAGAGGCACATAAGTACGTTACAGAAGATATGGGGAGAGCACCATACGGAATACAATTTTGGAGAGGATACACTAAAATACAGAGTACCTTACACCCTCAGTGGGACTAGATATGAACAGATCTGTCAGTCTCGGTTTCATCAAGATTATTAGTTCTTTAGGTGAAGTTCCTTCTATCCCATCTCTGTCTGACCCAGGTCAGCTACCAGAAGGACACAGCTTCCCATCAAATGCACATCTGGAAGTTCCTCCCCTGCACTGGGATTCACCAAAGTGGGTGATAAACTCATCTCCCTCATCCTCTTTCCACATCCTGAGTTAGTTTCCACATTCATTGACTTGCTCGATTTATACCCTGCCTTTGTACAAAAAAAAATGGCACTCCGGGTGGCTTACAGAAACCATTTAGAATGGATTGGAACAAGCAAACACATTAATGTACAATGAAATCAGAAGAATTACATAATAAAAGCAGCATTCAGCATACTGTTCTTCCTACAAGCTAAAGACCTTCTGGAATAAACCTTTTTTGCCTGCTGCTGGAAGGAAAGCAGAGAGGAGATTTCCATGGCCTGCAAGTGGCCACTGAAAGTTCTCATGCAAATTGCAACCAAATATCCCTCACATGGTAGCAGTCTTGGACCAGCCCAAAAGATGTTAAGGACCTGGCAGCCTTGAATGATAGAAACGGGGTCTTTAAAGTGGCCCTGCCCCAAGGCACAGGGGTCCTTATAGGTCATGACATGCCTGTAAATATTGAACCTGTTGGGGCCCAACCAAACCCCCACAACAGGGAAGAGACTGAGCTAGATTTCGAGAAAGGTAGCAGCATATTTGACTTTGGAGGTTGGCGGCTGCTCATTCCCTTTGGTGCTATCTGAACCAAACGGAAGCAAATAGCTCCTTTCCATTACTTTGGTTCTCTGCCCTTCAGCTGTTGCGTAAATTGAAAGAGGAGGGAGCGAGGGGAGGGGACAAGGGGGGAAACGGGTCTTTCCTTTCTGTTAAATAACCTTGCAGACTTTAATTTGAAACAAACAAAGCATTTTCAAGCATTCCTCCTCCAGGGATTTTGCCGGGACTAAATTGCTGAATATTTAATAGGCATACACAGGCTGCAGACCCCAAGGTCTGTCCCCCCCAATGATAAGCCCTTTTTTATTTAATGAACTTTAATTACTTAATAATTAGTCTATGTGTAGGGAGAAGGGGATCTTGATAGGCTGCCAACCAGCTGTAAGGCAAACCAAGTGCGCACGCCATTTTTTGATGATAACTTAGAAGCAGGTGTGGTGGGTTTGATCCGAGACCCTGACTGGGGGGCAACCTTTCCTGGCAGGACAAAAGCATGCTGCAAAGTTGAGCTGAGGAACACTTTGCTTCTTGAGGGTCACCTCCGTTCACGGAGCTGAACCCGCTAAACAAGTCTGAGCAGCACCACACATTACGAGAGAGAAGCCAAGGAGGAAGGGTGAGTGGTTGTGTGGTTCCATGGTAGCAAATGTGAGAGCAGAATGCGCACTTCCTGCTCACAGGGGTGGGAACGAGGCCTAGATGTTCTGACGGGGTGTCGTGTACACCCTCTCCGGCGAGCTTCTCAGGTGTGCACGAGAAGCTGACCGTTCTGGTGGGACGGATAGCTCAGAGTCGGGGTGAAGGGGAGTTAGTTTTCCCAGACGGGGCCCAGAGCTCAGACTCTGGTAATGGAACTGTTGTTGGAATGGACAGGTCTGCAGCTGCAGCCTCAGTCTCTCAGTCCCAGCCTGAGCCTGCTCTGGATGAAAGTAGTGCAAGGACAGCCATGGGGCCCACTCACCCCACCTGTAGAAGGACAAAAACATCTGGAGGGAGGAGATTTGGAAATGAGGAGCTTCCCGGATGGAGAATGCCAGCCTCCTGAGGAGCTGGACGCAAGGGCCGGTCATCACAGCTGCAGGCTGGCCCAACTGGGGGCTCAGAGTTTGGAATGCAGGCACACCCAGTTCCACAGCACCCCGCCTTTCCAAGACAGGCCCCAAAGGGTTCATAAGCAAAGCTTTGGGTAAAGTGGGGCAGAGAGGGTTCAACATCTCTCTTTGTGTATGCTCAGAGTCTGTCTTGCTGGGAGGGAATGCTTGGACCATGACACAGGGTGGAAGATTTGCATGCTTCCTTGTATGCACAATCCCCATGAGGACAAGAACAGTAACACTAGAGGAGGTCTGTTGGAGCCAGACAATGGCCCATCTCTTCCATCACCTGCTTCAGGTGGAGAAAGAGCTCATCCTAGGTCTTACAACTGGAATTGCATTCTCCCACTCATGTTTTCCAGGAACTGATATTCAGGCCTGCTGCCCCTGATACTGCCGTTAACGTGTGTTCAGCAGGACTCATAGCCATTGATAGCTCTAGGAATATCTTGATCCCCTCATCCCCTTTCAAAGTTATCTAATTTTAATCTAATAGCAAGTTTCACCATATAACTAAGCAATGGGTTAAGTAGGCTTTCTATAATCTGTCCCAACTCTCCCATCATTCAGCTTTACTGGATGATCTTATCATAAGACATACTGCCCCTTTTGCCCCACCAAGCATAGCTATCTACACCTCACCAGGTCCCTCCTCCTCACCCCTTCTTTAAGCTAGAAAAGCCCAAATTCTGTAACTGTTCCTCAGACATGAATTGCTCCAGACCCCGTATCCCTCTAATGCCCTTTCTTGCTCCTTTGGGGTTTTCTCCTATTGTTTGATCTCTGTGTCTGTCATCGAGTGGGAAGTCAGTTCAGAACATGGAGGTATAATTTAGCTGTCATGGTCAATGGCCTTCCTTTGAGACACTGTAGTTCAGTGTTTCATTTCCAAAGCAGAGTCACGGGAATTCAAGTTTTCCAGATGTATCACAGCATCTGGGATGCACCCTCTCTGTCGTGAGGAAAGGTGGTCAACACTATGAAGAAATGCACAATACGTATTCTCAGAAAGACAGAGGCATTTCTTCTTTCTCACTATGATCTAAGGCCATAGTCCTCATGGAATTGTAGCCCTGGAGGCATCTTATAGGTCATCCAATCAAACCCAATTGGATGCTTCAATCGGTACAGAATAGAGCTATGGGACTGATGGGACCACATAATGCCAGCGCTACATAATCTTCACTGGTTACTGAGTGAAGTCCTGGCCTGATTTCCAGTGTTGACATTGATGTATAAACAACATACCATGACCAACTATTTTTCCTTTTAATTACTTCAGCGTTTCCAGCATTTAGAATAAGTTTGGCCCCTGGTGAGTGATTGGTAGTCTGATTAATGTATTTAATCATAGCGATTTTGGATTCATCCAACTGTTGACTAGCTTGTTTGCAACTCACACCTGGACATATTTAGCCCAAACCTATGATGGATTTAACTCTGTCGTCTCTTGTGGGAGTTGACTATCGCGCCAACAGGTTATCTGTGTTCTGGCTTCTGTGAGGCTTTGCTCTTGCATGGAGCATCAGATAATCTGCTTCTTGATTTCAAGGTTGCCAAAATCTATGACAAAACCTGCCAATTTAACAGAGACTGTTTTTTACCACATGTTTTCCTTATTCCTAGACATACTTGATTGGGTTGGTGGTAAGTCATTAGGACTCGTTCCTTAGAAGATATACAAAAGGATCACACCAGAAATGTCCTTAACTATGAGATTCCTTTATTGTAACATAGTAATGCAATCTCTTTAAAGATGGCAGCCAGGGAGAGATTTTCTATGAAAATCATTTTTGGAGTTGGCTTGTGGTCTCCAAAGAAGCATCTCCCTTTGATGGCTTAGATGCATTCCTTGCATGCTTGCATAGAAGGGTAGAAGCATTTCCCCCTTTCTGCTTTTCTAAGTCACCTTTGCCACAGCATTACGGGATGCCTCATTGCAGATATTGATTGGGCGGTGGCCTTTTAACAGCTTTCTGCAGTCCTTTAGAGAAGCATGCCACTCTGATTTTTGTATTTATTTAAGCAAGTTAAAAGGGGAACTGTTTAATGGTTCTGCTTTTCAAGTTCATGTTGAAATTTCCATGGGTGGGGAGCTGTTAAACTTCTGAGCCTGTGTCATTTACTTGGCTTGCATACTTATATGGATTCTTCCCATCGAGAGGAAGGAAATAACAGAGTGCCTGGCAAACTCTGCTTTTGCTAGGCAGTGTTAAATGAAGAAGTAGATCTGTTATCACAGGAATGCATGTGAAAAGGTCCGGGCTTTATATTCTATAAACTCACAGCACCAGGCAAGATTGCCGATTCAGGAGTCTGCATGTAGGATTCTCAGCAGGGTTTAAATCCCAGTAAGGTCTTGGATGAAGTCCTGATGTGTTGCACTTGTAGAATAGTAGTCCCGGAAGGTACCTTATAGGTCATCCAGTGCAACCCCATTGACCACTTCAATTGGTACAGAATAGAGCCACGAGACTGCTCACTAGGACTGGCCAATGAGACCGGTTTTATGCAGTAACACAGAAGACGTCTCCTGGAGCCAGACAATGGCTCATCTCTTCCATCAGTCTATTCCCACAGTGGTGAAATGCCTACAGGAGGCCACAAGGAGGACAGGGGGGCCAGAGCCAGCCCACTAGGGATGCTGAGTGAGGTGCCTGCACAGGCAGCACAGCAGGAGTGGCGAAGGGCTGAGTGCTGCTAAATTGCTCTTGTGGAGCTCTCTAGAGCACTGGTCCCCCTCCAGAGAGCTTTGCAAGCAGCTTTCCCACCTCAGTGAGACGGCAGCCAGCCTGACCGTAACCTTGCCCATACCTCCAGCTGGCAAGCTTGAAAGCCCAGCAAGTCCTCATGTGCTGCACTCATGGAACTGTAGCCCTGGAGGCATCTTATAGGTCACCCAGTCCAACCCAATTGGATACTGAAATTGGTACAGATTAGAGCTATGGGACTGTATACCAGGACTGATGGGACCACATAACGCCAGTGCTATATCATCTTCACAGGTTACTGATGGATGTCCAGGCCTGATTTCAGTTGTCAACATTGCTGTATAAAGCCCTAAACAGTTTAGGGTCTGGATTTCTGCAGGAACATCTCCTTCCGTATACACCTGCCTAAACTTTGAGAGCTTCAGCTGAGTCCTTCCCCAGGAGCCCTCTTTGAAAGACGCTAGATCAGTAGCTACCTGGCACAAAGGCCATATTCATTTTGGCACCAGGTCGAGACCTTCTTATTCACTCAGTATTTTAATGGTTGAAAGGTTTTTTACTGTATATTTTTATATATTGAAGATCATGTTTTCTTTATTCTGCTGTTACGTTTTTTGTCTTTTGTAAGCCATCTAGAGATCTGTCTTGGATATAAGACAGGATAAAAATGTTTTAAATAAATAAATAACCCCTTTGTTCAATGTAAGATCTGAAGTACGGGATGCAGTTACATCATCTTTAGCAAATGACCATGCAGACTTTACTTACTCAGCTAAGAGAAGCCCGTTTCAGGCAGAGGTAGCATGTTCCATTTTTAAACATCTCATCCCGTTCAGTTACTCCGTATGAGTGGCTGACGACTACTTCCCAACAACATCCTTCCAATGGTTCTAATCCTTCCTCTGGACCACAGAGCAAATTCACCCTATCTTGTGCATGATGGTCCTTCAGATATTGGCAGGCTGGTATCATGTTTCCTCTTACTTGATTCTTTTCCAGATTAAACATATCCACTTCTTTCAGTCTCCTCCTCTTATGACTTCATTTCCAGACTCTCCATTTTTGAAGAGTGTCCTTAGTTACTAACATTGACATTTTTACAGTTTGTTTTGAAAATAGGAGGCTTTGAATCACATCTGTTCCTATCTGATGTATTTGACTCAGTCCTTAATGAATATTTTGTAGGAACAAGCCATATTTATTTATTTATAGTCTTTTGGCTTAATAGATTGGATTTATATGTCAGCTATTGGATTTACATGTCACCCATTATTCTTTTAATTGTATCTTAATGTATTTTTAGTTGTAATTCATTTCAGAATCCATTATTTTGGCTGGAAAGTAGGCTGCAAATACACTAAATAAATAATTTAACCTAATTTACATTTGAATCACATGAAAGCATACCAGCATGAACACAAACGAACAAACAAACAGGTTGTTCAGAGCCCTTTCTAATTGCTGTTTTGCCTCTCTTTCTGCAGGCCCACTGAGGTTTCTATCCCAGACAGATTCCATCACAGCGTTTACGGGGGACACTGTCTTGTTAAAATGTGAAGTTGTCGGAGAACCCATGCCTTCAATCCACTGGCAAAGAAACCAGGAAGATCTGGTTTTGAGCCCTGGGGATACTCGTGTGGCAGTCCTGCCTTCCGGATCTTTACAAATCAGTAGAATTCAAGCAGGGGATGGTGGAATCTATCGATGCATTGCAAAAAACCCTGCCAGTTCAAGAACTGGAAATGAAGCAGAAGTCAGAGTTTTGTCTGGTAAGAAACCCCCTGCCCTCTCTCTTTCACTGTGTGTGTGTGTGTTACGTTAGTGATTGAAGTGAAATGTGATATGCAGCTTACAATGCAAATCTACCTAAAGTATGTGAATATATTTCAGGAAAAACTCTATGGCCATCTTTTTGCAATTTAGATTATTTTGAGTGGATGTACCTCCCCGCATGATCAGAGGTTGTATCATATAAATGTTATGTTTACAAAAGCAATCACATTAGACCTATGAGAGAAAGGGGGGAAAGAATAATATAGAAAATTAGTATGCACGCAGGGATGCCACATCTTATGGGATGCCACATCTTATGAAAAACCTACCAATGGTCTGCTCAGTTCCAGTCTTTGAATCGATCAGTGCTGCATCCTTCCACCACCTCACAGAAATCCACACTGTCACTTAATGGGACTAAGTTCTGCTCATAGAGAACTGGACACAATGGAAAGTATTCCCCACAAAACAGTCCCCAAAAGTCAGTGCATGAAGGTGTGGAGATGTCCCTGGCCCATGCCAGAGGGAGCTGGCTTAAAACTGTGGATGCTCTTCGATTGTCTTTTGGCGGAATTTTTAAATATTTATACTGGATTTATACGGTCTGGACTAAAACATTGATTTACTTAGTCTACCATTTTCTGAATTTTGATATTTGTAGTCTTCTTAAACAAAATAGAACTAGTGCATACTTTCGATGAAAACACATTCCAAATACACATTTTAGGATAATGGTATACAAATGCAGATTATTAAGACTGAAAGGAATATACAATGCATATTTTCTGGGAAATCAAACTGTCTTGGTAGTAGGGACATGCGAGGAATCTGTTCTTGGGCAGAAAATGTCAGATTTTGGCTTCCCAGACACAAGACTTTGCAGCAGCTCAGAATCTGAGTTCCTGGCGAGTGGACCCAGCATCCACAGGTCACTCGCCAGGAACTGAGCCTCATGTGCTGCAGAAGTAGCACCTGACTTCCATGTCGGCCGTGCCCAGCAATGGCAAGCAGGGAAGACGGCTGGTTGCTGTCGAGGTGCAGCTCAGCATGTAAACAACCCACACGTTCACGAGCAATAAAACTAAAGTCCTTTATTGCTACCTGGCTACAAGATTTACAACTCTATAGATAAGCTCTTCTGATGAGGTCTTTGGAATGCAGATGTTAATCCTCTAGCGGTGTCTCTCCCCGAGCCCAGAGCCCACCCACGTGGGACTAGCCCTCCTGGTCACGCCTTTCCTCCCTCTGGCGTAACAAGGCCTGCCTTTGCTCGCACCTCCTTTGAATTCTACGATTGGCTGCTAGGGAAAAGTCTATCACGCCCCCTGCGTCTCCTGTGTCATGTTCAGGAAGTTCAGCGTCAGTGGGAGGAGGGACAGCCCGCTCTGACTCCCTCTGAGTAGAACTAGCGGCGTCTTTCCCCTCAGGGCTCTCTTGCTTTGGTGTGGGCTCCGGTGTTTGCTCAATGGGCAGGGAGGCAGGGGGAGGTGCGGCTCTCTGCTCAGCCACCCCCAAGCGAGGTTGTGGGGTTGGCTTTTGGATACAGGGTCCCAAGCACAAGACCTGCTCGTGGGGTGCTCTCTCTGTCGGGGCTTCAGGCACGACAGTTGCTGGGAATGGCGCCAAAGTGCCACTGCCTGGGTCTTCTCATCTACATCTGCAGCTGATCCTGGCAGGGAACACTGATGCTTGTGCACTGGGGTCCATGAGCATTTGTGGACTTTCCCTTAGTTTGGCTCCCTTTGCAGGACTGGGCTGAGTATTAGGATTCAGGAGGGACAGTCTCTTGAAGGATTTGTCCCTCCCCTACTCGGTAGGACTTACCATTCTTTTTGCACCTTGCTGATAATCATTCGGCGACATGCAGGTACGTGAGGGGGTGTCACACGGAGGTGGGTAGAGACCTGTTCTCCCCTGCAGAGAAGGGCGGGATGTGCTCCAATGGAGCCAAGCTCAGGCAACCAAGGTTCAATTTGGATGCCAGGAAGCACTTCCTGACAGTTAGGACCCCAAGAGCATGGAATGGGCTTCCATGGGAGGTGGTTGAGGCCCCATCGGTGCGGGTGTTCAAGGACAGGCTGGACATGCACATGGTGGGCATGTCGTGAGCGGAGCCGGCTGGAGCCGGGGGTCAGGATAGATGGCCCAGGAGGTCCCTTCTGAATCACTCTGTTTCTATGTTTCTGTTTTGTCACTTTTCACCCCTGTTGCCCACTGAGTTTTCACCAGCTCATGAGCAGTTGTTGCAGTAGTGTAGAGTGGGACAGAGGTGAGAGCAATAACCACAAATGGTAACCACAAATAACCACAACACTTTATTAGGGATAGGAAACTTACTCCAGATGAATTCATTCTCAGAAAGCAACCCCAAATCATCTTAGATTACAGTAACTTAATCCTGCTTTTTAAATGAGCCAGCATTGGTAGTTACTCTGGTGTCTTTGAACTTTAGGCAGAGAACCGCCTCTGGCATGGTTTAAAGGCCATCATTTGACTGGATGTTTTCCCTAAGAAGTTGCAGGCTTGCACTAGTCCAGGCAATTCAAGACTTAATATTTCCTGCCTCAAGGCACAATCTGCATAACAGTAGTCTAGTCTATTAATTCTTGTTCAGAATTACAAAACCCTTGGCCTATGGACTTCAAGTTAGCATGATTTTGATGGTTTAGTTTAAATTTCAGAATAAATTCCACTTTTAAAGTTTGTTTTCCTTCTTCCTAGCAATGGAAAGAGACCAAGATGACCTGTAGCTTTTTGTGCATACAAATGCTCAGATCTAAAAGCCTAATCCTACTTAGCCATGAAACTCACTGCCTTCGACAGGACTAGAATGACATTGGGGCCAGGTTGTAATAGGCTCTGGAAGCACCTGAAAAGCTCTGTTGGGCAGCGAAGAGGAGATTGAATAGAGAGGTGTTGTTCCTTTGCCATCCTCACTTGCTTTAAATATAACTGATTATAGGACCCATTTCATCCACTGGGATTTTTTTTTTCCATCTTCACTCAAGCGTTCTCCTGAGCTATTTCATTCCTTGCAGCTCTAGGGTGCACCACAGGGTTGTGAAGGTCTACTGCAGAAAGGCTGAGCAGAGGGAGGATTGTGTCAGCCATCTGGGTCATCTCCAGAGGACAACAGGGATTTAAGAATATGCCGGCCATATCAGCCAGAAAATTCCCAAGAGCCCTCTGGAGATCAACTGGATCTTTTAGCCTGTGGAGGTGGACCATTAGGTCTCCACCCTTGCAGATGGTCAAAGTCAGTGTCAGTCTAATCACAACAGGTCATGATCTCACCATAACAGAGGGACTGTTTTGAAGTTCTTCTCATTAGATTCACTACCCCCAGTGAAATCCAGAGTGCATTGTGCTACGTGTGTTGAGCAGATGGCATGTTGGGACAATCTCATGGTTGTCATGGAGTTCTTGAAATCCTGAGCTGCAGATAACGTGCTCTTGGAATGGATGTTCATGTTCCTCAAGACCAACAATCTGGGGAACTTTATCATCATAGCTGAGACCATGATTCTCAGCTCAAATAGGAAGTTGTTTACAACAGGAAAATGAACCTATCTGTTGGTCCAACACCAGATGCAAACAGTCAGATAGCGAGCAGAGAGAGAGAGAGAGAGAGAGAGAGAGAGAGAGAGAGAGAGAGAGACTACTTGTAGACCACAGCAACATCCCATCCTCTGCCCTGACATCTCCCTTGTTGCTGAACCAGGTACCTTGGTGGGCATAACTGGGAGAGAGTAGCTCCTCCCTACCCCCTTACCCAGGTGTCAGTGAGGCAAGCTTCATCCACTAACAGAGGTCTTCCTCTGGACTGAGCTGCCATTCAAAAGCAGCATCAGACTACTAAGTCATCCACCATCTTTCGATGCAAGGAGGGTGAGAACAGGCATTAACTCTTTGGGCTGTGATCCCCTTCCTGGCTAATCCTCTTCCCAACGCCAAATCTCCCTCGACACTAATCCCTCAACATTACACTAACGAGGACCTCTGCAAATTTCCTCTCTCACCCTCACATCTTTTCTCCAGGGCTCATATCCAGGCCCCCAGGAGGAAAGAAACAATGGGTGTGGCAAGGAGGTGGAAATCAATCAGTGAGCAATGGGAAAGCAACTCCGATGTGTGCTGAAGAAACAGAGGCATAGTCACCCCGATATGAACATTTCCATCTGTCCATCAAGTCAAGTTCACCCCTCTCAGCCTGAATGGCAAGATTCATCCAATTTGCTTCTCAAGAGCAGGCATGTTCCCATCCAATCCAGGGTCCAAAAATGTCCCCGCCCACAATCAGATAATGACAAGCCATATCAACCTCTTTGCTAAATCCATCCTGAAACTTAACTGGAGAGTCATTACGAGGCCCATGCATGCTAATCATAGCAATTACATTATCCATATATTTCCCTGCCAGGATCATAAAAGGACCCTCAAGATCAGTAATCACTTGCTGAACTGCAAAAGAGGGTTGCTTATGGACTAAAATCACAATGCTTTTGAGCTGAGCCAGGTATAGTCCTCAGCAACTCATTTTTCCTCCCAATGTAAGAATGTGCAGTTATCAAATGGGTTTCTTGGGAAAAAGCCCCTAAAAACCGACATTTAGCCTTTTAGCTTAGAAAGGACTCTGTTCTGCTTTTCTAAATTCTTCGGCCCCTTTCATGAACTCCCACGCACATACTGTGCTGCTTGTCCTTTCTCTCATTCACTGACCATTTTTACAGAAGTTGACTACCTTTGAAAGTTTTTTAAAAATGCGTAAATTGTAGCAATAATACATTTCAGGCCAAGCATTTAAAAACCCTAATAAGTAGAATGCTAAACCTTACCAAACTTCCTCAGAGAAAGATTGAGGGTTTTTAAAAATGAAAATAAAAACACTCTGAATATCCCATGCGTCATGGTGGTTAGAGGGCTGGGCTGGACTGAAGCTCCAGCTCCTAGTCCCCAGTCAGCTATGAAGCTCCCTGCATGACTTGGGCCAGTCACAGGCTCTCAGCCCAGCCTACCTCGCAGGGATGTTGTGAGGATAGAATGGAGCTGTGTAAGCTGTCTTGGGTTCTTCACAAGAGGAAAAGAGGGGACTATAAATGCAATGTAATAATAATAGTGTCAGAATGCCCCACCAAACAGCATCCCCTGGGACAAAAAAGTGGAAAGGGGTTTTAAAGAATCAAAAAAGGATTTTTTTTAGTTTCAGTAAAATGGGCAAAGAGATCCCTGCCACCAATCTCTAGGAAAATAGCCTAGGCGAAGTCTCAGAGTAAGTGAGGGCTCAGTTTTTCCACTAACGCAGATTAAAGAAACCTAACTTTTTCAAAGCTTTTTCAAACTGATTACCCTAGGCTTCATGGTTAAAAACAAATAAATGGAGAACCACGCAAAACTATTACTTTTCCATTTATGAATAATAACCCTAGATAGTCATTAGCAGCAAATTACTGGGCCTTTCTGTTTATTTCATTTTGCTTTTTGTGGTCTCTCTGCAGCCTTAACTGAAAAAATTACCAGACAGATACGATTCCCAGCCAATCAATGGTCCAAAAATGAAGACAACCTTGTTAGTCTGTTTCTTGTTTAACATTCTGGAATCAATAGGCTTTTTAGATGATTAAGTTATGTGCATAAAGGTGTAATGTGTGGCAGGAAGCATGGATGAAATGGATAGAGACCAACCTTTAAAACAAAGAAAGGCATTCTATCTTTGAGAGAGAGAGAGAGAGAGAGAGAGACAGAGAGACAGAGAGAGAGAGAGAGGTTTTGCATCTGAAGAGTCTGATGGCTGTTAAGCAACAGCGACATTAAAAGAGCAGAAATTAAAACTTCACACCTCTTTAAGCACCACTTAAACCATCCTACCTCCAGCCAGCACTGGAAAACTGCATTCTCAGTGAGCAGAATTGCTGCGGCATTTAAACAGGAAGGCCTCGTGGTCCTTATGCTAGATCAGTTCCCTGGGAGATGTTGCAGCCAGAGCAGCTTTGCCAGCAGTTAGTTTGTCCCAGCATGGAAAAAAAATATGGTCTGCCCCGAGACATATAGAAAAAGGCCCTCCGTGGGACCCACATGCCACCACTTGTCACCACAGCAATCATTCCACCAGCATATAAGACAAAACCAGTTCCAAGTTATGTATTTCATGGGGCAGAGGAACTAATCTAACCGTATCATCTCCTGCTCAGTGCTTATAGGTATTGCTACTCTCACCCTGTTCTTCGGAGTAAAGAACATTTCAAGTGGCTTATGCAATATCGTTATCTTTGGAAAAAGGCACGGGAGAAGTCTGGGTGCTTTTAAAATATTTGGGGTCATTTATTTAAAGTTTTTCAGGTGGCGCAGTGGTTTAAACCGCTGTGCTGCTGGGCTGGTAGACTGAAAGGTCGCCGGTTCGAATCCGCAGAAGGGGTGAGTTCCCATTGCTCCGTCCCAGCTCTGTCCGTGTCAGCCTCGCAGTTCGAAAGCATGCAAATGCAAGTGGATCAAAAGGTACCACTTTAGTGGGCAGGTAACAGCGTCCTGTGCGCTTCGGTGTTTACTCATGCCGGCCACATGACCATGGAGACTGTCTGCGGACAAATGCTGGCTCCCTCGGCTAGGAAACAGAGACGAGTACCACCCCCTAGAGTCAGGCATGACTGGACCTAATGTCAAAGGGAAACCTTTACCTTTACCTTATGCCATCCATTACTAAAAAAAAAAAAAAAAAGTCTCTGGACAGCTGACAAGGAACAAAAAAACCAAGGAACAAAAACCATAAAAATGACAATGCACAGCACACTGCATCTAAAAATAGTGCTTAAAACAAAGATAAAACCAATTAATTGTTAAAATACTGGGAAAATAAAAAGGTCTTCACCTGACGCCAAAAACAATAGAGCAATGGGGCCAGGTGAACCACCCTGGAGAGTGTGTTCCACAGTCGGGGCACCACTGTTGAAAAGGCCCTTTCTTCAAAGAGGGTTCCTGGAGAAGGACCTCTGCCTCTGATCTCAAGGGGCAGGCCGCCACAGGGAAGATGGCGCTCCTTCAGGTATCCAGGACCCAAGCCGTTTATGCATGTACTAATTGCAAAACATGTAGCTTGCGGTTCGCCTTTCAGTTTTTCTAGTGCCAGGAAATGCAGTCCTGACATGGAGAGGAACCGGCGCACTCCAAAAGTGGGAGAATAAATCTTCCCCAACACTACCGTTATCTCCCCCAAATTCCCCCTGCCGTGGGGTAAGATAGAAAGGATGGAGAAACCTCCATTGATGCCAGTGGAGGCTTTTTACTTCTCATCCTGTGATGGAGGAGGGGGATTTGGAGAAGCAAACAACAGGTGAGCAGGTAGGCAGGTGTCAGTTCTCTTCTGAAGTGCAACCGTTCCGATCTGAGTGGTACTTGCACAAGAGCAAGTAAAGATAAGCTTGCGTTTCCTGTGACATCATTAGCTGCATGTGTGATTTGGTTTTAAGATATTTACAGAGACCATCTCAAAGCTCTGTATTGTGATCTTTCCACAAGCAGGCACCTGTCTTCCTACCCTTCGCACAGAGGTGGGGAATCTTAATTGTGTGTGTGCGTTGGGGGAAACTTGACAGCCAAGTTTCACTGCTGGGACCATTGTACACGCTGCCAAACCCCCGCTAAGGTCTGAAGGCTGCTCTAAATTGTGTCTGACATCTAATTGCAACTGCATACCCCTTTTACTCAGACGGAAAAATTATACTTTTGTCATGAAGGCAATGATTGATAGTGGGTTTAGACCAGACCAATAAATATATTCTTCACCCAATGCAGAATTAATTTATGGAATTCACAACCATGAAACAGGGTAATTTAAAAGGGAATTGGACAAATTCAGGGAGAAAAGTCTGTCACCAAGTGTTAGTCACAAGGACTGTTATTATTATAATAGTGTTTGTTTTTTATTATTATTTTTATTATCATTATTATTTAGATTTATAATCTGTGATTTAATTATACATGCACACACTAAAACTTATCAACAAAAAGACAGCGAGCCAGAGAAAGCAACGGCATCAGTTCTGTTCATTTCAGCCAGTCAGCTGTCCTATCAGAGGAGCTAAGAGGAAAGGCAACTCAGTCCTCAAAGACGGGGCAGCTACAACTTAATAGCAGAGTACCAGGTTTGTAACCAGGAGCTCAGAGGTTCGAGCCAAAGCATCTCTGGGCAGAACAGGGAAAACTCCTGGGCTACAGTGGCGACTCATTTTGGAGCAACTTCTGATGGCCCTGTGTTAGGTTGGTATGGACATATCTTCTCAATTAAAACCAGTCTGAGATAACATGTTTTGGGGTCTATTGAAAGAAAAAGCCTTGAGAAGAGAAGACTGAGGGGGGACATGATGTCGCTCTAGAAGTACCTGTAAGGCTGTCACAAAGAGGAAGGTCAAGATCTTTTCTGGATGATGCCAGAATGTAGGACATGGAATAATCAGTTCAAGCTGTGGCAACTCAGTTTCAGGCTGGACATCAGGACAAGCTTCCTCACTGTCAGAGCAATGCGACAGTGGAACCAGCTGCCTGGAGGGGTTGTGGGCTCTCCCACACTAGAGTTATTCAAGAGGAAACTGGGCAGCCATCCAAGTGGGATGGTGTAATGTGTCCTGCAATAGCAGGGGGTTGGACTTGATGGCCTTCATGGCCCCTTCCAACTCTACTCTTCTATGATTCCATGATGCTATGAAAAAGGGGGGTTGCTAATGATGATTCCTGGGGGAGGAAGTTCAGCTTGTACTGAACCACAAACTGAACAAACTCAAGTTCTCTTGCCTGCTAACCTAACTTGGTGTGCATGTGATCAAGGGTCCCCATCACTCTTATGCTTGGCAGATTCATAGAGGCAGTCCTTGAAGCAACTTGGTCACAAACACTTGCAATGCCTTTGTATGCATCTCAATTTGGAACTGAGGGCCACTGAATGTAATTGGACTTACTCTAAAGTTAGTGTGCATGAGGATGGTAGACTTAAGGATTTTTAAGATCAACACTGACCCTTTGCATCGGATCCAGAGTGGAATAGTCCATAAAAGCAGCTGATGCAGAATTGGTGTAATATGGTCTGAGCATCTAAGGGCTACTTATCCTCCATCGAAGGACTCCTGCCTTCAAAATCTGCTTCTGGGCTTCCCAAAGGCTTCTAATTGGTCATCTGATCGCAGTCTGATCCTGGTGTTCTGCCCGTTTTTCTGAGTTCCTATTATAACCATGATCCCATAGCCCCAACCTTTCCCAAAAGGTTTCTGATCCCACCTTTGCAATGACTGCTAAAGACACTGAGGTGGCTTGGGGGATGTTCAGTGGACGTGGGAAAGGATGGATTTCAGATACCCTCAAAAGTTTGTCCCTTGCTTCCAAAGATTTACTTTCTGTCTGCTCTAAAGATTTAATTATCTTTAATCATCGTCGTTGACATCTTACATCCACGCACTCAGCTTTTCAAACGCGCTCTCAGTGTTTTTTATTTTGCTTTGTTTTTTGCAATGGGCTACAAAGCATGTTGTTGGCAAAGGATAACGTGAGTCCAAAGGACTGCTTTTGCGTGGCTTTGTGGGACCACCCCCTCCAACTGTGACTTGTGCAATGCCCGTGCCCATCTCCGCCCCATTCCATGCTCACAGCAACCCTGCTGGGGTGAGTTTGCCTGGGACGGTCATATGATTTTTCATACACCCAGCTAGGATTAAGGTTATAAATTGGTCTCCACGGCTGTAGCACCCTCTCCTCATTCAACCAGCGTGCAAATGTTGTGAGCTGCCCCAAGGCTTTTTGCGAATGGGGTGGCATAGAGATGGTTTAAAGAGAGAAAGAGAGAGAGAGAGAGAAAGAAAGAAAGAAAGAAAGAAAGAACGAATGAACGAACGAACGAACGAACGAACGAACGAACGAACCACACTGGCTCTGCCTTTGATGGGGTGAAAGTTGCAGGGCTTAGGGGTCATTCCAGTGGACATGGATGAGCAGAGACAGGAGCTGCCACAATAGAAAGTATCCAGGTGGTTCTTCACTGTCCTTCCTTCCTACTGCGAAGTCCTTCAGCTGGTTAGCTGAAGTCAACCATCTGTCTGGGAGGAACATGAACATTAAGGCTATTTTCATTGCCCCCTAGGATGCTCATAATCTTCCAAATTTGGAAGGCTACAGGCATTATGACTGCATGGCACCTTCAGTGACTTTTATGGGTTTAAGTGGGGATTTGAACTGGATCTCCTCTAGTGCTACAATTCCCCCCTCTCTCTTTCCCTCTTCCCTCCTTCCCTCCAACACCCACAAGACATGAATAAGTTGCTTCCCAATGCAAGTGGTTGCTTTGAAGAAAGGTAGCAGACATCCCTCAGGACTAAGAAAGGGGCAGTCAGAATAGGTGCATTGTTGATGGGGATGCAAGTCCTCTGAGACAACTTTGGAAAGCGATGCAAAGCACTTCACTAATGTATTTTGTTAAGTCAGGTATGGAACATGGGGATATAGCTATTCAGATTCTAGACCGGGGGAAAAATTGGTTTCTCCTGCACTTTTAGATAGCTGCAAAGTGATGTTTCCCAGGAGCAAAACACCAAATACTGAGGAAAGCTCAGTGTGTGTGTAAGTCACTGTTATTCCATTGCATAGTGCAGGAGATTCAGAAAGCCATCTGAGCATCTCCTGAGAAAGCAGCCAGAGTGATTCAGCACACATCACTAGTGAAGAAATGTCTATTGCCGGAGTACAGATATAATTCTTGTCCTTCCAGCTCTAGATCTCCCCACAAACACACACGCACACACAGTGTCTTCGGCAGGGCAGGATACAGAAACCTCCTGGGACCTGGCTGGTTCCAAGCAATTTTCCTCAAAAGGGATTGCATGGTTGGTTGGTTGGTTTGCCATGAATTCTGCTAAGTGGGCAAAGTGTGTTACGTTGAATTAAACTACTGCTCCATATATCCTAGAATTGTCACTGAACCTTCAGGGTCTGAGGAAGCCTCTTCCCCTTTGCTTGCTACTGGATTCTTTTCATTTCAGGTGCCAGGGATTGACCCTAGCCTGAGGGATATCTGAGGAATCTGCCTTGGGAGCGACTCCCTCGATTCTGGGCTGCTTTGTTGTGACCATGAGCCTGAGATCTTGGTGCATGTCCCCAGCATTCATGTGGTGCTCACCAAGAACTGAGATTCTCCTGACTTCTATAGAAGCAGTCCCTCTTCCATATCATGATGAGCAGCTGGTGTTTGTTCCTCACATGATGTGGCAAGTGATGAAGAAGGTTTCTTGCTGTGTGACCTTCATTCTGCAAGGTTTTGCAGATGACTTCTGTTTGGCTCACGTTCTAAGAAACGGCTGAGCATGGGAGGAAGTCCGGGAACTCTAGAGGGATGAATTTCAGGGAGCTTCACTGCAATCCTATTTCGGATCTGCATACTCTACCATTGAGCTCCTGTACCTCCCAAACTGTGATTGGGATCAGTTGTGCAAAGGATTGCATCTGAAGTGAAGTCAAGGGAATGCAAGCACTCAATGTGATTCATCATCCACCTTGCAGTGTTCAGGTGATGAATGTCCAGGAGAAAGCCAGCCTTGTGAGGCTTCTTTAGGAACATCTGTGAGACCTCAAATTTACCTTCTTTCTTGCATGTGCTTGAGAAAATGCTACACGTGCTGCAACCAGAAGGGTCTTTCCATTATCTTCTGCTTTACCGCCACCCACATTCTGCTCTGCCTGAATGGAGTCATTTTCTACATCTATGGGAGGTTGGATTTCTTTGGCTCAGATTTGAAGATCTGGGGTACCAGGTACCTAAAGTCACTTTGTGTAGCAGATATTAGAACAACAGATCCTGGCAAAGTGGTTAGCCAGTAAAACTGTGCACAACAGTCATGGGGGGGATTGATGGAGAAAAAAGGAAAGAAGAGGTCTGTTCTAACTTTCAGGTGGTAGTGGTAGGTTTCTCAGTCACATCTGCAAATGACAGATGCCATTGGCATGCTTTGGACCACAGTTCCCATCAACTCCAGCAGTCATCTACACTCTACTTCCTTCCTCTTGTAAGGATCCAAAAACAGCTTATACAGCTCTCTTCCACTCCATTTTATTCTCATAATAACAACCCTGTGAGGTGGATTAGGCTGAGTCAGTGGATGCCCAAAATCAACCAATGAGCCACCCTAGAGAGATCCGCCTAGCGCCGCCATTATATGCTTTTTGGCCCCAGGTCAAGACCTTTTTATTCACCCAATATTTTAATGTTAATAGATTTTAATTATTATTATAATTAATTATTTTAATCTTTTTAAATTGTTTTAATAATTCTTTTATTTATTTCAGTCATGGGATATCTACTTTATTATTGTTTGAGGTATGTATGTTATTTATATCACTGTATTTATGGATTTCCTGCAAGCCGTCTAGAAATGAAAGTGATTGGACGGGCTAGAAAAACCCCAAATATATAAATAAATAAATCTTTGTAGCCGAGATTGGACTAGAACCTAGATCTTCTGGATCCTTAGCCCAGCACTCTAACCACTCTGCTATGCTGGCTATCAGGCAGGGTAAATATGCTTTTTAGCTCACACTAACTGTTTGGATTTTCTTCTGAAACCACCGAGTGCATTTGTACCTTCAGTCAAATTAAGTGGAGAAACCATTCTGACATTTTACCACTTCAGGCTACTTTGAATGCTCCTTCACAAAAGAACCCCCCTCAGTGTAGAAAACTAGCAGGGCAGAAGGTTTCAACTCAGTCTTCCCCTGTTCAGTGAGTGTTAGCGCTTGACCCAAGATCACTCCGTGAGCTTCATGGCACAGTGGGAACTAGAACCCAGATCTTGTCAGTCCCAGTCCAAATCCCAAGCCAGCTCAGCCTACTACTCCACACTGGCTCTTGATTTATAAAACCACAGAATCTTAGAGGAGAGGCCTAGAAGACAATCAGGCCCAACCACCTGCTAAGTCACCCATCCAGATTCCAAGCAGGCCTCACCCTTCTTAGCTTCCAAGATGAGGTGGGATCAGGCACTTCAGGCTATGTGGACGCTAGCAAACCCACAGTGGAATTAGAACTCACAGGGTCATGTTTCGGATCCTGCTACCTTTCCCCTACTGGACCATTCCATCAGCCATAGATAGAGCTTACAACAGTGTCAGAACGTCCATTTGGGTTACTGTTATCTAGGTGAGGCGGAGCATTAGGGACTGGCTCAGAGTTACCCAGTCAGCTTCAAGGCTGAGGGATGGCTAGAATGCAGATTTCCCAGGTCCCATTTCAACGGTGTAATCACTACATCACACTGGCTCTCAGTGTACACACTCTACACTCAGCTTTATTCACCTATTATGCACATCTTTGGAATGTACCTATTTCTCTCCTGTTTGTCAAAGCATCTTTGTGCATTTTTTCAAATTATTTGAATTACTCAACATTAGCAAGAGGAGGAATAACTCCCATGAGGAATAGCTCCGTTTTACCATGATTTTGCTGCCGATGCCATTTTCACTGCTGACTCTAGGTAAGGTTTCAGAATTATCCCTGAAATTAGTTCTCATACAAGTATGGCTAGAAATGCCAGAAGAGAAAGTGAATAAAAATAGAGACAGATACGGCCACAGACCCTTTGGCGGTGTGTCATTTTGGCTTGCAATGGCTCAACGTGAAGTCGCAAGAATAATAGAGTTGTAAGAGCAAGAATAAACAGCTGTCACGAAAGAGCTGACTTTCTCCCTGTCAAGTGCATTGGCTTGTGGCCTGGTGCGGGTTTGCCTACTTCTTAAATAAATGTGTGTTTCTGTGATCAAGCTGGGATTGGTAGGCTGGTTTTACTTTGCTTAAGATATGCACAGCACAGGCACGGGTCACCAAGAAAGGCTTAAGGCTGTCACGTAATTTGCTTCAGAATGTGTTTGAAGATGGAGATTGATATTCAAAGGCTCCATGATAGGCTGACCTCGGTGTGCACTCCTTTGATGTGATCGTAGTTAGTGGCATTGTGCAAAAGGTCAGCTGGCAAATTTGGGACTTTCTGTTCCTTCCATCCCCTCCAAATCACTTTGGAACACGGGAAAGGACAAAGAAGAAGGGCAGCCTTCCTCAGCCTGGCATCCTCCAGGTGCTAGGACTTCAACTCACATCAGCCAGAAGTCCAGGTTACTGAAAGCTGCCGTTCGGAACATCTGGAATGCTGGGAGGCTGCAGCAGGGCATCAAAGGGGTGGAAGTCTCGTCTTCCCCCCGACTGAAGAGCAGCTGGCAGAAGCCGTGGGACTGAGTTGTATAGTGAAATACTTAGCGCCAGTGTGGTTTCGTGATGAGAGGGCTGGACTGGGAATGTGGGAGAACTGGGGGTTACTCCCCACTCATCCATGAAACTCCCCGGGTGATTGTGGGCCAGTCTCTCCCTCTCAGCTCAACCGACTTCACAGGGTTCTTGTTGTGCAGATAAAGAGGAACAAAAGGCAGGGCATAAATGCAATATAATAATGATGATGCAAATTGTTGTTGTTGTTATAGTCTAGATTGTCCTTGCATGTTCCATCCCCTCATACACACCTATAGCATGATAAGCCCTTTCTGTGGAACTGGGTACGTCACCATCCATCATCAGCTTCCTTTGTGGCACTCTCCCCACAATGTCGGGCCAGCATCATAAATTACTTGAGGGAAGTGGGAACTTTGAAGCTCCTGGTTAGGTGAATCAGGTTCAGGGAAGCAATTGTGAGCCTTCCGGATCAGTCAGATTCATAGTCTTGGGTTTGATATCAAGGAACCTGATTGGATGCTATTTCTATATGGTCAATTGATGGCCAGGGACTCCATTCAGCATTGGCTATGTTCTAGGGCGATGAAACCTGCCGAACCCTAACCCTAACCCTGCCTGTGGACACAATACCTTCTTGTCCTGGCCTTCTATTGACAATTCGACCAATCATTACCAGACACTTCAAGACTAGCACCTCATATAGTTTCTATTTGTAATCCTATTATGCAGTAAACCTTTCTATTATTTTCTTTCCTCTGCATGAGAACCAGTGACTACCAAAACCACAAAACCACCTGAGCAGTAACTAGCATAGGGCTCATGTTTTCTTTCTAAGCTTGTAAGAAAAAGTTCTGCCTTCCAACTCTCTAAAGATTCTTCCCTCACCTTTTCTCTTGCTTGTAAGTCTTGTCTGCTTTATCCTTCTAGAAGCAAGTTTCAAGAAAGGATAAGTTTAATAATTTATAACAGCGTTAATAATTCTCCAAGGGCCCCTGTATGTTATTTAGCATGCTATTTTTAGCCTAGTTCATACATTACCTGGATTGTGTCTTGTTATGATAAGCCTGCTGTTGTAGACTTTATTTTTCAGAATATTTGTACTGGCTCAAACTTTACTGTATTTGATGAAGTTGTCTTTAATTCCTGTTGCGCACCTCCTACAAGTTGTGGAAAGGCAGGATAAGCATAGCGTCAGTTTTATCCAGAATACGCCACCCATGAACAGGATGCTTTCCCTACATAGGGAACACTTCCTCAGATGGAGCAAGGAAAATGCAAAATGTGTCCCCCCCCCACCCCCCACAGCCCTGGAGGAGCACGTGCCTATTGCTGGGACGGCATGGGATCCTCTCCTGCTCTCTGGCATATCCTAAGTGGAGCTTCGCTTTGGATTTGCTTCAGCTGGGAGAAAGAAGTAACAGGTCTAAACCTGCGAATTTTACATTTTACCCGGCTGCTTTAAGAAGAGGACAGCTGGATATGAACCTGAAGCACAGAATGACTTTTAACATGCGCAAGAACTTTAATGTAGACAGCTCAGCCTTAAACCAGATCTAGCCTGTGCATTCCTCTCACTTTTGAACAGTGGCACAGAAGATAAGCTTAGTAAGATATAGTGAAGAAAATCTGAGACTGCTTTGTATTTTATACTAAATCTGGGATGGCTGGGACTATATTAAAGGGATGCTGTGAGGCTCAAATTGAGAGAAGGAGGATTATGCAGCTTGCATAGCAAGAGGGGGAAAAGGGGATATAAATGTAATAATAAATAAATATCACATTTAATTGCAATGCTTCAATACCCAGGGGAGTTACTATATTGCACATAGGTGAATTAAGCAAAGAATCTATCATTTCTATGAAAGAAACAATTAATCTAACACATTGGCAAACTGCCTCTCATCCATCAACAAAAACTTCTACACATTGATTGGATGCTGGATTGAATTACTAGAATAATAAAAATAAATAAACAGGCACACTTGTGATGACGGGAGATGCAAGATTCATGAACAGAATCTTGGAGAAGTTTTCTGAAGCTCTCCCATAATAATCTAATTCTGGAAGCAGGTGGACAGTTTTTTTTACTAGAATATCTGAAAAACTCTCTGCTGCATACAGTGTGTATTAGTCTTAGGCAGATGTACAACATGGTTCTTTCACGGGTGATTAATGTAAAGGCCCAGCTGGCTAGGACTTCACATACAATGGACAAGTGCATGGAAACTGGAACTTGTTCCACAGGTGAGAAACACCAGATAGTAATGTGCCAAAATCTGTCTTTGCATCCCCCATGAGTTTTCCTTTGCTTTTCTTCTTCTTTTTCTTCATCTTTTAAGAAGCTTCTGTTATTGTGCCTCATACCCTGGGAACTTACGGATTCGTTTCAGATTCCTTTGCTGGTGCTTTTGTAAGCACTGTATTTTTGTGAGACGTGCAACATCTTTTTTTTTTTCATTCGATTGCATCCCATGCTAACCCTCTGCAGGCTTCCCGGCTATGTGTACCCCCTGATCTGAATTAGCCATTTTGGAGAAAATAGGATGCTTTTCTCTGGGCTTAAATATAAGAAGCCAGGGGAGCTTCGGGTAGCTGGAGAAATGATCATCCAGTGGAAGTCTGGACACTTGCACAGCCCTCATAACTGAGGCAAGCATGGGAACCCCCCATTCCTGCCATGAAAACTTTATGGACAGTTTTTTACCATCTGGAAATAAAACGAAAGCAATTTATTTTCTGTGGGACTGGATGAGAATGGCAGAAAAAAGGTGGAAGAAATTTTCAGCACAGCACTTGAGAAAATGAAAAGAAATGGATCAATACATCCCGGAGCTCCTGATGAAATTTATAATGCTCACGGGCTGTACTTTGAATAACTGACTGTTTCTCTGCACATACCTGGATGTGAGCACACATTTTATTTTTTTATTTAATGGTACTTATGCCTCACTTCCATTAGGAAATGCAAGTGATATACAACAATAGCTAAGCGTAGAGAATGGTGATGATCTTAAAGTTCAAGGGAACCTAATGAAATTTCCCAGGTGGAGCATGAGGAGCAGCCTGCGTTGGAAGGGTTTTCAGGGTGGGAGCGGGAGCATATGTGAGACCCAGTCCTTGACCCAGTAAGGAGGCAACAGGAGAAATGAGCTGCCCAGTTAGAGGGCCTCGGGTGTTCCCACCATCTTGCAGCAGGGTCCACCCTGAAGAAGCTTCACTGGCAGGGAGGGACTGAGGGGAAGCTTCTGGGTTGGACCCAACCCTTCACCTGGGCAGAGGCTTCTCCCTCAGCTTTGGCAGAACACTGCTAGAATTCACCCTGGTCTGCCATCTGTTAAGTTTCAGTCGAAGAAATGCACTGCAAAGGATCGTCTTGAGATTGATAACCAGAAGGAAAGATGGAAGCAGCCAGATCACAACACTAAGAAAGCCACCCAGAAACCCATAAAATGCTTAAGACTGACCTTAAGGACCACTGCCCTAGTTTAACAGAACCCTCCAAACTTGGAGGGTTCTGTGCATCCCAGGGCCGGAGTGAGGCAAAGTAGTGGCAATTTATGCCTCCACAGGGTCTTGCCCCACATTTTGTCTAGATGGCCATTTTCGTCCATCTAGATAAAGTGCCAGGGATGGGATGGGGTAGTCCAGGGCACTAACAGGAATCAGACTGGGATGGTGGCCCAGCGTCCTTTAGCACACCCCATCCCCTCTCCAAAATGTGTTTGCATTCTCAGAGAGGCAGTGACATGAAGCCAGAGGTGCAAGGGCTCTGAAAAACCCTATTCCCCTCCCAGATTATGCCATGATGAGTCTGCAGGATTTCCCCCCAAGAATCCAGTAAATTAAAAGAGCATGGATACAATGTAACCTTTCTGAGAATCCTTAAAGGAACAGATAAATTTTCATTAACTCCAAAAGGGTTTGAATCTACATAGTCACCCTACTCCTGCTGTTGCTGGTTTTCTTTTCTGCCCTTTTCCTCTTGCCCCAATTCAACGATGGTCATCTCGCCTCTCGCAATTGCTTTCAAAGCAGTTAGCAAACATTATTTTCAGGGTTTCTTAAGTATGCAGTCAACATGCTGTATTGGATTAATGCAAGAAGAAGAATTAGAAGAAGGGGTTAATCTAATATTTTCGGCTTGCCTCTGGTTAGAACAGCCATCAATTTGATCATGTGTTTTTGAAAGGACCCTGTGAAAGGGATCCCAGTATGAATGTGATCATCGTTTTCCTGTTTATTGCTCTATCCACTTGCTTATCACATCCTTTGCTGGCTTTTGTGGAGCTCAGCCTGAATTTCCATCAAGAGGATGGGGGGAAATAATTTTTAAAAAACAGTCGTCCCTCGATTCTGGTTATGCACCGTAATGCATTCTGTGTATTGAGAGATGAGTATCACTTTAATGACAGATTTCTCTATCATGGCTTACAGGCTTTCCTTTCATAGTCATATCTATACCATCACCCTGCAAAGCTGGGATGGCAGGATCAGGCCAGGCAGCCAGGTCGATGTTGCCATGCTGTCAAGACAAAGAGCAAAACTGTGCTTTGTCGTGTGTGTCCATAGGAATCTAATCAGCTCATTTTCAATCTGTTTCAGATCCAGTGAAATGGATTATAGTCCAGAAAAATATGTCATAATGCAGCTGTTATTAGGGTATCATAAGATTCTGTTGTTTTTGCTGACATACATCACTGTGAACATACTTATATTTTATGGAAAAACAAACTGAAGGGTGCATTGAATTCTTGTTGTTACGATACTGAGTTACACTGAAAAATAAACATGCATTATGTGTTGGAGATTTTAAGGTGCAATTTGGGAGAAATGCTATGTTCTCTAGACAGCTTCTGAGAGACTACAGGATATTTCAGATTCCCACATTCAGGGCCAGAGAAAGGCTTGACCTCAGAGCTGGGAATCAGAGCTGCAGCCCCTGTCCTATTGCACTTAGTGCTGAAAGAGCCGGTGGCTTTCCAAGGAAAGCGACTCCAGAGAGGGGGAATGTGAGCCAGGAGCTACCCAACCAACTTTCCTCCCTTCCAGAACAGGCCAAAAGTCCATCTGGTGGAATATGCAGGATGGCGGGATGGGAAGTGAGTATTGCCGCTGCCGCCGCCTCCTCCTCCCCACCATACCGCCCATAGCTGAAGCTCTCTGGGCAGTTCACAACCATCATAGAATCATCCAGTTGGAAAACCACTGGGTCCAACCCCTGCTCAGTGCAGGACTCTCATCCAAACTCTGATCAGCTCTGATCCGGGCCTGATGCAGAGAAGCCTCCAACCTCAGGGGTTCATAAGCATCGCGATACCGCTGTGCATTTAGTGATCTTGTAGTGTGCATGTATCAATATTAGCACGGCAGAAACAAGCTCCCAGCCTATGAGGCAGTGCTGTGAAGACGGGCTTCAGCTGGTGGAGCATGTCTGGGCAAGCCTGAGTTCAGGAGACAAGACTGACTAACTTGGGTGAGCCACTGTGAATGAGTGAAGAATGAATGGTAAATAACGAATGCCAGGATTGTTGGAGGAAAAAGGTCAGAGGGGGATTAGGCAAATGGAGGATGACTACCAGGAGGATGACTGTTATCCTGAGACACCTGGAAATGGCCCCATCAAGAGCAGCCAGCAAACCAGGCAAAGGAGCCACCATTTTACCCATAGAAAATAGGCATGATCGTGTAGCAGATAGCATTATTTAAGCTCATCCAGCAATTAGAATAAGTCTAGGAAAGAATGAGGACCTCCCATATCCTATAGAAGTGAGTACAAAGGGAAAGAGTGGGCTTAGAAAATGGAAGGGGGTAAACTCTGAACATTGGCCTGGCAAGCCAGTGGATTTCTTGCTTCCTTCTTGACCACACAAGGGACTGCTGCTGAGATTCTACTCTATCTGGTCACAAAGTCATGCCCGACTCATCACAACCCCATGGACAACATTCCTCCAGGCTCTCCTGTCCTCCACCATCCCCTGGAGTCCACCCAGGCCCACACCCACTGCCCCAGTGACCCCATCCAGCCACCTCAGTCTCTGCCATCCCCTTCTCCGTTTGCCGTCAATTGTTCACAGCATCAGGGTCTTCTCCAGGGAGTCCTTCCTTCTCATTAGGCAGCCAAAGTATCTGAGTTTCACCTTCAGTATCACAGGAAGGGTCAGACTCCTGCTTCTTCTCTCTGTCTAGAAGCCTGTTAGGCTGAAGCTCTTTCTATATGACTGGGGTGCAATAAAAATATTTGCAGCTGGGAGAACACTGGGCTAAGAGATCTGTACCAGCTCTATATTTCCTTTGCTTTCTAAGTGCTTGTGTGTGTGTGTGTGTGTGTGTGTGTGTGTGTGAATGCAAAGCTAGGGTGTGCTGGCAGTGTGTGGACTTCACACAAAGAGCTTCCTGATCCTCAGTTCATCATCCCAGAGAACAACAGCTGCCTGCAGGAGTCTAAGGTGGTCCATGGAGAAGAGCGTTGCTTGCAGGATGGCAGAGCAGGTGCTGATGGGAGATGGGCTTGTATTCAGCGGATTCAGAGCCTCTGCCCTGGTCAAGCACTATTGGGACCGGTGGGTGAGGGAAAAAAGAGGGCAAGGGACTGCATATGCAAAGCATGGCTGGGTGCATCATCACAACTCCAGTTTTCCAAATGCCATAGAAACATAACAGAAACAGAGCGAGTCAGAAGGGGTCTCCCGGGCCATCTAGTCTGACCCCCGGCTCCAGCCGGCTCCGCTCACAACATGCCCGCCATGTGCATGTCCAGCCTATCCTTGAACACCCGCACCGATGGGGCCTCAGCGACCTCTTTAAGCCCATTCTGACTCAGGCCCATATCAGATGACAAGCTTTGTTTCAATGAAGCTTTGTGAGCCTTTGGTGTATATTTTCTATATGCACACATAAGCTGTGCCCAGCTTTGAAACATATGCATTCTTCTCCTGTTGCTTGTAGAATCGTTGGGTGGTTTTTTCCCCCCAAAGTATGCATTTTTTTCACACACATTTTTTTCAAATGTACACATTGTGCCAGATGCATTCTTGGGATGTCCGTTGATCACATTGCAAGGAATATGTGGCGATCAGCTCAATCCATGCCCAATCCGGAAGTTTTACGGTGGGTATGTCCTATTGAAAAATGAGCAGAAATTAATTTCTTATGGATGCCTAATGGAAGGTAAGAAGAAATCACTCCACCCAACTGACTTCCTGCCCTAAATGGTGCAAGCAAAGGCAGGCTTGGGGGGGTGGGTGAAGGATGCCCCCACACCTGAAGGCAAATTTTGAACATACACAGTGGGGAGGGGAAATCTTCCAGCAATATCCATTGTATGTCCATGGGCAGCTATCACGGTCACGTTTTGCTCCTGCCTTGAGTCCTGCCTGTGCTGTTTCTCCGCGCTCACTTTTTTTTCTTATTATTGTATGCACCTCAGGGCAGTGACCTAAGCTCTTGCATAATGCAAAACCCTTTGCTGAGTGATGCTCCTATACAAAATACTAACATCAATGCTACTACTAAGAATAGTATTTTAGTTTACTCTAAAAAGTATAATCCATGAATTTCTTTTGTGATCCTGTGATATTGTTATGTATTTATATTTTTTCTTTGTATTCCCTTTTTATTTTAGAATAAAGTAACATAATTGTTCATGATAAAAGTAGTTTGATGATATTATTGAGGGAAAAAAAGTTTTTCTCCCCAATATTTAGTCTTCTTTTTCAACTGTCATCCATACTTTAAGCCTGTTGGTTCTTTCAGCTACCCCTAACATTTTAAATAGCCTGGCTTTTATAGCTGTTTCTTTGCACTTCACATATTAAGCCACAGAATATGACCCTATGCAATTTTTATTGTATTTGTTACCTGCTTTCAGGGTAAGAAGGTGGCTTACCCTGGAAACGTTTAAAGCAATAAAGCATGGAATGAAGAACATGCAATTATAGGCAGTAAGAAATGAAATCAGGTAATACAATGGAATGGGAAACGTTAGAGCCTTCGATACAATCAAGATCTCTGACTGTAGGACAAGGATCATGTGATCTGTGCATTCAATTCCAGACCTAGAAGTTAATAAAACAGGAGGGGGCGGGGGAGGAAACGAGCTTGACTACTGGAAAGGTAGCAGTGCCACCTATTGCTTATGCCAAACATACAGGAGACTCTTTCCATAAGCTTTGCATATGCATAAAACTTACAGACAAACTAAGACAAGCACAGTTACTGGCTAACTCTCTATGATGGCCCAGACTAGATGTGAGTTGTTCCCCTAAGATTTGGACACATTACTTTGAGGAGCACAAAACTGTGAAGATAGTGAAGTGCCAATCTTCTGTTTACTCAGGCTCATATGAAGGATACACCGAGGGATCCGTCTTCCCTTATACAATATTCTAATTGCTCCTTTTATATTACCTTCTAACAAGAGCTTCTCAAAATTTCATCTGGTCCCCACCTGATCATATTTCAATATCAAAAGAATAACGATATGTCTTGTTCATAAGGAGTGATAGATGGAAAGAAGCTTTTCCTTTGTATTTGAGCTTCCGTTCCTGTTATGAGAATGAATATTTTAATTCTTGTAATATTCAGTGTTCCCTAGCTTTTACAACAAATTCAAATCTGCAGTTTCTATGCTGTCATGCTAGCATGAAAGGAGAGAGACTAAAGTTCAGTTTTGTTTTGTAATTTTCCAGGTTTTCGAAAAAATACAAAACTATTGTCTGTAATCCTTTGATAGTGGTTGTAATTAAGAGTGTCAATACATGAATGCATTTAGCATAGCCATTCTGACTATCATTATTAACAGGAAAGATTGAAAGGTAACTGATTACGAGCTTCCCTATTTCATAACTGTATTTATATGCGCTATTTTCCTTCTGTCATGCTCTCAGTCTGTCCTTCTGTCCTGCAGTCCTTTGGCAGGGATGCAACAAGAGCTGGAAAAACATGGGATTTTGCTCACAAAGCATGTGAGCGTGACTCAGCCAGAGCTCCAAATGTGAGCGATAGCAAGAGCATCTATCTGCTGATATCCCCAAATGGAGGGACACAGTCTTGCATTTATCTCATCCAAATTCCCAATCGCAGACAAACATTTCCGCTTTAGGCACATTTTTGTAATGGAAAAATTTAGCTCTTCGTTCCTCAATGCTGGGACTGTCTTCCCCAACAAACGGAGGTCTCTGTACACCGTGACTCATTCAGATGTGAGCCAAGCATCATGACTGCCCTGTGAAAATGGATTCCTGATGGAGCCCCACACATCAGTTATGGAGGAAATCTGTGCAATTTAGGAAGAAGTACTGGTTTCCCATTCATGAAGAGCAACTGACAATCGCAAACATGGCTGGGAATTGGGCAGGAGATGAGTGGCAAGCTGGCGTTCAGAGACGGTGTGCTGTGGCCTGCTAGTTGCTCGGGCTTGTTGGTTCCTCACAGGTATCTTCTTGGCCACAGGCCAAGAACAAAATGGTAGACTAAAAATACTAGCTCCTGGGTTCGCATAATTCCAGGACCTATTGTGGGCCTTGGGGTGTTGGGTAAACTAGCGAGGAGGAAGAAACTTGGTATTGAAGATCTAAGTTTCTTGTGCAATACTCCAGGCCAATCCTAGAAGATTGGTTGACTCTCCTCAGCAAATTTGGAGGGCATGAGGGGATTGGCGGGGGTGGGAGAAGTCCTGCTCTGTGTGGATGTCAAAAACACTCCTTAGAAATTCTGAGATGCCTTTCCAGTGACCACTGCTTGTACCTGTAAGCAGTGTAGGTTGATAGCTGTACTACCAGTGGGGAATTGTATCCACTCTGGAGTTCAGTCTGAACTTAAAATAAAAACAAAAATAGATATCCATGGTGATGAACCATATATACATATTAGACTTAACACGATGGATAACTCCTAAAAATTTTACACTACAGGCAAGACTAGATACCCTGTTCTCCTGATTTTGGAGTCAACAACTTCCACTGCCTTTAATCAAATTTTTAGCTAATAGCATGATAGAGATTTAGATAGTATTCTTGTCTTATGTATTGCTCTAACATGGTGTTGGAGGAGACTACCAATATAATCACAATACATTTCAGGAGTCCTGTGTTGTCTTTCAGGATACTATTTGGAAAAACAGTAGAATACTATTTTTTTTTTTAATTTTGTGTCGGTGGTAAAATTTTCATTTAATGTAATTGAGGCAGAATTTGTCAGGATCTGTTTTAATATCTTTCTCTATTATAATCAGAATAATATCTAGTACTACAAGAAAGTAATCACTTCTTGATTTTGTACCATGTGAATATCAAGATATATATAGCCCCTGGCTCTTGGATTAAGTTGTCACTAAACATCGATCAGCTGATTATGCGCTTGGAGATGGTGCAACCCACTAGGCCCTTCTGGAAATTAGTTTTTAGGGGTGGAGGCAAGGGGGTATTAAATTCACCTCAATGAAGAGGAAAGATATACAAGCATCTCTCTCTTGCTATGACTCTACTCCATTTCCGACTAAGGATGAGAAAAGCTTCCTATCTACCCTGCCTCCAGCAAAGAACCTGTCTCCATTTTCATTCCTGAACCACTTTTTGCACTTCTCCCAGTTCTTAGACTGTTATGGCCAATATCATCTATATTATTTATTTATTACAAGCATTTATATCCTGTCCTTCCACCAAGCACTCAGGATGGCTTACACAATATAAAATTACAATGTAAACCTCAATTTTTAAAACAATATAAACAACATAGCATAAACTTAGAAAAGAAAAGGGAGGAAAAGAATAGAAAATGCGACTGTGAACAGAGGAAAAAGAAAAAAAATCTTAAAACATCTAAAACCCTTGATTCTTAAAATGATGGTTGAATAAAAAGGTCTTTACCTGGTGCCAGAAGGAGTATACAATAATATTATTGTATTCCTAATCACTATGTGCAGATAGGAAAACTGGACAGCAAAGAAAGTTGACATGAAGAAAACTGTTTCATTTCAAACACGGCACTGGAAGAGAGTTTTGGGAATACCCTGTATTGACAGAAAGTTGGACAAGTGGGTGCTAGACTGAATCAAGTCACAATCAAATAACAAAACAGAGACCCTCATACTTTGGACACCACATGAGAAAGCCAGAAGATGCCCATGCTAGGGAATCCCAGGCAGGAGAAGACGTGGAAGACCAAGTACAACCACAGCCTTGAACTTGAAGAGCTAAGCAGGGTTGTTGTGGACGGAACATTTTGGCGGGCTTCCATTCTTAGGGTCACCATAAGTCATAGGCAACTTGAAACTCACAGGAACAGCAACAGCAGCCCTGAGCTGGTTTCTCCTCCGTGTCCTGTGAGGATCAAAAACTTTCAATTGCTGTTGGTGTTGCAAAATATAAGAATCTAAAATCCATTGTGATTTTCTATTTTGGTGCACCGGCAGCACACTTGAGAAGGATGGAAAGGGGAAAATCTTTACTCTCACTTCAGAGCTACTGATACACCTACAATTGCTACAATCTTCTGGATAGATCAGGCTTTTAGAAAGAAGAGAAAAGGTTGTTTGGAAAATTGCGGGTGAAGGTTGAGGTGGATTGGTTCAGGAAAAGAAGCCAAACTATTTCAGATGGAGGGTGTCGATACTGTGACCTATTTCGAGCCAGGGCAGCATGAGCAAAGTGAGTGCCACCACTTCTAATTGTGCCATGCCGTTAAAAATGTGGCTAGTCTTATTTCTTCTCGTTCCGCTCCCTTTTGTCTTGCTTATGTTTTGTGTCACTCACAGATTTTAATCTCAAGATAGGGAGCAAAGAAACCCACCATGTTTCAAGGCAGAGTTGATCCCCCCCCCCCCCGCATGGCTGTTTTATCCTTACGGAGGTCTTGTCCGCAGCCTATTTCATTTGCTGCTTGGGCACTGGTGACAAGTCTAGGAAGCCCCCTGGGCAGCGTAACTGCAGTGGCCTTCCTTCCCTAATTTCTGAGTAGGTTTATCTCTAACTGGCCCTTCCTTTTCTTGTGTATCATCCTTGTCACCTGGCTGCTTCCCCTTTCCTTGTGGCTGCTCAGGAGTGCTGTCGCTCCCAGAACAAAAACAGGGAAACAAGGAGTTTGCAGTGGGGAAGATGAGGAGCAGGTCCAAGAACGTCAACAGTAGGACAGGGATGTCCACTTTTGGAAACTGTCCTTCTAACTTCTGCAGATTTATGTCATGGTTGGTCCACTCCTGCAAAGTGAGCAGAGCCAAGTGGGAGTCTGTGAACACCTGTGGGACCCTGGTTGAGCAACTGGCAACCTCATCCATCAGGGGCAGACACCCAGTTTGTGGCAGTAGGATGCCAAAGAGGGGGGCCGCTAGTGATCCCTCTGGGCACCATTCCTGACAGCCTGCCTTCTTTTGCACTTGGTGCAGTCGGTGGTGGCCGGCATGCCAGGCTCCATTCCCAGGGACTAAGCAGCACTGGGCATGGAAGGGAGGGGCTGCTGGCACAGTTCAGGGGCTCGATTCCTGGTGAGCACCTCCTGAACACGGAGAGCCGTCACTGGAAACTTGGGTTCTGGGCTGCTGCAAAGCCGGGGAGCCAAGCCCAGGGAATATGATGGATTTGTACCCTCAGAGGAATTCTCTCGGAAGGAATATGGGCCCTTGAAAGGTGACCAGTCATGAGGTCCTTGATGGCCCTGGCTGCCTGCAGTCTCCTTCTTTCATGTTGTGATATCTGGAAACAATGCTCAGGTGGGTCTCTCAGGGCGTCTTGCTCTTTCTCCTGGTAGCATAGCCAGATTGATGAAATGGAAGGACCCATGTTTCATCTCCTTTCTTCACAATCTCATTATCACCCACAACAACCCAACCCACACAGGCTGAGTGATAAAGACACTGATGGATGGAATTGGGAGGTTGCATAATGCATCGATCCATGGTGGTGGTTTAGCAGATTGTCTGAAGCCAGCATTTTTCCCATAGGATGGTTTCTAGGTCTCGATGGGATGGTCTTGTATGTCATCCCAACTAACCATGGCTTGTAGCAGAGTTTAAGAAGCCCACTATGGCTTATTGTGTGGTCTGAACACAGACAACAAAATGAGTCATGGTCGAAGGAAGGAAGGAAGGAAGGAAGGAAGGAAGGAAGGAAGGAAGGAAGGAAGGAAACAGAGATCCCTTTGGTAGGAGCAGGAAAAATGTTTACCACTCTAAAAGAGGGGCTAGCAAGCAAGGAGAAAGTCTAGGGGAAAGCTGGGAAAAACCATCCCTCCCTGCTAGTGTCAGGGACACTTCAAAACCTGAAGGATCCTCCATGTGTGAAGCCAGCTTGTTGCTTTGAATCACAAGTCTTCCCCTGCCTCCCGCTGGCCTTTTATTCAAGTTTTGCTACTTCCTAAGGGGTTATCTCAAGGGTAGATCGCAACAAAAAGGGGGACCCCTGGAGTTTGCTAGCACCCCTAACCCCTCCAAACTTCCACCCATACCTCCAGCACCCTGTTTTATGCACACTTGGGAAAATAATGGAAGCCTAGGATCATGAGCACCTAAAGACCCTGTGGGTTGTGCTCCAAAGGGTACTTCCCACCCCTTCCACTCTCTAAGAAAAATAGATGTCAGTAGTTCAAAGCTACAATTCGATATGGACACTGCCCATGCAGACGAGTGTTCGTGAGGAATTGCAATTTTGCAGATGCAGACTCATTTCTTGTAATCTTTGTGTGTGGAAAGTACACTTTGCAGCAGACTCTTTAGGCACTTTTTTTGGAAGGGGGTGGGGTTCATATGGCCCTGGGCTTTCCTCCCTTTTCAAAATGTGGATAGGACAAAGGTACTTTTTAATGACTTGCTGCAGATCAAAGGAAGATCCCAGTACGCTTGCAGTGTCCCCTGGGATACTGCAGGAGGCCTGAGAGTGGGAGAAAGGAGAGAAGAGGAGGTTTAAGCCCAAGCTGTGCTTGATCGCTCAGAGCAGAGTAATTCTAACCACTGTGCATGGCTGAAATTCCCAGGACAGGGTTAATGTCCACCTACGATATCTTGCAGTTAGTGGCATCTGCACACATCTCTGTATACAACCCACTGCCTAAACATCATATTCTTGCATGCATTCATTTGAACTATTTCATTTTGTCCTTCCCTATCAAGCACACCTTTGTTACACCTAGCAATTAACAAAAAAAAAAAAAAAAAAAACATAAAAATGATGACAACAGAAATCTACCAAGCCTGGTATTGAAATCTAGAAATGCCTGGCTATGTAAAAATGTTTTCAGCAGGTGACTCAACAGTCTGTCACACTGGGGAGTGCACAGAAAGTTCTAAAGGTGAGTTGCCACAAAAGGGGAGGCCCTTCTGCCTGGTTTCTGCCGGATGTGTCTGTGCAGGAAGCTCTGTAAATCCGGATGAATGGGAAGTTTGGAGACTCCTGTGCTATACAGGGAATTTGGGTCCCCGGGGAAGGGCTCCTAATATTGTCCACCTATCTCTGCTGTGATACAAAGAAACTGAGCAAACTGTAAAGGCATTGAAGAGTTGCTGGAGTAAACTCACTCCCCAGAAGCAACAGAAGTAGACAGCCCTGGGGTTTCTACAGCAGAGTGTGGGAGGGAATTGGGTCCTTTTTTAGTGACATTTAGGAATGGAGGGCATCTGGCCTGCCTCATCAGTGTCACCTTAACGGACTCGCTCTCACCCAGCCGGTAGCGTGAGCAACCGCTTCACTAACAATGGAATTGAATTTGTGCCGGCCCCGTACATGATACTTGTCCCTTATGATTCAATTGAAATTGCAAATCTGACATGATAGTTGCCTTCAGCTGAACAAAACCCACCTGATTCACTGTTGCAGAAAGTAATTCAGGGCAAGAAGAAGGCTGTGTTATTTCTCCAGCAAAATAAATGGTTGTATCGAATGGCTCTTTCCGCTTTCACGCTTGTGCAGTGGGACTCAAAGCAAGTGGTGACAAACGACTGCCCCCTACTAGGCACGGTCCATTTATGTGGAGCAGACACAGCCAAATCCCATTTTTTAAAAAATGCACCACTGGGGAACACAATCCCTTTAAAAATGAGCTCCAATTATTTCACTTCAATCTGATTGCAGATTAAAACCCTCCCAAACCTTTTCAACATTTTATTGCACTACTTTAAAATTTACCCTTGAATTAATTAAAAGAATTGATAGTTTATGTTTTCCTACCCACCCACACCCACCCCGGCTCTCCCATTGTAACAGCATTCATTAAAGCAATTCACAGTGTAAGGAACAGAAAAGTTTTAATGATAATTACATAGCACTTTATGTTAATCGGGAGAGGAGATATCCATTATACATCTGGGAGGAAGCACTTCCTTCAGTTTTGAACTATTTTTTATAGAAAGATGGTAGCATTCATTGTGTTTAGAATGATTGCTTGTCTACTTTTAAATGTTAAAAGAAAGAGGGAATCAGATTTCAGAGCTATATCATGGCTAAATTTGGGGGTGTTTGAATGCAAAGAGAGCACAACAAACAAAGAAAAGGCACCTAAGAACTTCTGCATATTCTCAAGATGTTTCCTACAAAGTGGGAGGGCTTTATGAGTTTTCCATCTCAGCTCCAGGATCATCAGGACACTCTGCAAGCCTGGAATTCTGTGTTAGATGCCCTTTATCTAGAGATGGACAGGAGAATTTTGATTGTTAATTCTACTTCATGGCATCCTCCCAATTGGTTCTGGGTATCATGGTCATTCCAGTCTTCCCCGTATGGCCAACTGGTCTACAAAATCTTGAAGAAATTGGCACCAGGGTACCTGTGGGAGTATCTTATCCTTTCTCAGTTACTGATGTCATCAGAGGACATTCTCCTGGTGGTTCCACATGGACCCATGGAGTCTGCGAGGAACTAGAATCTGCAAGAAAAATAACATTTTGTTTATACAGAATTCCCTGCTTGTGACGTTCAAGCAGGCACCAAGTCCATGTTGTGTTCAGTACCTGCTGAAGACATCTTTGCTTTGTGAACGCTTTCTTGCTGACCAGCCACAACTTTAATTGTATTTAATGAATATTTTATTCTTTTATCTCTTTATCTTTGAACTGTCAATTACTGCAGTTTTTGCTTAAATTGGTAGGGAGGAGTATACAAATGTATAACATAAAATAATAAATCATAAAAATAGTAGAACATTGACCTCTGAGAAATTGCAGGTGAGAAGGGAAGGTCTGGAGTTGTCCTACATAGAAGTGATTGTGAGCTGTATCATGTAGCGTCACCTTTTATACTGCGTGTTCTGCCTTGAAGATGCAGCTAAGCATCTTTGCTGTGAGCAAAAGCCAAGCAACGTTCTGTAAAGATCAGCTGGGCCTGCTTTCCACCATCCTCCTGGAGTAGTCTAAATTCTGCTCTCTCTGCAAAGTCTCATGGCCGATAATTGATTAAAGTATTTCAATTGCATAACTGCTTCTCTTTGAAACCTTAATTTTAAATATACGTGCATGTCACCCAACCTC
The DNA here is from genome assembly GCF_004798865.1 of Varanus komodoensis. Classification (NCBI taxonomy): domain Eukaryota; kingdom Metazoa; phylum Chordata; class Lepidosauria; order Squamata; family Varanidae; genus Varanus; species Varanus komodoensis. The sequence goes on from NW_025335606.1 coordinate 9,155,097, forward strand.
CGCTCATTGTTAAGGACTGAAGAAACTGTGAGCACGGAAAGACACATAAGAAATGAAAACTAGCTATCTTATTGAGGTGAGAAGGCTCTTGTGAATTTTTGGTTATTCATTCGTATTCATGCAGCTCACTCTTGGCCAGGATGCTCCTCCAAGACCTCTGAGCTTGGGGTGGGAGGCTAGCCTGCGTCTGCATTTCCATGCCCGCTGTGTTCAGCCTTTCTCATCCCAGTAGACTTGTTCTCGTAGCTGGGACTCTTAATAACCATGTGTCCTCCTAGGCACTCCTGAGAACCATGAATGTATCCTGAACTCTCAGATCCATCATTTAAAACTGGCTCCTAGCAATTCATCAGCAAAAGATTTAGTTAATTCTTTTTCCTAATAAGCCTGTTCAGATTAGGTATGATAGATTACTCTATTTATGGCCCGTGTCAGTTTGCTGTTTCTTCCATGACAAATCCATTCTATCCAAATTTTAAAACAATACATACACAAGTGAAAACCCACATTTATTTTCACATGCAATTTTTGCTAGGATACATTCTCGTACCCACTGGATGAAATAGTTTACCTAATATGTGTAAGCATGTGTGTGTGTGTATAAATAAACTATTCCCACTGTTCATCGTTAAGCACTCTCCCCGGCAGTTCCTGAGGCAAGGGACCTGATTATTATGTAATAACCATTCCTTTTCCTTTCACAGATCCCGGACTGCACAGACAACAATTTTTTCTACAAAGACCATCAAACGTGGTAGTTGTAGAAGGGAAAGATGCTGTGCTAGAATGCTGCGTTTCCGGCTATCCAGTTCCAACATTTACATGGCTGAGAGGAGATGAAACAATTCCCTTCAGGTACTTAGTTTGTGGGTTCTTAAAGATACACTGGGGGTGAGGACAAGCATCATCTTCTGCTGAGCTATCTGGATTTGTTCATGTCTTCCTTGTGTTAAGACCAATACTGAAAAAAGAGAACACAATAAAAAGGGGTGCATCTTGGATTCTACAAGCCCGTGCCCAGGGTTGCTGGAGTCCTACTCATGGGAATGCATAAGTTCCCCTCCAGTTTAATGGAATGACAGTGGTTATTACAAAGAGCTTTATTTCAAGGTGTGCCCTGAGGATACACATTTTCTCCCAATTTCTTCCTGGTTATGTTGTTCTGAGCCACCTGCTTCTGAGGAGCTCTGTCGCATGAGCTACTGGCTATTCTTTTTAACGGGGTTGCCAGGCTCTGCAAGCAGACCGTGTATGCATGATCTACTCTTCATACTTTCTGTTTCTTCCACCCATGATGCATGCATCAAAGTACCATCATAGTTCCTTTTTTTCCAAGCATGTAGTCATGTACAGCAGTGTATATCCACTTAGAGGGCCCTTGGGCCGAGTTGGCAGAAAATAAATCTGATAAATAAATAAGTAAATATTAAAATAAATAATAATAATTCTATTAAAAATGTTCATGAATGATCTCTCTCTCTCTCTCTCTCTGTAATGGAAAGAACGGAAGAAACAAACCAGAAGAGTTTCTGTAAAAGCACACCACACATTCACCAGAAATTTAGGATTCACCATGCAATATTCTGTAACGAGCAGAGCAGCATGCAGGGCAGGGACAACTTACATGAGTCTAGCCAGATGGAATGGGGAAAATGTGTGCATCCCTGGAAAAGCCTTGGGAAACTGAGAAAGGGTTCTTTGATCCTTATAGGAATTCCCTGCCATGAGAATCTGTGAGATTTAAAGTCCAGTATCTTAGGTCCAGGTTACCTAAAAGACTACCTTCACTCATTCCACCCTGCCTTCTCCCTGGCAGCTGATGGCTACATTCTTTGAGTCCCTCCCAAAGCCAAACAATATCAGTTTCAAGTGGTTTTTATCTGCCATGGTCATCCTTTACTGGTGCATGTATACAATATACACTGTTGTTAAAGTAATGTGAGCAATGTGAATGCTATTTTAACAGCGCATTGATGTGATATAAATCTTTAAAAATAAGCAATATAGTAGAGATCACACCTTATTCTGAGTGAAGATCTTTTGTCTATTCCAGGTCCAAAAAGTATTCCTTGTTGGCTGGCAGTAACCTGCTAATTTCAAATGCAACAGATGATGATTCTGGGACATATACTTGTGTAGTGACCTACAGGGATGAAAACAGCAGTGCGTCCGCAGAGTTCTCCGTACTGGGTGAGTCCTGGGCATTTGCATGTTGAACACGCTCCTTTACAATCCAAAGACGGATTTGGTTTCCTTCATCTGGTTGATTTTCTTGAGCAGTTTAAGTGTTTGTCAGGCATTTTCACATGCATATGCAACACCACAAAAGTAACATTGTACATACTGAAATGGTCTGAGACTAAAAAATAAGATTTACTGTTATTGTTTGGATCATTGTCTGAGTAATGGGGAAACTAATATACTCAGTCCTGTACATGGTAGCTAATTTCAGATGATAATGGTGAATTTGACTTGTCATGAAATCATGGCATTTGGGAAGTTCATTATATAATGTGTTCTTTGCAAAACCTTTACACGCAAAAGTGGTGCCCACACATGTCTGCCTGACATGTGGCAGAACACTCCGTGCCCGTATCGGCCTTATCAGCCACCTGTGGACACACCGTGGACAGCTCACAACCCGTTAGATGTCAAGGTCCTCATTGAAAACGATGGACAATCATCACATGCAAAATGGTTTCATTTGTCTTACCGAATAGCAGAAATCTGTACAGAAATATGGATGCTCTTAAACTTCCAATAACAAGTGAAGTTTGGATTCAGACTTGGAAGAAACTATGCAAGATTTTTCATCCCCTTTCAGTTTGTTGAGTCTATGAAGGGTTAACACAAGCATGATTGCCAAAAAATAAACAAAACTAGGTTGTAAAAACGATGCCGCAGGGATGGAAAAAATAACTGGAGTGGATTTCTTTGACAAAGAGGGAATGGCTACTTTCTTGTCTTCTTAATCTTGACCTGCTGTATAAAAACTTTCGGTGCTATGCTGAACCTTGCAGAAATGTGGGGGCAAAGATTAGTTTTCAGAAGGGCAGCAGCAGGAGACTCAAGTTTTTGGGGAACAGAATGGTTGTCGCCATTCTACTTAGTTCTGTGAGAGGGGCAGGTGTTCAGAAGCGTATTAACCACATTGGATAGAGAGATGTCAGGTACTGGATGGCAAGATTTCATGAGTTCAAAGGCATTTCCTTGTTTTCTTGCTTACCAGGAGGCTATGTGCTCAGGAATATTTTGTGCATCCCCTGGCTTAATTGCAGATTGGCATATGTGTGCATTATTTTGTTCATAGTTTTCTTACTCATAAGTTCCATCACATGTTCAAGGCTTAGGCTAAGATGGGATTTTCGGAATGGGTGGATGGTCTGTAGGCATGCACCCATGCACTCATTCACATGATAGACCAGGGCTGCGTCTTCGGATCCATTGGCAGCAATTTCAGAAGTTCCTTTCTTAGGGATCAGTGTAGATCCTGGCAAGAGCAACCTGTCCCTTGCTAGCAGGCCGCTGGACAAGGAGCAAGAGAGAGGGGGAGGGAGAAAGGAGAGGGGAGGAGGAGAAGTGGCAGGAAGGAGGGAAGGAGGGAAGAGGGAGGATGTACCCACATTCTTTCCTCTCTGACTCCACCACCACAACCTGTCGGCTTTTCCACCACTGCCAGAAATCCCACAAACCTTAAGGGAACGCAGCCTGAAACAGAAACAGAAACAGAATGGCTCCCCACTCCTGTCCTAAAGCATAGCTTTATTAGTCCTTGGTCAAAATGTGACCTGGCTTGAGGCTTGGGTTTAGCATGTACATAGACATGCTTCCTGGTTCACAGTTAGGTTTGATGTTAGCTTGCATTTTGCTTCACATCTAAGCATACAGTCCTTGGCTGGCCAGGGTGTATATCAGTCATATTTGTTTCCCATCTAACTGCTGATTGGCTCATTAAGGTGTATAGTTGATCCTCCCCTTCATTCAGGTGTTGCCCGGCTTCCTGGGACTTACGGCTTTTCCCTGTCTAAGTGTGTCCTGCCTGCTGCATGTTTATTCTTTACCCCACCTGCGGATTCATTTAATCATCTGTCCTCTCCAGGGCGCTCATGCTCCTCCTCTCTCAGAAGTTCTGCTCCATTTGCTGAAATGTGTCCAATGATCAGATTTCTGTTCCCTCCCCTTCCCTCCCCCTCTTGCTTTCTTGCCTTCATGCTTGCTTTCTTGTTCTTTTAAACTGGTTTCCTTATTCCTAGCTGCCCGCTTGCCATTGTTGCCAGGATCGAAACCAGCAATTCTACCAGTTCCTCGCATCACAAATCCACATCCTCTACCACTCTACATGCTGGTCTGGCTGCCAGAGCCTGCACACAGACACACACACTTGTGCACACACAAACAAGCTGCTTGGGTGTATAGACTGTTTGCTGTGGATCAGGATCTATTGGTGGCAGGAAGAACAGCAGGGCAGGTTTCTTCTCCGTCTGGCCCATCAGCAGACATTGCACAGAATTTGACCACTTCGTGGCACTGAGATTCTGGCAGCCGGTAGCAGAAATAACAGGACTTGATGAAAGTTGGAAGCACCATCGCCTTCTGTGCAACCTGGTGAGCAATACAGTCTAGCACGTTGCCCCTGCTTTCTTCCAAGTATAAAGGCTCCTGTCTTCTAAAGATAATTCATTAGTTAAGTAAGTGCATAACTTAAAAGAGATGTGATGGAAAATGACTCGCATCTTTGATCAAAGGCTTGATTCTGCCGGTGTGTCAGTTTTTCATGGAATCCAGAACTCTACAAACAGTAAATTTTGAGAGGTTGTTTTTAATTATTGAACAATAATGAGTTCCCTAAAGGCTATTCCACATGTGCCATATAGATAATACATGCTCAAACAATAGGATGGTATCACCACAGTGCTTATTTGCATCTGGCTTTAAAACATATGCATAAAAATGGCTTTCATTAGCAAACAAAGCCTTAATTTGGATTACAGGAGATTTGATTCAAGCATAACAATATCCCTTTATTTAGTCACAATATGATGTTACAGAAATTATGCATAATGGGAGTTCTCAAATCTGCAGTTTCTGGCCCATTAATGTTTCAAGAGCTCCAAAGATTTCATAATGACAAAAGGTTTTGGTTTTTTTTCTTTTTGGTTAATATTGTTTTGCGTTGGATTTGAGGGCCTGCACAATGTATTAGAATTGTGCAGATAAACCTTTGTCAATTGCATTGCTCAGATCCAAAGCACAATGTGCCAAGCTGGGGCTTGGGCACATCAAGGATTGGAACTGAGGGGCGTAATGGTCCCCTCCAGCTCTTCTACTCCACGAGTCTATGAATTTGTTGGTACCATGAAACCTATTTGGAAGTGAGTGGATTACTCTGGGTTCCTGCTCTGCAGTAGTAATGGTTCTCCCTCCTTCCCCCCACCAAAACAAAAACAAAAAACCCTCCCCAGGTAGTACAAAACAACTGTAGGAGCCTGACTGATGTGAGACAAAACCTATTTGGGGATTACTGGAAGAGTTTCAGAGAACAGGTCAATCCATGCAGCTAAATAACCCAAATTACCCACAAATATGGATTCTGATCAGTTTGTAAGTATGGAAGCCTGACTGACTGGTTTTCATGGAAGCCATTTCGTGTGGCACATTGATGCGAGAACTGTTCATTGTGAGTTTTATTCCAACAGTTATGAATTGGTGGAGCTTATGAGAATCAACTTTCTAATTGGACCTTAGAGAATACTAAGTAAAAATGTCAAGAAATGAATGATGATGGAGAGAGACATTTTCCAGTTGGTGTGCTGTGATCCGAAAAGATGCATATTTGAAAAATTCAGGAAGGGAGAATTTAAAATTGAGATTCTGGTACAGTGGTGGCATTAACATATTAAGAAGTGGTTTTAATCTGTGTTGAAATTGTTGTTACTTGCAGAAGGCTAAATCACAACTTTAGCAAGAACTTTCAAATACACATACAGATTTTTATAGCATTGTATTTTAATTATATCCTTTTCTCTCAGTGGATGACTAGTTTGATATATGTGAGTGTGTCAAAACAAAGAATTCTTTCTCTCCGTCCCTTTTTGTTTGACTTTTCTGAAACAATGTTACTATTCATTACATTTAAAATGTATGCTCATTAAGGAATGAAAACAGTTGTTAAATAGCAGCTTGCATATTCAAGTCATTTTTCCCCTTTCCAGAAACAATTGGTGGGATTTGGGCCTGTGCAAACAGAACAGCATGTTGTTATGTTTCCATCGCTATGCTGCTTAGCAACTGTCCTATTTTGACAAAGAGAGTTCTTCTGCGAAAGACACCCCTCTGATGGACTAGCTGGCATTAGTCACTGATCGTGTGTGCCATAATATTGAGTTTTCAATCTTGCCAGCCCATGTTGCAAAGTTTCAGCTTACACTTAGAAACTGGTCCACTGGATTCCTGGAGACTCGTCTTCTCTTCCATATACATAGCTGGCCACCATGAAGGAACACCATTCTGGTTTCCTATCTTGTGTGTGTGGTGGTGCAGGACACAGCCATTTCTTTGGCTACATCCATCTTACTGGTGATTAGGGAAGTGTGAGAATATGTTGCGACAACCCGGATTCAGGCTGGGCACCAGGGAAAGCTTCCTCTCTGCCAGAGCAATGCGACAGTGGAACCAGCTGCCTGGAGGGGTGGTGGGCTCTCCCACACTGGAGACATTCAGAAAGAAAGTGGGCAGCCATCTGGGTGGGATGGTTTGACTTGGTGTCCTGCAACAGCAGGGGGTTGGACTGGATGGCCTTCATGGCCCCTTCCAACTCTACCATTCTAGGATTCTATGTCTGAGGGTGGAAACATGCCAGATTCCCCGGATTCTCCCAGCCATTAATCCAACTTCCTGGTGATTGTGCTGAGCATTCACACAGTTGCCCACCAGGAATCAGGTTTGCACAAATGCTGTGCAAGAGGTGGCCATCTTCCAAGCATGTGACCTGTAGCCTTCTTTTTTGTTTGTTTTTTGTGCTGAACATATTGTGGAAGCAGATTGTTCATTGCATGGCCTGAGCTCCATGGACTTTCTCTCCTCTTGGCTTGTTTTCTAACCAAGGGCCAAGCCTAAGAAGAAGTCTGAAGAGCAGAAGCGGATCAGATTTTTGGATGGATCACCCAATCCTACTGGAGACATTCAGAATTCTTCCGGATTATCATCTTGTTTCATGCTCAGAGGGCCGGACTAGATGGCCTAGGAGGCCCCTTTGACTTGCTCTGTTTCCATGTTTCTGTCTGCTCAGAATGCCACAAGCCCAGTAACTTTGCAATTCTTGCCCTCTTTCCTGCTCCCTCCTCTATGTGTGTCTAGCTAAATGGAGAAACACCAGACTCTGGGAAGTTTCAGCTCACACTGTGAATGTCTCACCTCCAAACCTCCACTCCATTGTTACTTCTCATCCCCAGGCTGGTTGCTAGTGAGTTTTCAGACCAAACATTTTCTGATGCATCTGCCCCTCACTGAGAGATGGCCATGAGATTGTGATCTAGTGCTTTGGGAAAGCAGTCCACCAAATCTCACTGGAGCATCTCTTTGCTCCTGGAATTCACGGGGTATTCCAAGAACCAGCCATACTGGTTCTTTCTACAATTTGGCTGGTTCTCAGGAGAACCTTGTACCACCTTTCCAGGTGAGGACTATTAAAATAGGACTGGGGACAGCATGCTGTGGATTTGTGAGCCAAGTCAGCTGGCTTAAGCGACTGCACACCTTCTAGCAGAGGCAAACAGTGCCATGTGTTTGAAGGAAAGTATTAAAATTGGCAACCCACAGAAGCGGGCTTAACACTCTGTACCTTATCACATCGTTAAGGAAATCAGTATGAATTCAAAATGACATCCACAAACCATTGCTTTAAGGCAGAGAAAAGAAAATACAAAGGAAGTAAGATCTTTTCTTCTCGCCAGATCTGAAACAAGAATTGACCCATAGAGTCCCTACTGGTAAGCCTCAGCATAAGAAAGGCAGAACAGTTTTCCGATATTCCACAGTATTCTTATTATTTTACAGCTTAGCTCCATGATTGCGTGTGATGGAGATGTAGGGAATGTGTACTTATTTCTGGTTAAGCCTTGTTCTTAGGTCACTCCAACAGCCAATGCTTTCTCTCATTATTTTACACACAGACACACACACACACACACACACAGTGGTGGTGGGAGGGACGGAGAGATAGAGATGATAGAGATAGAGACAGAGATGATAGATAAAGAAATAGAGAGAGAGAGAGAGAGAGTTGGACACAGCTCAGTTCCACCAGCCCCTCTTGCCTATGCATGATTGTCTTAACATGTCAACAGGAAGTTATCCCAGCTGCTTCCTTGATGAGTTCAGATCATGGGCCTATGGATGCTGCTGAAGTGTTTGTCAACAGTCAGTAATTGGAGGAGGGCCTAATCCAGTGGGGGTGCCCATCCACTTCTGAATGCAGGGGATCCTAGGGATCTGGTGCTCACAGATGCAATCTTCACTTCCTTGCTGCTCCTTCCCTCCTTCCTTGCAAACCAGTGTCAGGGTTTATTTTGGCCGTTGCCTCATGGTGCTTTGGAAGAGGAGGGTGGAAGGACAGAGCACCACCTGGTTGCCTTATATCCTTGCAGACTCGTTTTCCTCCCCTCTGATGGAATGGCCTTTTAGCCTTTCTTCAAGGAGGTTCCTGCAGCCTTTGAGAAGCACTTGGTGCAGTTCCTTCCATGCTTGCTTGGTGGTAGTGGCGGATGATCTAAATGCAGATCCCCTGCTCTGAGGTCAGAGCTCTTCTCCATCCTTGGATCTGGGCATCTGAAAATCCCGTGGCCCTCTAAACATCGTCGGGAAGTTCTAGGCTCATTCTGTTTGAACACATCACGTTCTGTAAAGTCAGCCAAATAACTTAACATCTCTTGGCCAGAATCCTAGAATCGTAGGAATGGAATGCAGAACCTGGGATATTTCTTACCAACATTTCCAAACTCCACTTTTGAAGTTTGCTCCAGCTAACTCTCCTTTTTGCTTGCTACCTGTTTTGTGGTAGTTCAAATGGTGAAATGTGACAAAAATAACCTCCAGGTTAATAAAAACTTTGCTCAAATATAGCATGACAGTAAATAACTTAAGAACACAATAATTAAATTAACAGCAACAATCAATAAAAAAACCACTGAAACAACATCATAGAGACTGGCCTGAATGAAATCATATTTCCCAACAGAATGTCAACACCAGGTGATAATGCAATGCAAGCTGCCCAGAGATCCTCACGTTACGGGTACAGCATACACATGTAACAAACAAGCAAACAAAAATGTAGCAACTTCATGTAGCAACTTCAGTAGGAAGTTCCGGAGGTGGGAGCCACTACTAAAAAGGCCCTTTCTTCTGCCCCCGCCCCAAACATGCCTCTGAAGTGGTGGGAGACATCCACTAGTCTTCCTAATGGACAGTTCAGTGAGGAAAATACTATGCAGTTCTGTTGCACATAGAAATAGGCTCCAAGAACATTTTTTTTTTAACTGATCCCTTTACAAAGATGTGGAAATGAACAAAGAGTCTCTTCAAATTACACACCAGAATCAAATTTCTCCCAAGGGGCTCAAGTGGGAAAAAAGAGGGCATATCATGCAATTACTTATGAAACGAACACATTCAAATATAACTGAATAAAGAGTTGGTTTCTTGCACAATCTGAATTGTGATAACTGGTAGTTGGAAAGAAGTAGGGCCACATTGTCTGCATATGTTCCTACATATTCTCAGGGTCTAAACGATAAGATTTCTTCAAATAATGATATCTTCAGAAAGTGGCCGCCTGACATACAGAAGCAGGGAGTTCTGCAGAAAGGGGTCTTCATGACTGGAATTTCTACTGTGGATGGAAAACCACTGGGCCAGAGGTCTAAGCAAGACCACTAGAAACATCACATCCGATGATCTCCGAAACCAGGGAGGCCGATAAGTGAGAAGACCTTCCCTCAAGGATGCTGGTCCCAAGTTCATTAGGACTGTATAGGCAAGTAGCAGAACCTTCAGTCTGACCCAGTAGGGAACAGGAAACCGATTCCCTCAGCAAGGGAGCTTCATGTGGACCATTTTGCTGTCTGAGTCAAGGAACAAGAAAGAACTAAGTGGTGTCCCCTCTTTTCCCATGGACAAAAGAATGGACATCTTTTTCTAACGCTGATGATAGACACCTCCTGAAGGCAATAGACTGACTCACAGTACACACATCTTCCCTACAACACCTGGCTACTGTATCACCAGCTGCGGCTTGAAAAAACGGACTTGCTTCAACTGTCGGTGGCCTGGTCCTGAGATGCACGCTGGAAAAGGGTGGCTACTAACAACAGGCAGGGTTTTACATTCTGCACTAGCTCCAGCTACTGGACCAGCCTTGGGAATAGGATGGGTGGGTAATTTATTTATTTATTTAAAAAATTTGTGGGCCGTCCATTGCTATCGTCTCTGGATAGCTTACAACATTATTTCAATCTTCGGTAAAATAAGATAAATTAACGATTCCACACTGAGCATTATTTAAAATAAATTAAATAAGTCTTGCACCATTAAAATTACTATATGCTAAAATATTGGCCAGATTAAAAGGTCTTGACGTGGCGCCGAAAAACATATAATGACGGTGCAGGCGGACATCTCTAGGGAGCACATTCCATAGTCGGGGTGCCACCGCAGAGAAGGCCCTCCTCGGAGTACTCTGTCTCCTGACCTCTTTCAAGAGGGTTCCTGGAGGAGGGTCTCTGCTGCCGATCTTAGGGGCAGGAGGGCATGTAGGGAAAAAGGCGTTCCTTTAGGTATCCTGGTCCCAAGCCGTTTAGGGCTTTATGGGTAATAACCAGCACCTTGAATTGAGCCCAGACTTCAATGGGAAGCCAGTGAAGCTAGTAGAGGACTGGGGTTATATGAGAATAATGCCCAGTCCCCAACAGCATCCTGGCAGCAATATTTTGCACCATCTGAAGTATCCGAACTGTCTTCAAGGGCAGCCCCATGTAGAGCGCATTGCAGTAATCCAAGCTGTACACCCATAAAGGAATATGTACAAATCAAGGCCTGTCGCAGTCCTTCTTTTCTGTTTGTGCTGATGTGTAAATGCCCACCCTGCGTGTGTGTGTGTGGAGAGGGGGGATGGTGGGATCCTTTCAGCTGTTTTTGGAGTTTTGCCTGATGTTCGAAGAGCTGCATTTCAGATGGACCCTGGGAAAAGGTCAATGGGGAGTGAATTGAAGTGAATTGCACCATCTCAGAGAGAGGGGAAAATGCTTCTCACATCTCCCTTTCTGCCATTTAAGAATCATGACATGATGCAAGGATAAGGCTTTGCCAAGTGGGATTTGCCATGGTAGGTATTTCACGAGCCCAGCTGGCTGGAGCCGGGGGTCAGACTAGATGGCCCGGGAGACCCCTTCTGACTCACTGTTTCTATGTTTCTAAATGGTATCCTGCCTTTCCAGAGACCTTTAAACATAGATCTATGAATGCTAACATTACAGAATTATACCAGGATGCCCCACCTCTTCTGCAATATAATTAGGCTTTAGGATTCTTTGTCCATGGTACAGCTAGATAATATTTTATTATTTTTAGGCATGTTGACCTTTTAAATGGCATTTTTAGGAAAGATTCAAAAGTATATTTAATCAGCACGGTAAGCTTTTTTGTTCACTTGCAGAAGGATGAGAGTTCAGCATTTAATTAAAGTGCATTTGGAAATAGTGTTTGTTTTATTGTATATTGTTCTCATCAGATTTCTAAATAGTTTTCACGTACTTTTGGTTGCAGCTGGTTTTAGGAAATCAGGACTCATTTATCTAGTCTCCATTTTAATTCTTTAACGCTTCTTAAATATAACGGTTTTCTGTCGGGCAAAGCTATTTTATTCAGAATTACTGAGAGCAGTGCAATATTATATCTGTTGATGCCAGCACATTAGTAACTGTTAAAGGCGTTCATGAGACTGATTCCAAACAGAGTTCCTTTGCCTTGCTGCATTAACATCAGCAATTACTTACCGAACTCTCAAAGGTGCCCTTAGTTTTGTAATATGTGCCTTCAATGTACACAGTCCATGGGCATAAGTAAAATACAAGTGTTACTGAGTGTCACAACATGTGCATATTCAGAAATAATGCCTCGAAACATGAGGTGCATCACCAAAAAAGGAAGGCCAAACAGGATGCTGTTTTCAAAACATTTCCATATTCCAATTTTTTACAGGTATAAATGCAAACTGGGAAATAATTATTACACTTATCTAGAAATCCTGTACATTTCTGTGTGAGAGTGATCTGCTCATCTCCATGCCTTGCTCAGTCTGCTGCCCAGATACTTAGTTGCTGAGCTGCAAATTTGTGCCTGACCCATCATGACACCATGGACAACACTCCTCCAGGCTCTCCTGTCCTCCACCATCCCTCAAAATCCACCCAAGCCCACTCCCACTACCCCAGTGACTCCATATAGCCACCTCACCCTCTCCCTTTTGCCATCAATTGTTCCCAGCATCAGGCTCTTCTCCAGGGAGTCCTTCCTTCTCATTAGGTGGCCAAAATATCTGAGCTTTATCTTCAGGATCTGGCCTTCTAAAGAACAGTCAGGGTTGATCTCCTTTAGGACTGACCAGTTTGATCGCCTTGCAGTCCAGGGGACTCGCAGGAGTCTCCTCCAGCACCACAATTCAAGGGCCACAATTCTTCAGTGCTCAGCCTTCCTTATGGTCCAACTTTCACAGCCATACATTGCAACTGGGAAAACCATAGCCTTGACTATACGCCTTGACTATACGCAATTTCTCAGCTGCAGTCCCCATCTGCAGTGATCTTGGAGCCCAGGAAACTAAAATCTGTCACTACCTCCATTTCTTCCCCATCTATTTTCCAGGAAATGATAGGACTGGATGCCACAATCTTAGTTTTCTTAATGTTGAGTCTCAAGCCAACTTTTGCGCTCTCCTCTTTCAGCCTCATCAAGAAGCTCTTTAGTTCCTTTTCACTTCCTGGATTAATTTCTGTCCAGAAGCATTGAGGAACTTAATTCTCCCAAGCTTTTAGCTTTGGCTGCAATCACGGTCTGCAGTGATCTTGGAGCCCAAGAAATAAACATAAAAGCCTAGATGATATTGATGGGCAAATCAGAGCCCTTCCTTGTGATGATCCTTTATTTTTATCCTGTGCGGGCACTGGATCATCTTCGAAATGCACGGACCATCTTTGTCCTGCTGCACCTGATGCAGAAGAAGGCTGTCTGTGCAGGTCCACTAGGAACGATGCTGTGCACTCTCCCTCTTCTGTACCACCTGAAGTGATGCCGCTGTACCTGACATGGAGAATGTGACTTGCTGGCCAGGAACGGAGCCCCTTGCAACTGCCGTGCAATGTCCTTGTTCCATGTCACCTGCAGCAGCCCTGAAGCTGTTGCACCTGTCATGCAAGAAGGTCGATAATGTGCGACCTTGATTCCCTGAGCATTTGCAGACTTCTTTTCGGCTCAGGTCAGTTTCTAAGGCCATGCCAAAAATTAGAGGAAGTCCGTGAATGCTTGAAGGATAGATTCCACTCGCTTTCATCCCAAACCTATCCTGGATCATTTCATGGTGTTCCTGCCTCTTTTTTTCCCCTCAACATTTACCTTCTGGCATCAGTGATGATAAATGGGGTTGCAAAGGGAAGGTCTTCCATTCAGACAGCTGGCTCCACAAGCGCCTCCTTCTTGGGGCCAAAATGAATGGCCAAACTGTGGAGCTGTGTAAGCTGAAGGCTTATGTTCTTTGTCCAACAGACTGCAAGTTGTGAATCTCGGCTCCCTTCTTAACATTTGTCATCTGGTCCTACATCAACCGTATTTGTCCAGATCACCTTTCAGGGTGCACACCCTCTCTGAGGTTGACTTGGCCAAGGAAGTAGTTCAACCGCTGCTCTTTAATTCAGTTTGTAAACAAACCCAAAGCTTTCTAATGCTTTCCACCCTCCCTCTCTCCACTTTTAACATTAGCTTGCTTATTGCAAACCATTTTTCTTTGTCATTCTCTAATTTCCCATAAGTAACTTCTGTAAAAAGGACAGAAAAGAAAAATGATCCCATTTGGGTAGAAGACAAAGGCTGACAAACTAGATCACTGGTTGGTTGTGCTTTCTTCCCCACGCTGCTTTGCTGCTGAGTTCCATGCGCCCTTGTTCTGCCCAAATAATACTCAACAATGCCCACAGTGCTGACATTTGTAGCTTAATAAGACCCTGCATAAGACTCGGTTTCTTGGTGTACAACAAGGTGAACTGACTGTTGCTTGGAATTTTGCTTCCCAGGCTTCCTGGGTCAAATACAGACTCCAGAGTCTCTAGATATCCTGTGCTGTGAAAATCACACTAGCCATACTGAAATGGCCGGTTGGCCATCCCTAGGTGTCTTTTGCAGCAACTGACTGGACCATTTCGTGACAAAGGGCGTTTAATCATTATTGTCGGGGCCACATGGAAGCAGGCAGGTGTGCCGTCTCCGAACTGCAGGACTCACCCGCTTTGCATCTGTGCTCACCCTGATGCTGTGAACATTCCATGAGCCACATTAAAACTGCTAGCTTGCCATCATTGGATGTCTTTTGAAACTGACGTACTGGCCGTATTCACATGTTCTGCCAAGTTCTGCCACGAATTGGTGGGGTAACACCAGAACATTGATTCTCGTGCTTCTAATGTTTGCGTTGCTTCTGCTTTGTATCTGCTTTCATCATCAACCCAGGAATGCTCCATCTGGGGTTGCTTGTCATGATATCTGGACCAGAATTCTAGGTTGTTGAGAAACAAACATCCCTGAATTTTAACCCATGGATTGGCATAGCATGTGGGTGAGGCTACTTCTGGATCAGCCAGCCTGACATTCCGTAACCTTTCTTTTGTCCCCAACTCCATTGTTGAGTCATCCCTGAGTCTTTTCCTGCTTCCATCCTTGATGGTGCTGATGGAGAATTGTTTGGCGAACGGTGCATGGCTGGCTTAGAAACAAACTTCCTCCAGTGAAGAGATTATGAAATAAACTTGGGAAAGCAAGCAGGAAGGCACTGCTAGATGAGATGGTTGACACTCTGCCATTCCAGGCCCAGCTCCCTCTTCCCTTGGGTTGTAACGGAATGGTGCCTCATCTCATCGGACCCTTCCTTGTCTGCCAGGCATACTCATGTATGTGTGCACAAAGACTGTCATACGTGGTCATGTGATGAGAGCTGACTCACTTGAAAAGTCAATCAATCCGGGAGTGATTAGCAGAAAAAGGAGAAGGGGCTGCCCCAGCACCCGTTGGCTAGACGCCATGAAGACAGACACTGGGATGGACATGGTGGTCTTGAAGGAAGCAGTGCAGGACAGAGAGCAATGATCCGGAGTGGCCAAGGGTCAGACACGAATGAATGGTTGATGCCAACGACATGGGGGAACAGGGCCAAACAGCAGATGAACCTCTCTCTAAAGCCAGTTTCCAACTCTTTCCTTCGAAGGCTTTTTTCTGTATGTGAAACCTGCCTTTCCAAGCATGAAATTTTAAGTGTCTTTTAAAAAAATGCTCACTCTTCTTTGATCACTAAGAAATTCAGAATTCTCCTGAAGACCCTGATAGGATGAACACAGTTCCCAATCCCTGCTCTGCCGCAATTCTGACATTTGGTGTATTCTGTGCTCCCTTTCTTCTGTTGGAAATAGCAGATTTTCAGAATGCTATTAATGGCAAACTTACCCTCACTACCAGATCGACTCTGAAGAGGAAAAAATGACACCAGATCAGGGTTTGGCCTTCATCAAAAGATTTTTCTGCAGACATTCTACACTCTGGATTGAGTTAGATGATTCATATTGCATGCCCCATTTGTACCAGAATTATCACCAAGAGTGTGGTGTAGTGGTTAAGAGCACAGGACTGGGACTCAGAGGATCTGGGTTCGAGTCCCCACTCAGCCATGGAGCCAACTGGGTGACTTTGGGCCAGTCACAGACTTTCAGCCCAACCTACCTCACAGGGTTGTTGTTGCGGGGATAAGATGGAGGAGGAGATGTAAGCTGCTTTGAGCCCTTTGTAGGAAAAAGGCAGGATATAAATAGAAAAATAAATAAATAAAATAAATAAAAATTCAATGTCAGTTAGCAAATTCCTGCCTAGGTAAATATCTGAGGAATGAATATTGAGGAAAGGTTGGATGAAACGAAAAATATTTCTAAGGAAGTTAACAGTCTCTTCTTCATTCCCACCCATACCTGAACAATACCGCATCGATTTTATTTCTATCAAAGTGGATGAAGATGGGAAAAACGATGAAGAATGAACACACCACACAAACACACACACACACGACATATCTGAATTAGCAGGAAGAACAGCAGTAAGTTCTGAAGCAGTTTGTTCCAGGGCAGGAAAAAATAAAATGAAATAAAAGGGATGATTTCTAAAAGCTGGTATCACTAGAGTACCCTATGTCCAAGCATGGCTTGGTGATGGCTGAAGTGTGCGTTGCTTTGGCAAAGCCCATAGACTTGAGGGAAATGCCAGCTGCCTAACAAGAAAGCTAAGAATGCAGTGGCAACCTGCCAGGTTCAGTTTCCAGACAAACGAAAAAATGTGTTGCTGTTCCATTGTTGTAGGCAATTATCCCAAACATTCCTTATGTCTGATTCTATCTGCATGATTTTCGTTTGTACATATGTGTCAGTAGTGGCAGACAGGGAGTAATCAGCAGTGGAAACATGCAGAATTGCACAGCCCAGGTGGAGATGGAGAAAACAATCAGCACATGCATCAGGCTGCGCATCTGAGTCTGTGCATCGTGGCCTGTTAGTGGCACACTGGCATCCGTGGGAGGCACGTCTTTATATGCATCCAAAAGCGCATTTCTTTCTGCAGCTACAAAGGCCGAGTTCACACATCATGACAAGGACGTCCTGGTTTCTATAGTACAGTTTTTTATCCGGATGTGCCTGACAAATGATCACATGGTTCCTACATTAGCGTGGTTTTGCCCTCCTTGCTCCCTCTTCGCACTGTTGGCACATATCCTATCAGCAACTATTCCCTGAAATTCAAACATTGGCTGGATGGCTGGATGGCTGGATGCAGCTGCCACTCTTTCCAGGGAACGCTGTGGTAGCCGCAGACTAGCACTGCCTGTTGTGAGCTAGGCATCCCTTCCCAACAAAGGCAA
Source organism: Varanus komodoensis (assembly GCF_004798865.1). Lineage (NCBI taxonomy): Eukaryota > Metazoa > Chordata > Lepidosauria > Squamata > Varanidae > Varanus > Varanus komodoensis. Next base: position 9,172,312 of record NW_025335606.1, read on the forward strand.
GGGGTCTTTAATCCATACAGCTACAAAGTATTCACAAGCTCCGAAACACACACTCGAGGCAGAAAGTTGACCTCTCGCTCTGACCCTAGTCACCCCAAACGTTGCCTGTGACCCCATCAGGGCCAGTCTCTGGAGGGAGGTGCACTATGGACACAGGCACCTCGCTGCCCCTCCCATTGTGTTTCCAATTGACTGGGCTGGCGGGTGTGTCAATGGGTCCTTGTGTCTGTGTCCCTTGGGGTGTCAAGTTGAAGCCCTGTCCCTGCCTGTTCTCCACCAGCTTCTTTCCCACAATCAGGAGTGGGAAGGGGCTCAGTGGTTGTCCTTATTTATTTATTTAGGGAGCTTCTATGCCTCCCCATTCACCGAAGCCTCAGGGCGGCTCACATCAATAAATAAATAATCACAATATAAAAACAGTATAATCTGAGTTGACCCGGCCAAGGATGTAAAATAAATAAATAATATTGACAATTAAATTAACAATTAAAATGATGTTTAAATAAAAAGGTCTTCTCCTGGCGCCGAAAAACGAATAATGACGGCACCAGGCGGACCTCTCTGGGGAGCGCATTCCATAGATTGGGCGCCACCGCAGAGAAAGCCCTCCTCCGAGTACTTACCTTCCTAATGTCCTTCACGGAGGGTTCCCGGAGAAGGCCTCTCCCGCTGATCTCAAGGGGCAGGTGGGCATATATGGACGTAAGTGCTCCTTCAGGTAACCAGGACCCAAGCCATTAAGGGCTTTATAGGTGATAACCAGCACCTTGAATTGGGCCCGGACTTCAATGGGGAGCCAGTGAAGCTGATGGAGAACTGGAGTCATGTGAACATAACGCCCAGTCCCTGTCAGCAGCCTGGCAGCTCTGTTTTGAACCAGTTGAAGTATCCAGACCATCTTCAAGGGCAGCCCCATGTAGAGCGCATTTCAGAAGTCAAGTCGGGAAGTCACCAATGCGTGTGTCACTGTTGCCAGGCAGTCGTTCCCCAGGTAGGAACGCAGCTGAAGGATCAGCCGCTGAAAGAAAGCGCTCCTCGCCACCACTGTCACCTGAGCTTCCAGTGAAAGCTCTGGGTTGAGGAGCACTCCCAAGTCCTTGAAGTGCTTTGATCCACCACTGGCTCAGGTTGGCTCAGCAGGAGTATTTGAGCAGCCAGGGCCTCACTCGTCTCAACAACTCCAGGATCAGAGTGAGAACTCTGAGCCAGGGCTGGGCCAGCTCTCCACTCTCCCGCCTCTGAGCCTAAGCCACCATTCCCACCAGAGCTCTCGATCTCTCATGCACACCTGGGAATCTCATTCGAGGGCATGTGCACGACACTGCCGGATCTGCACTGCGGGGTTTGGAAAACTACAAAAAAAATAGTGAAGCCTTGAAACCATAGAAAAGACCATTGTTTGTCATGTCATGCAAACCCACCCCCCAGTTTGCCAGAGCACATCTGCTAACCCATCACTATGATACCCACCAGTTTGGTCAACTGTTGGGGAAAAGAAAAATCCAACCCAAAGGTTCCCACATGCAAGAACTCAAATATGTGCAAGGCACTCTGTGGACCTTCCATATCAGGGCATGGCTCCTGAGTCTCATGATCCAGACCCTTATACAGTCCCATAGCTGGTTGCCAGAAGATAATGCTGCACTCGGCCCCTCTGTCCTGACCGTGGCCAGATCCCATCATAGCGTTGGGCTTCTTGGCCAACATCAAGGGTAGAGAACAAGGGAGACGATGCTTAGTGGGAGTGGAGAATTACCCTTGTAAATGCCAAGATCAGCTCTATATCATTTTGCTAAACAAGGTAAGCATTGCACCCAGAAGGAGTGCTTACATCCATATATGCCCGCCCGCTGTGGGAGAGGCCCTTCTCCGGGAAGCCTCCGTGAAAGAATTTAGGAGGGTAGGTACCCGGAGGAGGGCTTTCTCTGCGGTGGTGCCCAATCTATGGAACGCGCTCCCCAGAGAGGTCCGCCTGGCACCGTCGTTATTTGTTTTTTGGCGCCAGGCGAAGACCTTTTTATTTAAGCGTCATTTTAATTGTTAATATTATTTGCTTATTTTATCTGGCCAGGGCGACTTATTTCATATTGTTATTTCTTGTATTTTAATTTTATGTTGTGAGCCACCCCGAGGCTTCGGCAAATGGGGCGGCATAGAAATGTTTTAATAAATAAATAAAATAAATAAACATCTAGGACCTTCTTCGTAGCCCTTTGTGCCAGCTGGAGATAAGGCGATTTCGCAACGTCCTGCAGCCACGCCGCATGAGGACTTTTCCTCCATGGTGCCAATGGAAGCTTTAAAAAGCCAGCTTGCAGCGTTGGGCAGCACATGTAAGGCTTTAAGTTCTTGAGCATGTATCACGGGTTGTGTGTGAGAGGGTGGAAGGAGTCTTGTGTGGCCACACACCGGTAGCAGCATGGCCCTGCCCACTGTGAGACATGCCCTCGGCAGGCTTGCCTGGAACTCAAAAGCTCTTGGGCCAAAAAGAACTGCCCATCCCTGGGTCTTGTCAAGAACACCAGTATGCACAGAGGAGTTGCCCACACACTCATTCAATGACACATACAATTAAAATGCTGCAGCGTATATAACTGAGTGCCTCCCTGAGATGTTCGTACTAATCCGAAAGTGGTTTCTGTTCAGCCAGGAAAGGAATATTTTTCATGAGCATGTGCTTTGATGGGGGGGGGGTGTTTTGCTGTAGCCAAATGGGGTTTATTCTCACAACATCACTGCTGCATGTAAGGGCACTTGCCTTCTGATTGATTAGTCACCTTACCTCATGCTACCAATTGAGAATTATTAGCAGCACCTCTCCATTCAGCAAGCTCCGCAAATTTAAACAGCAGCCTGATTAGAAAGGGATGTTCAACCTCCTGAGGCCCTTTGGGATGAGAATGAGTTGAAGAGTGATAGCTTGTCCAGCTTCAGGAACAGAGCATGGTTCCCATTCAATATTGCCCAAGGATCACTCATACTTTTAAGGGACGATGAGAAAGAACGTGTTTGCTTTCTGTAGCCAGGTTTTCTACTGTGTTTTCTGCATGATTGCATCATTTGTATGTGCTTGGTCAGAAACTGCATGTGCATTTGCTATTGTATACAAACAGCCCAGTTTCTTACAGTCTAGAACTGGGCTGTGTGAGAATTTCAGATCAGTTCATGAAGCAACAGGACCTGCCATGCATAATCTCAATTGTGAATGATTTTGCAAGCAAAGCTAGGATATTCCCAACCTTGTATTTACATTTGCAAAATGTGTTTATGAGAAAAATGTGCATTTCCATACTATCGTCTCTGGGGTGAAGTATTTTTTTGGGGGGGGTGCATGCATTTTTCCAAAAATACACACATGAATGCACACTTTTGCTTTGCAAACAACAACAACGACGTCGTATCTGGAAGTGTGAAGGAAGAGGACTGTTGAGAGCAAGCGAGATGGTGAGCTTTGGCAAGGGTTCCCGCAGGATGCGAATTGAATCACTTTTGTTGATTCAGGCTCTGAAGATGAATATTTATTTATTAATTAAAAACTTTTATAGGCTGTCCACTACAAGCATCTTGGGATGGTCTGTATATTGCAATGAAATAATGCTTTGTAAGCTGCCCCGAGGCTTGTTGCAAAGGGGCGGCATAAAAATGCTTTAAATAAAATAAAATAATAAAATAAAATAAATAGGGGAACAGCAGTTTGCTCCTGGGATACCACAGCGGGATAGGAGGAGGCAATTAGCTTGAGGGTAGATGCAGTGGTGGGCCAATCAGACCCTGGGAATAGTATGGGGATGCAGCTAGAAGGAGGGGCTGCTGAGACTGGAGAATCCTCAAATGGAGAGCTGTCCCTCCCCTCAGAGCAAGCCCCCCAGGTGTCAGCAGTGGCATGAGGCTAATTGGATGAAAAACATGTGGAAAAGGGCCATGCTGCTTCCACAGCACACCTCCACAAGGACTGGGGCACAAATGTGCTCATAAGGTGAGTTTTGGAAAGTAATTTCTAGATTGGATTCAGCAAACCATTTTTTGTATGTCCTGAGATTTATCTGGATGATTTGCATTTTTAATGATCTTTTGCACATGATTTACATGGACAGAGATATTTTGCAAAGAAACAGGTGATGTTGGCGATGGTCAGGGGAGGAAAGGCAGATCTTGGCAAGGACCAAGCTTTGAAGTGGGACTTGGAGAATCTCAAGAAGCTGAAAACGTTCAGCATTCTTTCCGCATTCTATATATGCCATATTCATTTGATCACATCCTTTTACCCAAGATCAGTTCACCTGAAAAGCTCTTGGTTCTGTTCGTCAGATAACAGTGATGAAACTTACCCAGTTGGTTTACAGCATGTATTAAAAGGATGGGTAAGGATGTCTCTCCTTTCAACCAAGTATAATGAATTGAAAATGGTGATTAGAAAGTATTACATAGCAGTCTGTAGTGAAGCTGAATAATAGTTACACAGAAGTAGAGACATTAGCAGTGTAGATGAAGAGCTACTTGGCTTTTGCAAGAAAAGCAACAATGAGTTTTCCACCTGAAATATTATCAGATTTATGGTAGCAAGTACTTTCACAAGGAAAGGTTTTCTTCTTACTCTCCTAAATGTGAATAACTTCATGGATTTCTGTAAATTCTGTAAATTCATATAAAAATGAATTTAAACAAAATTCTTACCAACCACCCCCAATTCAATAACCACAGTATCGCCAGCAGAGTAATTACGATATAACTATCTGTCAGGTAATTGTTATGGCTGGGGAGAAGGCTGTTAGACAGGAGGGAGAGATGACAATAGCAAACCTTACTCTGCATTATCCTGGTTCAATACACCAGACTTGAAATCCAGATTTTTAAGATGAACCAAACTGACAGTTCATGCCATATTAATTTTTGGTCCCAGATATGGAAAATTTGGTCAATTCTTATAAAGATTGAACTGAATCAAAATCCTCACCCATTCCCACATAACTAGGAGGAGTTTCCTCCCAGTGGCTACTTCACATGCCTATGTAAATAGAATCAGGGTGAATTTTTTTGAATGGGTGGTGAGATTCATTCCCATGCCCACTGCTATGTTTGTACCATTGATCTTGTGTGATACTATCTCTCCACCGTGTTTCCTCCGCTCCTAAGTTACCAGTGTGATTTCTTGGCAACCCAACACTTTTCAATAACTTCAGAGAGATGAACAGAGTCAATGAAGAATTTAATTTCCAGAAAAATGAGTTAACCCCTTCAATGTCTGTATAAGTCTGTGAATAATATGTGTTCACTCATAACACTTCAACAATGAAATAAAATTAAAACCTTCCATTCAGAAAATTGATAAAGAAGCTCAATATTTCTTAAGTGTTCTTAGTCTGAGATAATTTCTTTGGAAAGCTTTAGGCTGAAAAAAGAAAATTAAAGTTCATCAGCAACATTCTTAACCTTTAAACATGATCATTGACTTGAGCATTTTCAGACTTTAGTTATTATATCTTGATGAATTATTTGTGTACTTAATACAGAGCTGAAAAATAAAGCTATGATCATAAAGGGATCAATTATTAAAAGTTTCAGTCTGCTGAAGTAATTTCCCCTACATGTTTATAACTAAGCTGGAGGGTTGAAAATCTTCGAACTGATTTTGGGTTAAGCCTTCACCTCTGATTGCTTGCTAAATTAGAGCTTAAATAGACAATAACTTTGTCATCTGATTGTCTTGCATAAGATGATTTTTGTTCAGAAATGGCAGCTGCTGTTTCCTAGCAACAATGAAATTTGTCTGGAAGACATCACCATAGAACAAATAGGAATGTCCCTACAGGTCACAATGTGTGAGAAATTCATGGGGATGGGAATCTCTTGGATTCCCAGAGCTTAGCTCCCCGGGGTCCAGTCTGCTTTGCAGCAGCCCAGGGTCTGAATTGCTGGTAAGCATCCTCGACATTGGACAGGTACTTGCCAGGAATGAAGCTCCCTTGCACTGCACAGGTAGCATCCCTATTCTGCCTACTGGCAGTAGACCAAGCAGATGCTACACACGGTGCAGAACAAGGACTGTGTTGGTTCCTGTAGGGGGCTTCATTTCTGTAGAGCCCAGTGCACCTCCGAGCAGCATCCATCTTCCACACCCCAGGTAGCAGCAGCGTGGCCTGCTGCATCTGAGATGGAAGAAAGTTGGCCATGTGGGTCTCACTGGGAACAGAGCTCCATGCAACTTGAGCAGAGTCCCTCTTCGTGGCACATGTAGATATCTTCCCGATATGGAAGATGGTTGCTAATTGTGCAACCTTCGCTTTGCAAGATTGGGCCAAACACAGGAAAAAGTCCAGGAGTACTAGCAGGACAGATGCTGCTTGGCTTCCTCCCAGCCTACCTACAGGCAAAACTCGAGCTAGCTGACATTCTTCAAAGTCCACCTCACCACTCTTTCTGTCTCATGTCCTGATCAGAGAGCATCAAAATCTCTGCCTATTTCCGTGGGTATTTTTCCAAGTGTATACATCAATTCTGCACATATTTGAAATGCATTCATTCATCTCTGATTGTTCAAATTGTTTGTGCATGTTTTTTTAAACTATGAATTTTACATGCACATTTTCCAAAAGGATGCCTTTTTCATGAGCATCTAGATTATTTATGTGTCATAGTGTTGCAATGAAGCTCCCTGGACTCTTCCATTCACATACTTATTTTCATGCTCAGAAAGTGAGCTGAGCCGAGAAGAAGTTTGAGAATGGTCGTGTGCCAGGAGCTGGGTTTCCTCCTTCCTTTCAAACCACAGACAGTTCTTTGGCAAAAAGCACTTTATTTCCAAGGTACAGCCAGGAAACTAATATACAACAGAGGAAGACCCTCTGAGCATGCAGAGTGGTTCCTTCAACCTGAACTAGAATCTGTTTTTGAGAACCCTCTTTTTCGGTATCCCCGGGATCCACCCTTCTGGGCGAGTCCCTCTGGAGCAGGGCCAGCATCCTTGATCTATGCAGGTCCTCTCGTTGACTAGCCCTTCCCTCCCAACACTCTGTCAGGGGGCCAGGGATTGGAAGAGGCTCTTCTTCCTCCCCTCTCATATCTCTTCCATGTGCTTCCAAACCCCGGCAGTTCCCAAGGTTGCCGGAACACCTGGAGGCAGCAGCCTTGCTATGCGCTCTCCCTCCTCTGCCATCTCTGGGTCTTCAGACCTCATTTCCCAGCCCTCACAGTCCTCTCCTGAGGAGTCGGTGCCACAATGGCCCTGGAAGCAGCACAAAGGATAATCGCCTCTTTCAGTCCTGGCGTCATGGAACCCCGTTGCACAACTAGAAACATTCTTCCATGCCATGTGCACCAGGAACGAAGGTTCTACTAGCGTGGGTAGCAGGCAAAGAAATGGACAGACGAGATCTTCCTCAGAAGTCCACTGTGGCTTTCCCCTCAGTGAACCAGCATGACAGATTCAGGGGGCTGAATTATGAAACCTGTTCATTCCCCTACCAGATTCCTCACATGTTCCCTATGTTCGTGTCCATGAACATCATAATATTACACTACTTTTTCCTAGTGGCCAATATTCTAACTTTGCTTGTATCTCTTGTCGTGGATTTCTGCCATATTCTTCTTTTGTATCACAAAGCCAGGCTCATTGGTCAGGTTCACCACCAGAAAGACTTCCTTTCATCTTGATCTGCTTGGAAAAAGGGGCAGAAAACTGGCTAAGAACATTGAGCAGATTCTGATCCACATTATCTTTCATTGTTGGTCCACCAGTTCACCATAGCTGGGGGACCTGAAAACTCATTTCACAAACAGTGCAAGGCATGCATAGAAGAGTTGCTCAATCAAATGTCAGAAAAAGCAGGCTCCCCTGTCCTGTCACCGTGACGATGTCACTGAACACATCAAAACTGATTTGCAGAGCAGTGCTGCATTTCCAAAGGTCATTTCAGAATGCAGAAACATGTAAATAATCACATAAGATGGACATAGGGCCATTTAACTTGCATACTGAGAAGGTGTTCACAGATCCAGTGGAATGATTTAGTTCAAAGGGGAGAGTGAAATTCAGGGATTTTCTTTTTAACCTTATACCTCCACAATAACATTCTTTAGTTACAAATGAGAGCTGTGTGAAGATGACCTCATGGAATGCTCCAGGCTATTTGTGGGCAGAGAAATTGGAAGGCAGACATTTCACTGAATTTCTACAAGGGAAGGAGTAATTCTCCAACCATTTCTCAGAGGTGGAGGTCACCATTTGCAGTGATGGGGGGTAGCTTCTTTCTTCTTCCTTAAATCCTTTACGTTGTCATTACCTCTGGAACACCAAGAGCAGCAACAACTCCCTACCTTCCACAGTGCCTCAGAACTAATGTTGTTCTGGTGCATTGTGGGAAGGAGGAGGTGCCCAGTGCCACAAAGATAAGTGGATTATTTGCAGAGAAATTATATGCAGATGTGTCCTTCTGTTTCTGGGGTGGGAAATGACAAAAAGAAAAATCTCAGGGTTAAAAGGTCTTCTGATAATCTTGGCTCTGGATGCATGAGTACTCCTGTATGCCAAGCATGTTCTGTAACATGGAGCAATGATGCATTTCCCAAAGGTCCATTTCTTAAAGCCTGAAGTTTGGTTTGGTTTGGTTGGTTTGGTTTGGTTTGGACTGAACTAAAGGGATAATCTTGGAGATACTGAAAATGAGAGGAAGGATTTCATCCTGAGCTCCCTCTGTTCAATAATTCAGGGAGCTTAAGTGGTCCAAAATTTCTATTTCATTTGAGAGGGCTTTCAGAAGACACCATGGCATAGCTTACAATTAGGGAAAATGTGTGTGGAGCATTAAGAGGCAGAGATTATGGGAATCCAATTGATGCTATGTTCTTCAACAGTTTTATTAAACATTGGATGAGGAAGTGCAGGGAACAAATATGAGATCTGAAGATGACACAGAACTGGGTGGGATAGCTAATATCCTGGAAGACGGAAAGAAGATTCAAGGTAATTTTGATAGCTTGGAGTGCTGTTTGAAAACAACAGAATTCCATAAAGACTAATGCAAAGTTCTGCACCTAGGAAAAAGAAACCAAATGCATTGTTACAAGATGGGAAATACTTGGCTCAACAGTACTGCAAGTGAGAAGGATCTTGAGCTGTTGTAGCTTACAAACCAAATATGAGTCGGCAATGTGATGTGGCTGCAAAAAGGGCAAATGCTGTATTGGGCAGCATTAATAGAAGTATCACTTCCCAATCATGTGAAGTCCTAGTTCCCCTTTACTCAGCACTGGTTAAGCTCATCAGGAGTACAGTATCCAGTTCTGGGCACCACAGTTTAAGAAGTTTAAGATGCAGACAAGTTGGAAAGGGTTCAGAGGAGCAACAAGGATGATCCAGGGACTGGAAACAAAGCCTTGTGAGAAGAGACTAAAAGAACTGGACATGTTTAGTCTTGAGAAGAGAAGACCGAGGGGAAACGTGATAGCACTCTTCAATACATGAAAGGCTGTCACAGAGAGGAAGGCCAGGCTCTCTTCTTGATCGATCCAGACTGCAGGACATGGAACAACGGGTTCAAGTAACAAAAAGCCAGGTTCCAGCTAGATATCAGGGAAAATGTCCTGACTGTTAGAGCAGTGCAACGATGGAGCCAATTACCTGAAGGTTGTGGGCTCTCCCACAATCGAGGTATTCAAGAGGCAGCTGGACAGCCATCTGAGAGGGATGGTTTAACTGGGACTCGTACACTGAGCAGAGGGTTGGACCTGATGGCCCTCTAGCCCCTTCCAGCTCTACTATTCCATGGTTTTGTATTTGTACGATTCCATGAGCCTATGTGCTTGTTTCCTGAAGCATGGTTTTTACAAATGGCAAAAGCCTAAGATGACTTGTTACATCATGTTTCCGTAGCCACATGAGGCAAATGAATATTTCATTCCAAATCTGAGGATGATACCACTTTGAAGATTAACTAGTGCATGGAACCAGATGATCCATGATTGCTAGTAATTTATTTATTTATTTAGGAAACTTCTATGCCGCCCCATTCGCTGGAACCTCAATTCCCAAGGAGTAGTTTTGAAAATATCACCTTGATTGCAAGCTTTGTTTTTGGCACTGTGGTGCATTAATCCCCATCAGAAATCATCTTTCTCTGTTTGGCAAGAAGGTCTGGCTGTTTGCATGACGGTGATTTTTCTTTTGTTGCTTTGATGTTGGCAACAGTGAAACAAGGACTTCCAACAAAAAGTGCATACAAAACTTTAAAATAGAAGTTCCTGAAAGAAATTAGATGCGGTAGCAAATCTGGGCATTTTCATAGACATTTCAGGGAGCTTTAAGGTGGAATGCTAGCTTGGAGATCATTGAACTCTAAAGAGAGACCCAGAGAAGGAGGAGTTTGGAATTGTATGAAGTATGGAATTGTATGCTGCTGTTGTTATTTGGCAAGTTGTTATTTGCCAAGTTGTCTCCAACTTTAGTTACCCTTTGCATAAAAGCCCTCCAAAATGTCCTATCCATGATAGCCCTGCTCTACTCTTCAAAATTCAAGGTATGATTTCCTTTTGAGTCAGTCCATCTCAGGTGCATATAGATTGACAGCCAAATTCAATGTGAAATTCATTTTGGGTCAAATTCAATGTGAATATCATTTTGGAAACTTTGAGTTCAGAACACCCTAAATGTTGGAGTGCAACAAGTGGAAAGGGCATCATGTCATTTTCTAAAAATATTTTAAATATATTTTGAAATATGTTCTTGCTATTTTCAAGATCAAAGTTGAAATTCTGTACTTGGAAGAATCAATTTAATTTGACTGGCTACATTGGAATAGCATTGGAGCAACTAGGGTTTATTTACTTTTTTAATATTCTGTTTTTAAACCCCAGTATTTCAGTACTTCAGATATCCAACTTCTTTAGTCTATGCAAAATCTTGCTCAAGAGTAATTCCCATTGCATTAAATGAGAGGTCTTCCAAGTTAAGAGGGCATAGGATTATGGTTTTGGTTGACTGGTTTGTCTGGTTTTTAAGCCTGTTTGGGCAGCTTCCTATTGTACCATCACTTCTTGGAAGCCCGTCAACTTCCACAACACCTTCGCTTTGCCATCCAGGAGGGAGAAGCGCTAGAGTCCTTTGGTGGCTGGCGCTAGATAGACTTTTCAGCCTGCCTGGTAGGAGTGCTGAAGGAGGCTTTGGATATCACATGTACAGGCCTTTCTAGTCTCCTTTTCTTCCTGCCCAATAGAATAACCCATTGGCTTCTCTTCTGGGCTCATTGTTCCAACCTCAGAGGGACAGCTGGTGCCATTCCTGCCGTGCCAGCTGAAAAGAGATGGACTGATTCTCTCTTTCCCTTTTCTGAGGTCAGAGCACTGTCCCTGAATGCAGAAGCGGGGCTACAATCGATCTTGTGGGCTCTGGGATGCCTGTTCAGGGACCATAGAATGGAATTAAATAGAACTGTGGTTGGAAGGAGCCTATAAAACCATCAAATCAACCTCCCTGCTCCACTTCCATATTTGGTCACCCATCCAGCTAAAGGCCAAACCCTTTCCAGCTTAGCGCAGATGAGTCGACCTGCAAGCTCAGTGAAGGCAGGCATTTCTCTGTTGTGATTTCATTTCTTTCTTTAGATAAGTTATAAGGAGCCTGTTGGGAAAACCCTCCAAAGAAGGCAGGACACATCTTAAATCACAAAGGACAATGAATAGATGATGATGAGCCACAATGATGCAGTCCAAATTATCAGTGAAAAATAGAATCAAGAAAGAAATCCAGCTAACGTCGTATGTGCAAGGGCACCAGTAAGGCCTTGCTTAACTCAGTCTTCTGGGCTTGCTTAAGTCCTGCAATGTCGTGGGCGTGCTCCTGGAACAGCCCTGTCTGTCATGGCTGCGAGTTTCTGGGCAGGCGCTCACACAAGCGTGGTCCCTGGCATTGATCTCTGGCCACTGGCAAGTTGATTTGGGTGTAGTCGGCCCTTCAGGTGAACTGGATCCATTTTCATCACAAGGAAAGTTTGAGGTGAGCAGGAGCATAACCACCCTGCTAGGCAGAGAAGGGCGGGAAGGTGCATTTGCTGGCCAGAAGAGAAACAGCTAAAGCCAGCCTTTGTGTAAGAGACTTCCCTGCCTATGGCAGGAGAGACCATGTGCCACCCTTGCAGTGTGCCTTTTCCTCCACGCTGCACCATGTTCCCCACCCCCGTCTCTTCCCCAGCAACGCTCCGTGTTAGCTCGATGGATAGCCATGCTGCTCCAGAGCAATATTGCGATGCTCCGTCTTGCAGCTCCATCTTCTGGCTGTGAGGTTCCCCCTGGAACCGGCACAGCAGCAGGAAATGGAAGGGAAGGGGTGGGGACCACCGTGGAACTCGACCCAATTCCACTCGGCAGACGTCATCAGCTTTTCTCCCACATCGAAAACAGTCTGCTGACTTTCTCTGAGGAGCGGTGAGTGAGCCAGCTCGTGGGCTTTGACTTTTCCAGCTGGACACAATGTGCATATCGTATGTTTGAATCCAGGGAAATGTGTGTAAATTCCACCTGCAGTTTGCACACATTACGGCTGCAATGTGTGCAAATCAGGGCCAGAATACACGCACCGTGCACACTGCTGTGGAATCGTCACAGGTTCCCCTGTATTTGAAATACAGTAAGCAAACTGCATCCTACTTTAGAAGTGGAAGAGCCCACAACAGCTCGCTCCACCCATGACAGAGCAAGTCAGCAATAAGACAGGAATTCGATGGGTTTGGTAGCCCATTCCACTGGAATTTGACCCATACCCCATAAGATTCTACACACGTCCCTTTTATAAGGAAAAGAGGGCCATGCCATAAGGGAATCAGAGGCAGGCTACTGATCCAGAGGCAGGCAGCCGATCCATAATGCACTTCAGATACTCTCTTGCTATAGCAAATAGCACTGTGAGACAGAAGTCGTATGTGTATATGTAGGGCAAATGCTATTTTGGGATGCATTAACAGGAGTATTACTTCCAAATCATGAGACGTAGTAGTTCCCCTATACTCCTCACCAGTCAGACCTCATCTGGAATACTGTGTCCAGTTCTGGGCACCAAGATTTAAGAAAGATGCAGAAAAATTAGAAAAGGTCCACAGGGCAACAAAAATGATCCAGGGTTTGGAAACACTGAACTATGAGGAGAGACTGAGGGAACTGGGCATGTTTAGCCTTGGGAAGGGGGACATGATATCCCTCTATAAGTACCTCAAAGGCTGTCACAAAGAGGAAAGTCAAGATCTCTTCTTGCTGATGCCAGAGTGTAGGACACGGAATAATCAATTCAAGTTGCAACAACCCAGATTCAGGCTGAACATCAGGAAAAGCTTCCTCACTGTCAGAGCAATACAACAGCAGAACCAGCTGCCTGGAGAGGTGGTGGGCTTGTCCACACTGGAGACATTCAGGAAGAAACTGGGCAGCCCTCTGAGTGGGATGGTGTAACCTGATGTGCTGCAACAGCAGGGGGTTGGTCTTGATGGCCTTCATGGCCCCTTCCGACTCTACTAGTCTATGAATTTATGAGTACATACGGGATGGGCCCTATTGGATGCATTAGATAGGCAGGCTTCCTCCATGGGGGGAGCCAGGGGTGCTGCGCTCTGCTGCTTCTTCTGCACCACCACCTGGTACAGCTGCTTTGCCCAGCGTCACAGGAGGGCTGTCTCTAAATACAGGGAGCTTGCTTTCCTCCCTGTCCGAAAGATCTTTTCTTCCAACTGACAGTTCCCAAAGGGAAGGCTGCTGTCTCCTCCAACCCCAGCCGGAGGACCAAGGATGCATATTTGGAGGGTCTTCCTGGTATTAGTGTCTCTCACTCTAACCTGTTTTAAGCCACCTGGAAGAACATTTGAGTGTCAATCTTCAAAATAAATATGCAGATAGATAATTTCCCTTGCCTGTACTTCAACTTTTTTGTCATGCAATACTTAAGCCTACATACAATTCTATGCAAATATAGACAGGAAAAAAAGCCGACAACTCCTAGCTTGTGCCCCGGCAGCAAAGGCCCTTTTCCTGACTAAATGTGGACTAACACTCTACCCATTTTATTCCACTGGTTGTAGCCAGTTTTTAAAAAGAATTTTGCTGTGGAAGGTGTTATCCCTTAAATCTGGCCCAAATTCAGTAAAGTAATGAAGCATATGTCTTTAGTCTTGTAGTTAGCCACCTAATTAAGTGCTCTAATGAATGTGATTCTGCAACAGTGACATTTATTAAATTTCATTGGAAGTTCTTACAGCCCTGATTTTTCTGTTTAATGAAAAATAAGCAGTTTCTTACATTTAATGAAAAATCAGATTATCTACTTAGGTTTTAAGATCTTCAGCTCAGCTTGTGTTCTGATTCCATCTTTATTTATCACATTTATCTGTTCTTACCGAAGCTGCATCCTTAATAAATCTCTAGTTTTATTAACAGTTTGATGCAAAAACTTAGGCATCCCACATCCAAAGTTAATGTGACAGTTTCTGGTAACCATGGCCCATGATCTCCATCTTCACATATTTTGTGTGAGTCACATCCCTCAAAAAGGTTCAGAAGAACCAGAGTTATCCCAGATATGGCAAATGCTGAGAAGTCTAAAAGGACTACACATTTTCTGCATGTGTAAAGCATCTACAGACTTTCTAGGGACAAAAAAAAACCAAGTTGCAATTAGTAGTGAGTTTTCTTATGCTGCATGGATTGGAGGGCACATATTTCTCAGCTGCTGTGAGGGTCATAGAAAGCAAAAATTGGAGCTATAATTTGCAGGTTCAAGGTGAGTAGAACATGGCCAAAAGAGAGAGACTTCTTATAACATGGGTGTGATTCTTCCCAGGGAATGACTATGGAGTCTGAGGGAGATATTGGCTTTCTTACAATGTCAGTATGAACACTCTTAGATGAATGCATGAAGCCACCATTTGGATCAGGATATTTATTTATTTATTCATTCATTCAGTCATTCATTCATTTTTCAATTTTTATCCTGCTTTTTTCCTACAAAGGGCTCAAGGCAGCTTACATCTCCTCCTCCATCTTATCCCCACAACAACAACAACCCTGTGAGGTAGGTTGGGCTGAGAGTTTGTGACTGGCCCAAAGTCACCCAGTTGGCTCCATGGCCGAGTGGGGACTCGAACCCAGATCATCTGAGTCCCAGTCCCAGGCTCTTAACCACTACACCATATTGGCTTAGCTAGCCCAGTTCTGTTTACTCCCTCCCAAGAGCTGAACCACTGGTCACTTTCCTGAGAAGCCTTCCTTCTCTCCCCATCCATCCGTTGTGTTTCTGCAACCTCCAATGTCTCCAGGCATCTATGTGTGGTGTAACATTAGTCCAGCCCCCTCATTCCAGTACTCTGCTGCAACTAAGCCTAAGAATGTATTTTTTAGTTAATTCAATATCTTTCCGAGATTTCTCTCTCTCTCCATTTCCATCCCTTCCCTTGTTGCCTCCACTGTTTCTGTTTCTAGATTGCAAACATCTTGAAGCAAAGATGTAAACAAGTGTTTTCTTGTCCTTCTGAAGTGCGGCATAAAGGAATGTGACATGTGTCCATCCTAAATCTATTCTGTTCCATTTATCCATTCATCTGCAATTAAAAAATATCTACAGAAAAGTCATTATCTTTAAACATATTTTGAACAGAATGCCTCATAAAATATCCATTAGTCAAATGTAATGAATACTCTATTCAGAAGTAAGTCCCTTTGAGTTTTATAAGACATCAATCCAGTTAAGTGTGCCTAAGATTGAAGCCCAAAAGGAATCTTCTCATACAGTAAAAGACCACCTAGGAAGGCTTCAGCAGTTATAGGCAGCCTATAAAAACACGTGTAAATAAATAAATAAAAGGTAAAGGTTCCTTCACACTTGTGTGCTAGTCAAGTCCACAAGTCCATTTGTAAGCCGAAGAGCCGGTGTTGTTCGGAGATGCTTCTGTGGTCATCTGGCTGGCATGCCTAAAAGCTGAGGCACACGGAGCACTGTTACCTTTCCCATCGAAGTGGTACCTATTTATCTACTTGCATTTGCATGCTTTCAAATTGCTAGGTAGGTGAAAGCTGGGTCAAAGCAGCAGGTGCTTAAATTCTGTTGTGTGGATTTGAACTGCCAACCTTCTGATCAAGGTTATGGTTTAACCCACTGTGCCACCCATATCCCTCTCATACAATACACATTTTTTAGCCATCTGGGAAGTGCAGAGAATGGTGAATACCTGAGTTTTGACCTGCACCTGAGTTACGGATTGGGTCTATTTGTATTGGAATTTGCAAAGAATCATCTCCTAGAATCCTGGCTATTACACATTAAAAGCTCATCTGTGGCCACAAATAAATCTCGAAGCCGCAGTGGTTTTGAGTGCACCTGCAACATGGCTTATCCTGGCTTCTCAGTTTGCTTTTAAGGATATATTCCTCTTCCATCACCATGTAACACATGGGCTGGCATTAAAAATATAGATTTCAGACACTATGAAAGGGATCTTATTGCAGCATCTGTAGTTGGTTTTATTAAAAGCAGTTTAAATTCCCATGCCTGGAGCCATTTGGAATTATTGAGATGGGCTGCAGAAATTTACATTTTAATTGAGGCAGAAGACAAAATGGGGCAAGGCGCAGCATTCACACATTACGAGGGAGAATAAATAAGATATGTATCAGCCGGGAGAGAAAAAATGACTGGTCGTTTTTCACTGCCTCCCTCCTGTGTTTTATTTTCTAACATTGTAATGAGAAACCTTGGTCTTTGTAGTTGTTTCTTCATCAAGTCATTGCAGCCAAGAGGCATCTGTGTTTTTAAGCAGGTTGTCTTATTAAAATCTGGCATAAAACTTGGCATAGCAGCTAGATTGCATTTGGTTGCAGTTGTCATCCGGATGTAACTGGGGAAGAAAAAAAAACCTGATCGTGAAAACCATTGAGAGTATTTGCCATACACTGCTACCTGGAGTACCATTTTGGAGATACCCCAGTTAAAGAAACAGCTCCTTCACACCCCACATCTGAACTACAAGGCACAGAGATATAAAATGGGTAGAACTCAGTTTCCTGGCTCTGTGTAATGATGGTAAAATTGGGTATGTGAGACACAAGTGATAGGCAAATTCGTTCAGTACACTCTTCAGTGTGAACGTGCAGGATTTGGCCTGCTTGAGCCAATATATAGCTGGAAACCGAGGATGCAGTCCCAGGCTTTTGAACATCTGTGCTCCAGTCACTCCTAGCACTATGCCCTCCACCCTGATTTTTATCTAGATGGCTAACTAGATAAAGTACCTGGGGAGGAGAGGGGAGGGGAGGGGAGGGGGGCTGGGACACACTCCTTCCTCTCTGGATAGGGTGCTCATCCTCTCTCTGTTTAGAGGCATCCAGGTAGAGCTGCACTCTTAAGGAAGCCCCGGGGTTTCTATTGCAGCATATAGGTACCAGCTGCTCCTCAAAATATAATGACCTCCCCCGCCCCACCTTAATCTTCAGTGGAGCTGAATGATTCTGCCAATTCCATTTTCTCAGTCTTCCCATCTTAATTTCGGTTCATTCAACACTTCCAGATTTAATTTTCTTTTTAATTCACCTGCTTGCTATGTTATTCTGAGAATTCCTAACCATTTTTGTGAACATGCATGTTTCTCTAAAACACTCCATTTTCCAGACCTCTTTTCCATAATATAACATGTAGTTGAACATTATTTCCTCTTGTATATGCATCTTTGCTCATTTTACATTGAGAAAACCCCTATGGTAAAATTCAGAACAATCCTAATTTTGAAGATGACTGAATGGTGGTTTACATAATGATTCCAAAGTGCAAAATTGGGTAAGTTTGCATTGAAATGTTGCACCGAACACAGTTGAGCCCATCCCTAGATGTCAGCTGCACTTTCTCTGCTCTACAGCATTTCTGGGAAAGAATCATCTTTTTGCTTGTGGAGAGGCAGTAGAAAGCAATGAGAAAGAGGACACAGGAAGGCATGGGGACCATTCAACAGAGAGATATTGGGGCCTGGGCCAGGGCCTTCAGCAATTGGATGGTCCCCAATTGGATGGGTCACAACCCAAGTGTGAGGCATCCAAGAGAACCCCTCCAGGTGCCAGACACAAGCAATAGTGCAATCTTGATGTTTCAGAGCTTCATGAAACATACTTGCCCAGCAGTTGTTTAAATCCAGTTTTCTCAAGTAGTTTGGTGAGAGATGGAAGGGTGGGTGAGTGAGCAGATTTTTTAAAAGGAATAATAGCCTGAACAGATTGGGAAGCAGAAATTTGACTGGCTCTCAAGTCTGAGGAGGCTATCTATGGCACAGGCATAAAGGCTGTAAATGGGAGAATATGTAGTTTTCCAGTTGCCAGCAAGATTGGCTTCCAAATTCGACAACTTTCTTCCAGTGCACAATGTACACAGGACTGAATTTACACTTATTAGATTCCTGTTGCCCAATGAGATACAAATGAAGAGGCCTGGGCTGGTTTGGCAGCTGGCAAAGAATGGCCGACATGCGTATCTTCTTTACGGTTTCTTTCACAGAGCTGGGATTTGACCTGGCTGCATGAGGGAAAAATGTTCAGTTTGTTTGGACAGTTTGAGGAATATTTGGAATCCCACTCACTCTGCACTTTATGTCTCTGCACTGATGGGAGGAAACACACATACCCCAAAAAACAATCATCACTCACATATTCATCTAGAAGGGATTAACTCACGTTGTGATGATAAAATAAAATCATTTTCTTCCTTTAATCCCCTGAGTTCTGACCTTTGTCATCTTTTGATCTTGGCACTCAGCCAAGCCAGAATTAATTTCTGAAAATCAACTTGCTGCTGGTTTTAGAAGAGTTTATTGTGGAGCGCAGCAGAAAGAGGTGGGCATTTGCTTAAACAGAAACATGGCCAGGCGTTGGGACTGGAGGTGTGGTCTGAATCAGTTGTTCCCACTGAGAAATAAAGCTATCCCCAGTAAGCCTCTTCCTAGGGATGCTGGATTCAGATGAGTTTGGATCTGCAGCTGACTGACTTTCTCCAAGCCATGTCAACACATGGAGTATTTAAAATAAAAAGGGATGCGTGCAGATTTGCACTGAGCAAATGTGACTTAGCATCAATAGGCACTTGTGGAAATGGAATGGCACCTGTGTACATCCCTAACACTCCATCCACGAGGAGGTGGTGGACCAAAAGCCACCTGCCAGCCCTGTTGCATCACAGGCAGAGTGGATTTGTGGCAGGCTGGATATGCACATGGTGGGCATGTCATGAGCGGAGCCGGCTGGGGCTGCGGGTCAGACTAGATGGCCCTGAAGGCGTCTTCTGACTCGCTCTGTTTCTGTGTTTTTAATCCACATATCCATCCCTGTGCCTGCATTGTGGGACTTCAGCATGCTCCTCTGTTTGTGCTTGTTTGCATATTCCAGCAAGTCATCTCTGACTTATGGTGACCCTATTGGTATTGGTGTTATATAGCATTCATGTCCCACCTTTTTTCCTTTTGCAAGGAACCCGAAGTAGCATGCATGGCTTCATTCCATCCTCAGAGCAACAATCTGGTCAGGTAGGCTGGGCTGAGAGTGAGCGACTGGCCCGGAGTCACTCAGTGACTTGCTACTAGTCGCTTCCAGACTAGAAGCTGGATCTCCCAGGTCCCTAGTTCAGCAGTCCAACCACCATGCGCCGCTGGCTTTCAATTATGACGGAGCATCCTCCAAAATGTGCTGTAGCCCCGCTCAGTCCTCCTAAACTCTGTGGCTTCATTTATGGAATCAAGCCACCTCATAGCCGGCCTTCTTCTGCCTTCAGCTTTCCCTAGGATGATTGTCTTCTCCAGTGAGTCTTTCTTTCTCATGAACTACCAAAGTTCAACAGCCTCAGTTTTGTTATTTTTGCTTCCAGGCAAGTACTGTTTTAATTTGATCTAGGACCCCACCTATTCATCTCTCACTTGGCCAAGGGCATTTGAAAAGCTCTCTTACCACACCATATTCTGAAAGCAGAAGTTTCCTTCCTGTCAGCTTTCTTCATTGTCAAGCTCTCACACCCAGACTGATTGGGAATGCAACGTGATAGAGAATTTTGGCCGTGGTATCCAGTGAAGCACCCTTGCCCTTGATGGACCTCTCTAGCTTCTTCCTTGCTGTCCTGCAAAACGCCATTGTCTTCAAATTTCTTGACTACAGTCTCCCTTTGAATTGATGATGGAGCCAAGGTAGGTAATATCATTCACAATTATAATTTCTTCATTTTCTGACTATAAAGTGCTATAATTCTTCTATAGACATCATTTTTGTTTTCTAAGTCCTGCTTTTGCATTTTCTCCTTTTGCTTCCATCAAGAGTCATTTCAAGACATTGCTGCTTTCTGCCTGTAGTATTGGTATCATCTGCTTATCCAAACTTATTGAAGTGTCTTCCACAAATTTTCACTCCTGCTTCTGGTCCTAATCCACCTTTCCTTATGGTATGTTCTCTGTATCGACTAAGCAGATAGGGAAATAAAATGCACCCTTCTCCAATCCTTTTACCAGTTGTTTTCTCCATATTCTGTCTTATCAGTAACTTCTTGTCCATGATGAAGGTTATGCATCATGAAAATCAAGTGCTGAGGTACACCCATTTCTTGCAGGACCATCCATAGCTTCTCATGGTCCACATAAACACTTTACTGTAGTCTATAAAGCAAAGGCTGATCTTCCAACTTTCTTTGGTGTGCTCCAAATACTTATATTCAGATCATATATACACCTATGATCTGAATGCTCCTCCACTGAAGGAGCTGGGACTTTGATTCCTTCCTTAAAACTAAAATAAATATGTAAGAGAGAACCTTATATCTGATTAGAGTACCTCAGTCTCTCCCTCCCTCTCCCCTCCATTTTCCTAGCAGGCACCTTCTCTTCAATAGTTATATGGCAGATCATGAAAATGTGGTCTTCTCCATGAGAAGAATAACTTCACCTACCACATTTGGCCTGTGTAGATGGGTGATTACAGCTTACATAGAAAAATAGAAACAGAATGAGTCAGAAGGGGTCTCCTGGGCCATCTCTTCTCTGACCCCCGGCTCCAGCCGGCTCCACTCATGACCTGCCTACCATGTGCATGTCCAGCATATCCCCTCACCGTAGGGGCTACAACCACCTTCTGTGGAAGCCCATTCCATACCCTGGGGGTCCTAACCATCAGGAATCCCTTCCTGGCATGCACCCTAAATCTTGGTTCCCTGAGCTTGGCTCCACTGGAATGCATCCTCCCCTCCAGTGCAGGGGAAAAAGGTCACGACCCGCCTCTGTGTGACACCCCCTCATATACCTGCACATCACTAACACGTCCCCTCTGAGTCTGCTCCTCTCAAGGCTGAAAAGACCCAGCTCCCTCCGTCTCTCCTCGTATGGCTTACTTCCCTGCAAACCAGCCGCCTTCCTAGAGGCCCTTTGCTGCACTGATTCCAACCTTGCTGCATCTCTCATGTAATGATCATTTAGAGCTTCGATCATTTTTAATAATGATCAACCATAATATCCCTCTGTTTCAGATAGAAAAGACCTTGATACTTATTTTTCCAAAAATAAAAAGATAAAACAAGAAATTGGAAGATTTAGTTATCCCATTTCTCAGCACTCCTGATCTGCAAGTCCTCTAAAGTCTGGACTAGTTGGTCACCCAGTGTCTGTGTTGGGGACGCACGTTGAGCAACTTGTCCCCAAGTCTGACTCAGGACTTGACTTGGGAGCAACAAGTGCGTGCCTTGACTTGAGATTTCTACATTTTTACTAACAAGTTACTCCAGGGATTACGGTGTGTCAGGATATTCTTCAAGACTGTTGTGCACACACACTCAGATGAGATTCCCAGGCACACACAAGATGGGAATGATGGCTTGGGCTCAGAGGAAGGAGTGTGGAGAGCTGGCCCAGCCCTGGCTCAGAGTTCTCACTCTGATCTCGGAGTTGGTGAGACTAGCGAGGCTCCGGCTGCTCAAATTCTCCTGCTGAGCCAGCCCGAGCCAGTGCTGGATCAAACGCTTCAAGGACAACCACTGAGCCCCCTCTCACTCCTGATTGTGGGAAAGAAGCCGGTGGAGAACAGGCTGGGGGGAGTTCCTTGGGAAATCAAGATGCTTGCTGGCTCGGCCAACTGGACACTCAATGGGAGGAGCAGCGGTGGGTCCATGTCCAGGGCACACCTCCCTCCAGAGACCAGCCCCGAAGGGTTCAGAAGCAAAGTTTGGGGTGACTAGAGGTCAACTTTCTACCTTCAGTGTGTTTTGGAGCTTGTGAATACTTTGTAGCTGGATGGAATAAAGATTCTTTGAACAAATATCGAAGAGCTTGCTTGGTTTGGGAAGGGGCGCCTGGCTCACGACAAAGGCAGGCACAAACTCAGCCGAGGCGGTGGGAGAGAGGGCATTTCAAGGGGGCAGGGGCAGGATGAGGGGCATTGCACTAGGGGAAGGCTCTTCTTTTTGTTGAAGGAAGGTGATGGAGGGAGGGACAGGGGGTGGGGAAGGGGAGGGGGTTCTGATAGAGGGGGAAGGCTTCAGCTCTTTTTGGCACACTTTGCTCTCCTCGGCAGGAAGCGCAATTTTGTGCAATTTTGAGGTTATTATCAAGCATTGCTCAAGGCAGACTCCAGAACACCGGGATCGATATTATCAAGTTATATTTAGCCCGAGAAAGAAAGGTTGTTTTGTGGATGGGTGAAAACAGGCATTTTGGGGTTATTTATCAGGTGTTGTTCAGGACAGACTCCAAGACACCAAGATCAAATTTGAAATAAAAGCACAGCTTTGTTTAAATAAATTGTGGTTGAAGGAAAGGACTTCAATGCATCACTAAGAGAAGTGCAGGTGGAAGCATTGGGGGGGTTACAACTCTCCCCCCACACATCCCTCCAACACCTCCCCTTTTCTGTTAATGCTGGCTCTTGAGACTCGAGAAGAGACTCAACTCACAAATTTCTTGCAATGACTTGAGACTCAACTTGGACTTCAAAGTAAAGACTTGAGACTTGGAGTGAAGGACCTGAACACATCACTGCTTGGTGTGATGCAGAAAGTAACCCTATGCAGTGTCCAGAGGACTGCAGAATGCTTCAGATTTCCAAATCCAAGATCCAAGGAAGTGTCAGCCTCAGAGCTGGGGATCCATCTTCCTATTCCAGTGTCTTTGTAGAAAAAAGACAACTTCTTTTCCCCCCGCCACCATGACTTTATTTACCTTTTTCTACAGCTGTTCTTGTACATGGTTCTGGAGCTATAATTCAGCTTACAAAGTTGTTTAGAACCAGGGCGTATTGTGATGGGAGGGAGAGTTGGCCAACTCTTTGTCTCCTTCCTCTGTCTGGTTTTAACAGGTTAAATAGATGCCACTGGCACTTTTGATTGATTGATTGATTTGTTTATCTAAAACCTTTCTATCCCATCCTATACATAAAAATCTCAGGATGGTCCAGCATCACATCCATAAGAAAAGCCAAATTAAAATAGAAATTATTTTATTTCCCCATTCTTTAAATAATGGGGAAATAAGAAGGGTTTGGCCTGACGCTGAAAAGAATAAAGTGCCAGTGCCAGGCACACCTCTTTGGGGAGCTTATTCCAGAACTGGGGTGCCACCACAGAGAAGGCCCTTCTCTCCTAATCTCCTTCAAAGAGGGGTCCCGAAGAAGGACCTCTGAGCCAGATCTTAAGGGGCAGGGAAGCACTTATGGAAGGATTCCTTGCTTAAAATTAAAATTAAAGAGAGAACTAAAGAAAAAGCTTCACTCTCCACCCATTATGTCCATTCTCTGTAATGTCACAAGGCAGTTTGTAGCACCTGTCACTGTGCTCTTTAGCTTGTTTCTTGTGGTCCTTCAAAAAAATTAAAGAACTGGGAGGCAAAGCACAATATGCACTGAACTGCAGAATCAGGGGTATCTAACACATTAATCTCTCTAATGACCATTGTCCAAAGTTTATTTACCCAAACTTTCATTTTGGGGCTCGATGCTTCCTATACTTTCAGGAATGCTAAGTTTCTTGCAGCAGCCCACGGTGCCATTGCTGCCAGTGCGTCTGGGGCACACGCCCAGAACCGAGTCCCAATTACTCAACACACAGTGCCCACCCCCGCCAGCAGCGTGGGGTGGGGGAGAAGGTGGCCGCCGTGAATGGCAGCAGGCACTTGTCCCCGCAGCTCTGCTCTTCCTTGGCACCTGCCCTGCTGCTGGAAGTAGCGAGCCGGGAAGGTGGCTGGCTGGGCAACTGGGCCTCACCAGCATTTGCAGCCCTCTCCTGGCTTGGCTCGCTTCACAGGATGGGCTGAGGATGAGACGGAGTCCACGGACCCTGGAGGGATGGATTTCAGAAGGGTTTGTCCCAATCCTAAAGCACGGCAGGCCTGTTGCATGGCCGTGTCCCCTGAAAAACAGAGTAGCAGCGCACACTGAAGTAAATAAAGAGTAAAAGGTCCAACAGACTCAACAGATCTTTTCTGAGGTAAACATTCACAGCACTGCAGCCTGAAAAGCAGGGGGGGGGGAGGATAAAGAGATGCAGATGAGAGCACTGCGAAAGAGAATAACAGGATGCTGTGGGATATTTAATCTCATTTAAAGATTTTAATAAACAAAGTAATTAGAATTGCCCCTAAATATATACACTGCCTGTCTTTCAGTCATGCATACCGCATTTCAGTACCAATTAAATAGCAAGAACAATGAAGCATTCAGGTTTTCCAAGGGAACGCTCTGTACCTCGTCACAGGTGCTCATAAAAAAATAAGAAAATAACAAAATAAAATATATTTTATAAAATATATAAATAATATATGAATAAAATAATATATATTTTAATGATATATTATTTTATATAATTCAATATATACTATTTCTTATATATATATATAATCAAATATAGTTATCTTTAGGAGCCTATTGCGAAATGTCAGGGCAGCAAAAGGCAGTCCTATTTTATGCCTGTAGTGATGTTGTGTGCCATGATGAGTTCAGAATTCTGCACATCCCGATCGTTCAACTAAGGCAAGGGCTGCCATTGTCCTTGTTGCTGCTGCTGTGCAGAGTGCAAGGATCCTGGCTGGATCACTGTTGCCATTACATCGGCTCTGTGCCACCCTCAGCTCCAGAGGCAGTGTGCCTGGGCACCCCCCTTTCAGATGACATGGCCTGGGGGGTGCTTTGCTGGAGGGATCGACATGGGCAGAGGCCTGCCCGCTGGACCGGAGAGACCCACGGGCTACTGCTTGTCTCCCACTCACATAACACTAGAACCTGTGGTCATCCCACGGTGATGATTTGCGGGAGATCTGAGGCAGATAAGGAAAGGCTCCACTGCGCAACCCAGAGTGAAACTAGCTGGGTGCGAGGAATCTGTTTGTGGGTGGGAATCAGATCCCCGGAGCTTGGGTTCCCGGGCCTCCAGTCTACTTTGCAGCAGCATGGCGTTGGAGTTCCTCACTAGAAGTTGAACCCCATGTGCCACGTAAGCAGAGCACCTCTTCTGAACCCGGTGTGGCCACTAGTCCCCCCACCACCAGCAGCGCTGGGCAAACAAGAAGGGTGCCTGCTGGGGACGCTGCCTGGTGCACCCACCCACAGCACCCCTCTCCTCTGCCTGGCATGACCGCTGCCAACAGGAGAAAGCAGGGAAGAAGCTTTGGTGCCAGGAATGGCGGCTGGACACGGTCTCTGTCCCGCAGCCTCCCTTGGGCCAGATGCACCAGAAGGTTGCCGGTTAGGCTGGAGCTCTGTGAGCATTCATAGATGTCCTCTTAGCTCAGCCCGCTTTGCAAGACCAGACCGAGCGTGGTTTACTGGTCCTGGATGAGTATATACAACTTCCAATATCAGAAGCAGAAGAGAGCCAGTGTGGTGTCGTGGTTAAGAGCATGGGACTGGGACTCAGGCAACCTGGGTTCGAGTCCCGCTCAGCCATGGAGCCGACTGGGTGGCTTTGGGCCAGTCACGGACTCTCAGCCCAACCTACCTCACAGGGTTGTTGTTGTGGGGATAAGATGGAGGAGGAGAATGATGTAAGCTGCCTTGAGCCCTTTGTAGGAAAAAGGCAGGATATAAATCGAAAAATAAATAAATAAATAAATAAAATGTACACCTGCAACTGGAGAGCCTGGGTGGAAAGGTGCTGTTCCTTTTATGCTGTTCCCATCAATTTCCTATGGACTGTGTGCAAAAGAACACTGGATTAGTGCCATCAGCCAAGCCCTCCAAGTAATTTCAGCCTCGCCACCGTTTCTTTGCTAATAATCTTTATGACTACATTTAAGCCTCTGAGGATACACAAAGTGAATTGCTGAACCCTTTATGTTGTTCATTACCCAGATCTCTTCCTTCTGCGTCTTTCCCTTGGGGAGATCAGCGCATTAATATATCCATCTTCAAATGTTAAAATGTACTGCTAAAAGCTATTCAGTGTGGATCAGGCCCATAGACTAAAGGACATTTGCTTAAAAGTGAGAGATTGTGCCTCTCAAGGTTTGCTTTCAAAATGTACAAGCTGCATATTTACTGTTTAGGATGCATATGTCTAGATTCCTAGTAAAAATAGTGTTTGAGGTGCTTGGATACTGTGCTTGAAAGAATAAAGCAAGATTCAAACATAACAGTGAGGATTGAAAAGATTTCTGTACTCCCCACTCCCCACACAGTTGTGTCAGTCAAATCCATTTTCTAATTCCATACCCAAAAGGTGAAGGTTACAGCTTCCATCTGGATCTTTGTAGCTCCATACCTGATCTTTATTAGTTTTCCAGATTGTAAACTCTGCGGACTAAAGGCATATTACTGTATCCAAGTTGCATAAAATCTATTGACCCAGACGCTGGATTATTACTGGATGCTTGTCCAGTTCATTCCTCTGTTATCTATTAGTTCTCATTTTATATCCCTTGAAACCATAGTTACGTGTGTAGTGCAGTGCCCTTAAAAATCAGGCATATATTCACTGATTTTTCCACATATGCTGAATTGCTGTTTCCAATAAGTACTCTTGAAGGTGAAATTATGCTAGAATAATCCAATCACTGTCATATCCCATTGAAAAAGAGTCAGAAAGGCAGATTTCGATAGAAGCCACCCTGTGTGGATTCCTTGCTGCATCAGGAGCTACATGCCCAGATCAGATGTGAATGCGCATCCACATATTTATCCATCTGGAGATGAAGCATCCAATGTTAGTCTGATTCTCACCCTTTCCCACCAGTTTCAGTGTGGTTCAGCTTATCAGTGGTGCACACACAGGAAATTAATTCTCTCACTTTTAAGTATTTTGCAATATTTTTTCTAATTGCACAGAAAATTTTCCAGTAATCAGGTCCCCAAAGCTAAAGAAGTGGAAGAGGACACCAGGGATCATGCCCCATATGCAACAGATTTTGGGGATGGATTGTAGTGGGGAAGTGATTCAGTCTGATCTCTGAAGAAAATCTTGTAATGTGACAAGATGCCCAAGGTTGGACTCTCCCTTTCATTTCGGGCAGAGTCTTCAGGCGTGTTTGGCAGGAGGCTCAGCCACGTGGCCACATTGTCCAGAATGATTTCTTGAAATCAAGCCAGCTGGAAAGAGCGGAAGATTTCATTCCACTCCTTGTGAGCTCCACCAAACTCCTTCAGAAACTGCAGCATCTTGCACATCTGACTCCACGAACAGATTGCTTTGACTCTGTTGGTCAGGAATACCTGAGGGGCAATTTGGGACTGGGATACCTGAAGGGGCGCCTTCTTCCCTATGTGGCCTCCCACCCCTTGCGATCTGAGGCAGAGGCCCTGCTCTGGGATCCCTCCTTGAAGGAGATTAGGAGGGGGAGTACCTGGAGGAGGGCCTTCTCTGTGGTGGCGTCCCGACTATGGAATACACTCCCCAGAGAGGTTCACCAGGCGCCTATGTTATATTCTTTTCAGTATCAGCAAAACCCTTTTTTATTTTCCTGTTATTTTAAGATTTAATTGATTTTAACTGGGATTTTAGCATATTAATGGTCACATGCTGTGGGGTTTGCTTTACTCTTATTTATTGTAAGCCATCCAGGGGCATTCTGTAGGGGATGAGATCAAAAAGCTTTTAATAAACAAACAAACAAACCATTTTGGCATGGTGAACTGGGAACCAGGGAGATCCAGCTTTCAAGAAGCTCACTGGGTGCCTTTTGGTCAGGAGCCCACACTTAATCTAACCTACCAGACAGAGTTGTGAGGATAAAATGGACAGTTGGGGAACCTTATAAGCCATGTTTGGTTCCTTTCAAAAGGAAAAAGAAGATGGGATATAATGAAATGTGATAATATTAATACGCAAAGGCTTTTTTTTTCAGTTTCTGCTGTACGCTATCTGAGAACATAAATATTTCAAGCTATCTAATTCTTGACCTTGTCTAGAACTTCACTTCGCCATTTCCCTTTGTCTTATCTTTTATCTCCATGGTGCAAACGTATTTTGAAACAGCATCGCACAGTTAATGCACTGAAACTAAGATTTTCTATTCATCAACACTGGTTTAAATAAAAGTAGAAATTAGAGCATAAAAATAATCCTAAAAGGCAAATGCAATTATTTTGTGATTTTTACTACATAACATAAAAATGTTAAAATACTCAAAAATGGTAAGGTGAGATTGAATGCGGCAGATCGCAATAAAGATTAATTGCTCAGATAAGGCCGCCTCTCTTCCTATTGGTTTTATAATATACATTCTTCAGAGTCCTCTCAGAATTTAACCAGACAGCAAAAAGAAGAGCAATTTCAGCCTAGCATGACCAATGGGAAAGAATATTTAAGGAGAGAAGAAATGAATTGCTCAAATTAAATCTTTCTTTCTTACACGCACAAAGGAAAAAACACAACATTTGAGAATGGAGGTTCTAATAAAGATAAGAGATGAATAGTAAGTTTGCACTTTGCAAGGAAAACCCTCAAAAAACAAATCCGTTAAGATGGATTTCTTTAGATATTTGTCCGCTATATTACTTTCTGTTTGATGGACAGAAGTTTGAATGGCACGCTCCGAAGACTCCTTGAGACCAGCACCATAATTGGGTGCACTTTGTTCATCAGATATAAATATCTACTTTTTGTATGCTGTCTGTGTAACTTCAAGGGTTTAGGATGTTTTATAAGGATACACAGGGGTGCATTTGTGTGCACTAATATAATGCTGCAAAAGTGTTCTTTATGTGATTCTGCTAACAGGAATACTTACAATACATTTTGTATAGTGTATGCACTCAAGAACAGTCTTGAATATAGGGCATGCATGAAAAATGTGTGTTTGGTCATGCAAGCAGAGAAGACCAAATAGCAAATGGATTTTTCCCCTTGCAAAAATGGAACCCAAGGCCTTGAGCTTGGAAGAGCTTGGAGCTGTTATGGAGAGGATATTCGAAGGGCTTTCATCTTTAGTATCTCCATAGGTTGAAGACATCTTGACAGCACATAACATCAAAAGCCCCATTCAGTGCTACATAAGTTTCAGGTTTCCCTATTTTCTCAAGGTTTTCTTCAAAACATATCGCCATAAAATAGGTATTGGAAGGAAACCGTTTAGCAAACAATGATTCTTCCATCCATTGACATTCCCATTGTGTTCTGCACCTTAACAGCCAGTTTTACAAATAAAATCTTGCAAAATAAATTTAAAATGTAAAGAGCCTTGGCTATGGGACAGTATAAAATGAAATAAATAAAATCTCATCCCCTGTGCTTTGGGCTCATAATGCTCCGTTCTGTTTTGCCTTGCCTGACATTTCATTTAATGTCTCATTTTGTGATGTCTCACTTCATTTAGAGCTCTCACATTCGCTGGCTGCCACTGGTAAATTGGACATAAAAATCCCAAACAAAATTTGCTACAGTGAACAGAAACATAAATATTATAGCAATACCTTAGACTGGTGTTTCTGATTCACAATTACCGGTTTAGCCATCTCAAATATCCAAGCCACCAAGTGTGCTTTTGCAAACCCAATCAATAATCCTGAGACAGGGTGAAGCACATTCCTAGAGCCACCGTGGCTTAATTAACCCTCAGGAGCTGTGAGATGTGCAGATGGCTGGTGGTAACCATGGGTTGTTGGGTCATGCAAACCCAAGTGCTTGGGGTGGTTTTAAGTTCCACAGCTCTCAGCTTACCCATGACTTGTTTTAAGTGTTTGTGGGAGGAGTTGTTGTTGTTCAGTCACAAAGTCACGCCCAACTCTTCACAAGCCCATGGACAACTTTCCTCCAGATTCTCCTGTCCTCTACCATCAACCCCATACCCAACTCTCCAGTGACCTCATCCAGCCACCTCAACCTCTACCGTCCCCTTCTCCTTTTGCCTTCAATCATTCCCAGCATCAGGGTCTTTTCCTGGCCAAAGTATTTGAGCTTCAGCTTGAGTACCAGACCTCCGGGTTGATTTCCTTTAGGATTGACTGATTTGGTCTCTTTGCAGTTCAAGAGACTCTCCTCCAACACCACAGTTCAAAAGAATCAATTCTTTGGCACTCAGCCTTCCTTATGCTCCAGCTTTCACAGCCATCCATTACAACTGGGAAAACCGTAGCCTTGACTATATGAACTTTTGTTGGCAGGATGATGTCTCTGCTTTTTAGTATGCTGTCTAGATTTGCCATAGCTTTCCTAAGAAGCAAGTGTCTTTTAATTTCTTGGCTGCAGTCACCATCTGCAGTGATTCTGAAGCCCAAGAAAATAAAATCTGTCACTACCTCCATTTCTTCCCCATCTATTTTCCAGGAAATGATAGGACCAGGTGCCATGATCTTAGTTTTCTTAATGTTGAGTCTCAAGCCAAGTTTTGCACTCTCCTCTTTCAGCCTCATCAAGAGGCTCTTCAGTTCCTCTTCACTTTCTGCCATTAGAGTGGTATCATCTGCATATCTGAGGTGGTTGATATTTCTCCCGACAATCTTAAAACCAGCTTGTGATTCATCTAGCCCATCGTTTGTATGATGTACTCTGCATATAAGTTAAATAGGCAGGTTTTGGGGGTTTACTCACCCTCAGACAATCCCACCACTAGCCATGGAAAGCAGGGACTCATGGGTTCAATGCAAGAATTATGCTCATGGAAGCTCAACATGATATGGAGAGAAATTACGTCATGCTGAGCTTTTGTACCATGCAAAACCAGGTCACAGAGCTCTTCCTGGATTAATTTCTTCCCAGCAGCGCTGAGGAACTTACCCAAGTTGGGAAAACTAAGCTATGCATTTCTTCTGCTTCTTTTCTGTCCATGCAAAACCACAGGCCAAGAAGAAAAAGGTGACCTCTCTTTTTTCCCTAGCAAGGAAGATTGGAGGTGGATGGAAGGAGAGGGAGAAGAAAACTCATTTGAGGAGGGGTTGAATTGAGTGAAATTGTTTTAAAGTGTAAGATAGAGTGAGAGAGTAGCTTATTCCAAGACAATTCAAATTGAACTAGTGTATGCAATATTTTTCATGCCCAGTAAGTACCAAAGACTTATATGGAAATGTTCCCATAAGGATTATTTCAGGTAAGTGGATGGATAGAATAGAGCCAATTTCAACTTTTCTTCTTTGCTCACCTGTGCATGCTAGCATAATTTGTTAGCTCCCAGACTTTTTGGGACAGTAATTTTTGTCCCCTTTCCTTAGTGCAACTTTAGTTGATTGCTAAGCATGCAAATAGATATGAGCTGAGGATTGATGTGATAACTGCTAATGTGAGAAAGAGCCAACATAAGATTCCTCAGAGCAGCACATTCCCCTTCAATTTGGAAGGCTCTCTCTATCTGATGAGAAAACCATTTTCAACCTATGAATCTCTATTCCTGTCATCTTTCACCAGTGGTTCTCTCATCTGTGTCCACAAAGCGGATCAGGAAACAGGGAAGAGCAAGCAGATAGACTTACAAAGGAGTGGGACATTATTATCCAAGATAATGTCTTTATTGCTGTTTTAACATTAGACTTAGCAGTGATTAAAAATACTAAAACAACATACCCATGAAGAGGATGATGGCTCTAAATAATAACTGCATTAAGCTTTCCAACTGAAGTTCTTCCAAATTGTCACCTACGTGGCAAAGCACATTATTTCTAACAAAATTGCTCTAATCCTTCAAGACAGGAGTGAAAACAAAACTATTGCTGCAGGCAGCCTG
The DNA here is from genome assembly GCF_004798865.1 of Varanus komodoensis. Classification (NCBI taxonomy): domain Eukaryota; kingdom Metazoa; phylum Chordata; class Lepidosauria; order Squamata; family Varanidae; genus Varanus; species Varanus komodoensis. The sequence goes on from NW_025335606.1 coordinate 9,204,417, forward strand.
TTTGGCTTCACGAAACTATCTCCTATGATCATTTGACTTCAAAATGTACCCTACCTCGCATCATGCTTGGGAATTCATTCATTCATTTTTATACAGCTCAATAGCCCTGGCTCTCATAACAATGTAAAAAAAGCCATGCTGGATCAGACCAACGTTCTCTCTAGGTCAACATTCCATGCATGCGATGGAAAACAAGCCGCCCACAGGATCCCTCCAGCAGGACGGGTGCAAGACCTCCTCCTGCCCAAGCTCCTCAGCCACCAGTCCATGCAGGCAGGCCACCCCGGTAAAGGAGGTAGCCCATAGTCAGTAAGGCTAGTAGCCACGGATGGCCAGATTGGTGGCCAGCACCACTTCCCATGGCAGCAAATTCCATAGTTTAATCATATGCTGTGTGAAAAAGCGATCCGTTGGCCTGTTCTACACCTCCCACCCATCAGCTTCGTGGAATGACCCCAGGTTTGAGCATTATAGGAGAGGGGAGAAAATGCTCCCATTGTTTCTGTGTGGTAAACAAAGTTGCAGATAAACAAAAGCTAACAAAGACACAGAGACACAAAGTCATTTAAAGCAATAAACCGCAACAGCAACTGAATCAGTGTAGAATCACAGCAATGGTACAGAATAAAATGTAATATATAAAAAGAAGTTAAAGAGCTCAATTTCTCAACTTTTAAAATACTGGGCAACTAAAAAAGATTTTTACCTGACCCCAGAAAGAATAGAGAGGAGAACCTCTTTGGAGAAATCATGACATAGCCAGGGTGACACAACTGAAAAAGCTCTTCTCCTGGTAGGTACCTATCTCCCTTCCTTTGGAGGTGGCTTTCAGAAAAGGATCCCCAAAGATTCTCATATAACCCCAGTCCTTCATCAGCTTCACTGGCTCCCCATTGAAATCCTGGCCCAATTCAAGGTGCTGGAGCTTACCTATAAAGCCCTAATCGGCTTGGGACCTGGGTACCTGAAGGAGCGCCTCCGTCCATACTTGCCCTCCCGCCCCCTACTATCAGCAGCTGATGCCCTTCTCTGGGAACCCTCCATGAATGATATTAGGAGGCTGAGTACCCGGAGGGCCTTCTCTGTGGTGGCACCCCATCTGTGGAATGCACTCCCCAGAGAGGTCCGCCTGGTGCCGTCATTATTTGCTTTTCGGAGCCAAGCCAAGACCTTTTTATTTAAATGTTATTTTAATTGATTGCTAAATTATTTATTGCTTTTATCTAACTCCGGGATGTTTCCGATTCTGTCTATTTTTGTATATTGTTATTTATTTGTTGGAAGCTGCCCTGAGGCTTATGTGAATGGGGTGGCATACAAGCACTCCAAATAAATTAATAAAATAAATACCTGGTATCTGGGGACAAGAGTTGACATTGTGGGTAAAACCACGGAGCTACTAACCTTGCTGATCAGAAAGCTGGCAGTTCAAATCCATGCAGCGGGGTGAGATAAACCCATTGCCTTGTCCCAGCTGCTGCCTACCCAGCCGTTCAAAGGTGAGTAAAAGCACAAGTCGATAAATGGGTACCCACCTTGTGTGGTGCACCGTGGATGGCTCATGGGCATGAACTGAAGAGCTAGCACTCTTAGGTAGCCAAACTACTCTGCATTAGCACTGTAGACTTTCTGGTTAATTGTACCAACACCGTGCAACATATATAAATAAATAACCTGGTGCCTGGGGTATTTGAGAGGAGGCGATCCTTCAGAGAACCTGGCCCCAAGTCATTTAGGGCTTTGAATTGTGTGGGAAGAGAAGGAATCATAGAAGAATAGAGTTGGAAAATCTAATAAGGCCATCAAGACTGCCCAGTGCAAAACTCCCAAGTTAAAGGTGGCCTCTTACAACATGGACTGAAGAGGAAAAGACAGGAAAAGCTTCTCCTCTTCATGGCTGATTTCTACCATGGCTGATTTCTACCATGAACAATACCGAAGAACTGAACCTGCTTGCATTTAGCATTTCAGCACACCTCTCTTCAGAAGTGAGCTGAACTGGGCAGGTTGGTTTGTTTGTTTGAAGTGTCTTCCTTTAAAGCAGGCTGCAGTTTGCATTTGTAAGGCAAGCCAATTTGTGTAAAATACAGCTGCAATTTCTGCAATTCAGTTTAAATACAGCTGCAATGCGAACTAGCTGCAGCTGTATTTTATGCAAATTTTGGTTTTAATTTATCCAAAGTTCCCTGCCCTTAAACACACACATGCTATTATAAAAGCAGAAGTATAAAACTCATACGGGTTTTGTGTGGGGGAGAGTTGGTGTCAGCACTGAATTGTGGTGCTAGGAAAGCTGGACTGGCATTCTGGATGTTGACCCGCAATCAGATTCCTCACACTCTGTGCAGTGAAAGATGATACAAGTCAAACACAGTTCTCAGCCACCCCATAAAGAGTCACATGTTATAACTCATCCAATAAGCTGCCATGAGTGCCAGGTTTTGGGAGAAATTTGGGGCATCTTTGTTCTTCCGTTGGATTTGAAACAGCAATAAAAACAGCACACTGTCTTCACCACATATTACCCCTCCCTGAATTTCCCCTAAAATGAAACGAGTTGTATTTGCAACTTGAGGAAGTGTTGCGTTCATACAGTTGTGAATACTTTTTATGAAATATCTGCAAGACTATATCTGAGTTAGGGTTAGGAGACTGAATTGCTACTTCCATGATTGCACAGTAGTTTAGGTTTCCCTACGTAAAAGTGCTCATTGATTTACCTCCCTCCATGCAAACGTGGGCACCTTTTTGTATGTTTGTTCAGAGTATGTAGGCACCTGAATTCAGCCCGGGCAAATGTCAGCCTGATTGTCCATCTTGCCCAGTATTGCTTCAATTCAGGCTCTCAGGCAGAGGACTTCACCCACTATCTGATCCAGAAGGAGGAGGGGAAGGAGGAGGAAGAGGACAATGGCAATGCCAGCATTATCAGGAATTGAACATGGACCTCCTATCCATTCAATCACTGAGCTTTGATTCCTTTCCAAAGTAGTAGATTCTGGGATGAAGACATTGGTGTCAACATGCTTTGCGTCATTTTGAAAGCCTTGTAGAAGACCCTCGTCCTGGTCAGGACCATCCTTGAATTTTTCCAATAGACTCTTTGCCATGCACTTGATCAAGAAAGTGGAAGATTAGTATGGTAGAAACAGAAAAAGAAGTAAGCTTCCTCTGCAGGTAATCCAATGAATTCTTGTCTTGGCCAACTGCATCACCTTGGTACCTTCTGCAAACATATTTCAGAGGAGGTGCACAATCAGGTTACATTTGATACAGGCTATTACTGTTAGTTTAGCTGGAACGTGCTCTGGGACACTGCAAGTTAATTTAATATAGGGTTATGAGATAAGGAATTTATATAAGCAGTATAGCAGAGAAAGATATATTTAGCTTTCCCTCTTTAGAACTGTCATCTAAGCACCTTGGGAAGAAAAAAGAGGGTGGGGAACCTCTGCACTCAATTTCTTTTTCTTTTCATAGTTTCTAAAAGAAATGAATGCAAATTATCCAAAGGCTCATTCCAAGTCAAGCACTCTTAAGTTAAGCAAGATAGCTTGCATTTAAGGTCTTGAAAGTTGTCTACCCTAGATTCAAGGTATTTTTATCTGTTTATCAAAGTTCCAGAGCAAACGTTTAATTTACTCCTTCATGGTTCCTTTACTGATCAACTAAATACAAGGTGACTAAATACAAGTTACAATGTATGGACAGAGTGCAAACAAGAAAACAAGCAAACAAAACAACCCTTAAATCTGGCAAGATCAAGCACTGTGCAGAATTATCCCCCCCTCCCCATGAGTAGAAGTCCCAGCAGTACAGAAGTGGGGGGATTATTAAATGTGTGAATTCAAGAATGGATGCTTTTGCTGACTCTTTGAACAGAAGTGTTGGTTTAAAACTGTGTGGATTCCTCCAACAAAAACCATAGGGATCCTGAAGAAAATGCTTTCATTTACATTTTAACCAACCTATTTCTCCCTTCCTTAGAAGCTACGTGAAATGCAATTGTCCTTTAGTTTCTGTATGTCTCAAAACTTCCAATGAACTTATCCAATCAAAAGGTGCATGCAACTCTCTGTATATCAGGAAAAATGCCTTGCACATAATGGATAACTTAAGTGTTCCTTAGAGTTCCTGCAGAACTACACACACACACACACAGGGAGGGCAAAAAGGGATTAAATGAACTCATGCTTCAAAAAATGCAAATGTTATAGAAAGTGAAATTGACAGGTTCATCCATCCCTAAATAACACAGGGCAAGACTCAGCCAAAGATAAACGTTTTAAGCCCCATTGACTTCAATGAAAGAGATGGGAAGCATGCGCCTAACTTCTTATAGAAATGTCTTGGACTTCCAAAAGTGCCTTATTTTTCTGCATGGTGACCTTGATGAATACCAGTATGAAATATGGATATCATTCTTTAATGTACATTTGAGAGTATCATCTGAGTGAAAGTAAATTGTATTTACTGTGACTGTGCTTATTTTATTTTTTCTTATGTTTTCTATGGGTCAAGTAGCAAGGCAAAGGGAAAGAAATGGAGTCTTTGCCATCACAAAGAAAAGCCCAGGATCCAAGCTAGGCAATATATTAGGTAGCATTTCATGTTATCACAACAAGGATATTTATTTATTTATTATAACACTCCATCGCCTCAGCTCTTTGGGGGTGTGGGGTGGGGTTCACAGCAATCAAAAACAATTGAGAATGTAAAATATAGTCACCATCAAGTCATCTCTGGCTTATGGCAACTCTGTGAATGAATGGAAGCCCCCCAAAACGTCCTGTCCAGGAGAGCCCAGCTCAGCTCTTCTAAGTTCAAGGCTGTGGCTTCCTTTATGGTTCCAGTGCATCTCATGTTTGGACTTCCTTGTCTTCTTCTGCCTCCGATGTTCTCTAGAATATAGCATACAATTTAAATGGTTACATTTAAAAGCTAAAAGCAATAACTAGAGGAAGAACTAGCTGTAGTACAAAGATTTAAAATACAATATAGCATTTTAGACAACTAAAATTCCTGGAAAATACCTTCCCCATGGTATAATTCAGATGCCAGGTGAGCCCATCTGGGAAGGTCACTGCAGAGCTAGGGTGCCACAACAGGAAAAGCCCTCTGTTTAGCAGCCGCCCACCTAACCTTCCTTGGCAGTGGCTCCAAAACCTACAAAACCACTCTTCCAGGCCTCTCATGGAATGCAACTGACTCCCTGGTAGGGCTCTGGAAACTTCAGCATGTAAGCCCTCAGTCTAGATGTTCTGGCTCCTGGAACTACACCGTATCTCAATACCTTGGATTTGTCCTTGCTGATCTGTGTTGTTGGCTTTTGGACTCTTCTCAGGCTGTTATCAACCCTGACTGCTCTTTAGAAGGCCAGGTACTGAAGATGCAACTCAAATATGTTGGCTACCTAATGAGAAGGAAGGACTCCCTGGAGAAGACCCTGATGCTGGGAATGATTGAAGGCAAACGGAGAAGGGGATGGCAGAGGATGAGCTGGATAGATGGAGTCACTGGGGTGGTGGGTGTGAGCTTGTGTGGACTCCGGGGGATGGTGGAGGACAGGAGAGCCTGGAGGAATGTTGTCCATGGGGGCATGACTTTGCAACAAAAACATCTGTTCTTTGGATGTGTAGCGTACTCCCTCTCTGTGTTTTGGCCTCGGGCATGCTGCAGTTCCTCCCCTTGCACTCTTTCATGACTGTTCCTATTGGCATTGGCTTCCTTATTTCTCCTGCTTTAAACTGCCCTCTTGCCGGCTGCTACAACTGGGCTGGAGCTTCTGCCTGTCTGATGACTTGCTATGGGATCTGTTCTGTATTGGTCCGGGGACTGAGCCTTCTTTAACTTTGGCAGGGCAGAAGGTTTCAAATAGGTGTCTTTCCAGGTCTAGCTGGTGACACCAGAGACTGGGGACCTTCTACCTGTGAAGCTGGTTTCCTACTGCTAAGCTATGGCCTATTCCACATCCCTTGTAGAACTGCTCTTAGCTCTTGGCCAACTGGAGCAGTATTGATTGCGCTTGTCTGGTTGTTCCGGGAAGTTCACATGCCATCTTTGCTGCAACTGCTTGAGGTCTATATGTCAAGAGCAATGGGCCCCCCAGCTCATTTCAGGCTGAGGCTGAGCCCCCGGCTGGGAATGCAAAGCGTGGTACCAAAGAGCTCAGCACAGAGCAGCAGGAAGTGGTCATCAGTGGCTTGGGGCAGACAATTAGTTCTCCAGTTTTATCCATACATGCAGTGGAGATTGGTGGCAAATAGCAACTTTGTCAAAGCTTAAACAGTTTTGTTGAATGAGAAAAAGCAAACGCTATCTAGCAGTCCCTGAGGCACAACAAACGACGTGGGAGGGGTTTAATAAGCATTCTTCCATAGGGTCAAGCTTTTTCATTTGGGAGACTAATGCAAGAAAGCTCAAAGTCTACAGCAAGCAATATATTTAACCCTTTTATCATTGCAAGCAAAGCATATTACTTTTTATCATGGGAGGAAAGATCCACACACGACTCTATTTTTTACTCCTAATTAGCTCCTATTAATAAGCTGCTACTGACATTTTATCACTTTTCCTGCCTGCCAGATTGTTGCTAAGCAGACAATCATTCCTTTAGGAAAAAAAGAAAAAGAAAATGGGGAAAGGTGTGTTTGGAAGCCGTAGCTCTACAAATCATATTAAGCACGATTCAGCCACAGAGAAGCTCATTTACTGTAATGGGAAGCTTCACCCTGCACTTAAGGATGTTGAAACTACAATTCCCAGCAATTTTTGCTATGCTACCAAAGCTTTAGGGCATCACTTGGCAATGTCCAGGGGTTGTGATCATCCCTGCAGCAGCCAATATTTTTTCTTGTGTATTCTATGGAAAGGTTCAGGCAAGCCAAGTTCATTCTCCAAAGGGAGATGGAGCACTGGGAGCTGACCCATTTCAAGTTGAGAAACTCTCCTGGCAACCCTGAGCAAGACCAAGACTCCTATTCCAAATGCTGTGGTTAGGTAATTCTAGATTCCATGCTCTTTAAATGGTTATATGCATCACTTCACTTACGCCAGAATGCAGCAAGCCAAACTTGCTAGCTCTGGGAGCCCTTCTGCTCATTTTGTTGAGTGGGGCTGTGACATCTGTTCCAAAGCCTACTTTGATGGCACCACTGCCTATTCTAGGCTGACTTCATCCCTGAACAGGATAACTGCATTTTGGGGGTTTGGATGCATGGGTACCTTTGTTTCAGGCCTCACCTAAGAGATAGGGTAGAGAATCCAGGAGTGGCCAAAGGAAGAGTCAAGAGCAGGTGAACACACCTTTTCTACCACCCTGTTTTCCTTCTCTCCCTCATCCTTTCCACCAAGTGGGCATCAATGGAAAGGACAAATCGTTTTTCTGCACTGATTGCCTTCAAAGGACTTTTCAAACTGGGTTGAGGGATGCATAACATTTAGCTGAGGGATGCAAGCTGCCCATCCTGGACCCAAAGCAAAATTTCAGGATGAACTGGGAGGTCGTCACTCAGGACAAACTCATGAGCAATTTTGCAACAAACAAAAAAGCTTCAGTAGGATTAGGGATTAATTGTACCATCCTTTATTTTATCTAATAATTTCATCTGATTTTATCTAATGCGCATACACTGTTTTATATTGTTTCAGAATCAATAGAGATGGCTAACAGGGAATTCTAACCAGGTTGATCAAATAGCATCCTGTTGGAATGTTCGAAACGCACCACACAGAAAGAGTGCCAATAATTGATGTTGTCTGGAAATGTCAAGCATGATTTTCATAGCTATCTGATGAGAGAAAGCCCAATTTTGCAAAGGAAACATTACAGATTTTCATCCACGGCCCAAACAGGAGCAGGACAGGGGGAGAGGTTCTGCTTTCCCTAGAGCTACCCTCATCTTTGAGCAAGTATTATTGACTGGGAGCTCTCTTTGAATTCCTGCCATGGCTCTTGCTTGCTTTCCAGCACATAGATATTCAGTCCTGCATCCTCATGGGCTTTCCATTTCTTCATAGGAGGTTATATGGCTTGGGCAGAAAGGTGTAGCCTGCCTGGAGAGTGGACTAGAGAATGGCTGGGCCCTTGAGCAAGCTTAAAATCATAGTCTTACAGCTCACTTGAAGGAAGGATAGAAGTGCCTTTTTATCTCACTTTCCATGAAAGGCATTCTGATACACCATAGTTCACAGAGCTGGTTTTGTGACGGCTTCAGCAGAATATATGCATGTTTTGATGATGGGGAAAATTTACAATTTTTGCACATTCTTCCAATTATGCATTGTGTATGCATATACCCATTGCCTAAAATACATTTTTTAAATTGTATGCATTTAGTCAGACACATTTTCCTATTCTGTGGAAAGTAATGCAAGTCATCAGGCATGCATTTCTGAGTGTGAACTGATTCCAGGTTCGCACCAATTTCTGGGTGGTACACAGCAGAGAAATATTCCAAAGAAAGTCAATGGATTGGAATCATCACATATCCCTAATACAGACCCCAGCCTCTAATACACACACCACATAGACTGGTTGGGTGTTACTTTCTCACTCAACAAGAAAAGATTCCTGGGCAATTCAAAAATTTAAGTAATATACTTGTGGCTCTGTTCAAATATTATGACAAGCTAGGACTCAGTTTAGAGTCCAGTCTTGGTTTTTGCATCAAACAATGGAAAGGGCAAAGTATGGCTGAGAGTTTTCGAAGTCCTCATTTTCATTAGCCTATATATTTTCTTCTGTCTTCATGGCTCAGCAATCTTTGTGGATGAAGCCATGTTTTTAATGTTGATTTTGCAATTCCATATTATACCAAATAATAGCTACAACAGCTTTTCTCCACTGTCACATGTGCCATTACTGTGGCTACTACTATTTTTATATTAAGCTGCTTTCCCTTTTCCAAGGAACCCAAGGCAGCTTGCATGCCTTTGCTCTTCTCTCTTGCTAAAGCCTCCCAGTTAGCTTCATGGAAAAGTGTAGTCTAGAACCCAGATCTCTTGAATCTTAGGTCAACACTCCAACCACTCTACCAGAACAGGTCTCCTTTTTGAACTTTGTGCCAGATTACATGCACCACATGCTATTTGAGTTGAGAATGGTTATTGCAGTACTGTCTTCATTCTGGTTGCCACCAAAAAGCTCTTGTCCATACCACATCCATTATATTTCTTGGGATGGCTATTATACTTTGATCATTTGTTTTTAAGTATATAGGTGAGCTCAGGAACCCTCAGAACATCTCTGATAGATATGTTATGTTATGTTATGTTGTTATGTTATGTTATGTTATGTTAGTTGCGAGGTCATGCCTGACCCATCATGACCTGATGGACAACATTCCTCCAGGCCTTCCTGTCCTCCACCGTCCCCCGGAGTCCACCTAAGCTCACACCAACTGCTTCAGTGACTCCATCCAGCCACCTCATTCTCTGCCGGCCCCTTCTTCTTTTGCCCTCTATTGTTCCCAGCATTAGGCTCTTCTCCAGGGAGTCCTTCCTTCTCACTAGGTGGCCAAAGTGTTTGAGTTTCATCTTCAGTACCTGGCCTTCTAAAGAGCAGTCAGTGTCAATATCACCATATTGTAGATGACGCCTGCATGAAGTTGCATGAGTGGTTTCCTGAGACATCTACTTATCACATTCGTTGATTGAGCATTTGGACTGAGGGCCTCCCTGGTCCACAGTGGACATTCTTTGCTGCCATGCTGCAGCAGATAGCTTCCCAGTGTGATGTGAGAGCTGCAAGCACCCATCCAAAAGCAAATACCAAGAATGTTGCCTGCTACAACAGGAGGATGAGTAAGCTCTCCACTTTCTATCAGGTTATTATAAGTTTTGTGATAATCAGATTCTTCTCTGTATTCTCATTGTTTTTTATTGATTCGGTGTAATTGTGCTGCACTGTGTTGATTGAGTAAGCCAAGAACATGGCATTGGAAAGCCAAGTAGAAATTGAATCTCTGTGATGAAAAAAGAAATGTAGTCCGGCCTCTCCAGAGATACACAGCACGACATGCTAAGGCTATATACCATCTAGAATTGAACTGGAATAAGGAGGAAAGAATTGGAATGTGCAGAGCCTAAATGAAAGCTTTTGCAGGAGCACCGGCAGCTCTGAACTACGATGTTTCAACTAAAGTTTTTTAAGGATTTTATCAGATCAGGGTTACCAAGCCAATATATGGAATGGAATAGAAATCCTTCTGATTCTAGGTTTTTCTGATTTTTTTTTATTCTAAAGTTATTTATTTATTTATTGTATTAGATGTATATCCTGCCTTTTTTCTTTTTCTTTTAAGAATTCAAAGCTGCTTGGTCTCAGTCTTATTCCCGAAACAACAGTCCTACGAGGTAGGTTGTGTTGAGAGACTTTGACTGGGTCAAACTCATGGCAGAGCCAGGACTGGAACCCAGATTGCCTGATTCCCAGTTCCGTGCTCTTACCCACCATACCACATTGGCTCTTGACATTTTAACAGCTGAAAACTACATTATTTGTTTGTTTGTTTGTTTATTTAGGGAACTTCTATGCCACCCCATTCGCTGGAGTCTTGGGCCGGCTCACAAACATAAATAAATAACATCATATAAAACAGTATAATTTAACAGTATAAATTAAGTCGCCCTGGCCAAAGAATAAAATAAATAAATAATATTAACAAAATAACGTTTAAATAAAAAGGTCTTCGCCTGGCGCCAAAAAACAACTTTGTACCACAAAGTGTGTAGTAAGAAACCATAATTTGGATAAAATGCATACCATTTTTTGCTGTTTGGAATCAGGACAGGATGGAATTATAAAGAAATGCATGTAAAAATGGTGTCAATCTGAAATAGATTCATCTATTTCTCCCTTAAGGATGACAAAAAACTACAACAAAATCTACAACAGAATGATAGCAGATCTGGCATCTACAAAATGAAACCAAATTTCTATGAATCTGCTTTTGGAATTCACAAAGAACTACCTTTTCAGAGGTGCTTGGATTCTGCAGATGTGTGTTTAGTTTCCAGAAGTGCACCTTACTTCAGTTGCATAAAACCATGGAAGTTGTTTGTGAGATTTTTTTTTAAAGAGGTTTACAGCTAATCTCTAATTTCTCTTCAGCTTCTGAAATTTAGCCGTGTGTGTCTTCTGCTAATTGATTTTACACTGACCTTGGAACAGAATGCAAAATGTTACATATCAGCAAAACTTCTGTGTGGTGTCGTTTTTGCATACCTTTCCTGAGGGAAGAAAAAAAAACCTGCATCCATGAATGAGCAGACAATATTTGAAAATCTGCAAAACACACTTGGGCACATTATACAAGAACCTTACATCCCTAGTTTCAATCACTTCTTAATGTCTTAAATTTAACTATCCATCCAGCACAATCGTATACTGATGGAATAGCGAAGTTGGAAGGGACCAAGAAGGCCAGCGGGTCCAACCCCCTGCTGTTGCAGGACACCACATTACACCATCCCACTCAGATGGCTGTCCAGTTCCATTCTGAATGTCTCCAGTGTGGGAGAGCCCACCACCTCTCCAGGCAGCTGGTTCCACTCTTGTATTGCTCTGGCAGTGAGGAAGCTTTTCCTGAATCTGGTCTGTTGCAACTTGAGTTGATTATTCCATGTCCTATCCTCTGGAATGAGCAAGAAGAAGTCTTTTCTCCTTATGACAGCTTTCAAGCTCTTCTAGATTGCTATAATATCCCCCTCAGTCCTCTCTTCTCCTCTCCTCTCCTCTCCTCTCCTCTTATCAAGTCTGAATATACCGAGTCCCCTCAGTCTCTTTTCACAGGGCAATCTTTCCGAACCCTGGATCATCTTTGCTGCCCTCCACTGAACCCTTTCTAATTTTTCTGCATCTTTCTTAAATCTTGGTGCCCAGAACTGGACATGGTCCCTCAGATGAGGTCTGACCAGTGTGGAGTATAAGGGAACTAGTACTTCTGATACTTCTGTTAATGCATCCCAGAATAGCATTTGCTCTTTTTGCAGTTGCATCAGATTATGGACTCATATTTAGCTTGATGTCTACAGTAACTCCAAGGTCATTTTCTGTTGCAGTTCTGTTGAGCAAAGTATTCCCCATCTTGTATTCATGCGTGTGATTTCTTTCTCCTAGGTGGAAGACTTGGCATTTTTCCATGGTTGCTTTCAGCCCAGTATTCAAGCTTATCTAAATCACCCTGGATCTCTTTCAGTCTTCCAGGATGTTAACTATTCCACCCAGTTTTGTATTGTCTGCAAATTTAATTATGGCCCATAATAAAAAACACAGTTCTGCTGGAACAATAGCAGCTGGTACAGTTCTTTTTCCTTATTTTTTCCGTCTTAACTTCACCCCCCCTTTTTTTTATTACACACCCATCCAAACGAATATGGATTTGAGCAGACACCTGTTATCCACCCCTGCCTGTGTTCTTCTTGAGGTTGAGGCTAGTAGCCACACTATGCACTATGATGTAATGATGTTCATTTGTCCCCCTGCCCCTTTGGTCCATCCTCGTTAACAAATTCTAACATGCCTTAAACATTATCAGGGAAGAGGGAGTCTATGCTATCCTTAGAATGCATCCCACTGTGATTTCAGATCATTATGTGAAAAATGGATTCATTCCTGGAAGATCATGGGTGGACTCTTTCAAGAAGTGTCCTGATCATGTCCAGTCTCTCATTCTACCTTGGACTTGAGGTTCACCTATTTTTCTCCCTTCTCTGAAGAAGGAAAACAGAGTAGGAAAGTCTTGAGTTTTTATTATTATTTGTTATTAATCTTTATTATGTTTTTTTTTAAATTCTACCTTTGGAAGAGCTTCCAAGGTGGCTTAAATATAAGTCACACACAGAGAGAAAAATGCTTGCCAAGGTCTTGTCCTCCCAGCTATGGCTCCTACCCAAAACCATGCTCTGGTATCATTCCTGTGGGCATCATTCTCGTACAGATAAAATACCTGGGAAGCTGTGGAGAACTTTTCTAAGTAGGAATGCAAAATTCTATTCAGTTTGTTCTCTTTTTAAAGAAAGGTTTACCCAGTTCACATCTCTTCAACTAAACACAGGTGAAAATGCAACCTAAATCAAAATCTTAGATTTCCAAGTTAGCAGATTGATTCACAAACCCCCAATGTGAAAAATGCTACACCGCCTAAGTGGCAAGTGTATTTCTAGCAATCCTTATATTCAGGAGTTTAGCAATGCCCTCCTAGTAAAAGTCCACAAATTAAGCCTGTTTTACTGCCATTGGTTCTCTTGGAATACTTAAAATGCCTTGAAAATAGGACACCACTGTCTCTATTGGGTGACTTTGTTTCCCATCCCAACCCTCCCTTGGGCTTTGTCAACCCATGAACAACATTCCTTCCCTCTCCCCCGCAAATCATCCCTTATTGTTTTGCAGGAAGAGAAAATTTGAACATCCAATTCCCTTGGATGACATAAACAAGTAAGCAGGATATGCTAACAGGTTGGCTATCTGAGAGTAAAACCAGACAGCTGCAGCCTTCAAGGTGCTCCCAATTAATACTTCGAAGATGCTCAGTTGTTTGTGGTTATGATTAAAATTTACAATTAGGGCCCTGTTTAAATGCATATTGCTTGATTTAATTACAGCGATTACAAAATGCTTAGTTGAAGAACAAGGGTATTAATCACCTTCCTTTCTCTTGATGCCAAGCTGAGGGGAAAGAAAACAAATGTGGAAAGGTTACATGCAAAGCCAGGCTTAGAAAGTTAAACTGAGAGGCAGTTCAGGAAACACCCTGTTGACAAACTGCGGTTGCTGGACTATTAAGCACAAAGTAAGGTGATGCTGAATGGGATGGAGAACGAGGCTCGCCTGGGTTTTATTGGCATCTCTTGCGTAACTGTTTCTTGCACATGCAAACGTGCACTAGGATGGGCAAGGGATCTGTCTGGGTCCAGGAATCTGTTGGATTCCCTGGGCTCAGCTCCCTGGATTCCAGTCTGCTTTGCAAACAGCCTTGAGTTTGAGCTCCTGGAGAACACGTCCAGTATCCTTGGGGCATTTGCCAGGAATTGAGCTGCACACAGCTCCGTGTTATGTTACCTGTGGGGTTGGTTAGCCTGGGAGGGAGGGAGGGAGGGTCTGGCCCAACGTCACTCAGTGGGCTTCATAACTTGAGTGGGAACCAGAGCCTGAATCCGTTGGTTGCCCAGTTCAGTTACCTCCCACAGCAAGCTAGCTCTAAAGATGTATTCTTGGTGATGCAAGTGAGACAAAGCTATCTAGGAATATGTTGGAAATTAATTTCAGTTTGCTCCTGATCTTACCCAGTCAAACCTTCTTGGGCCAATCACAGTCACAACCTGTGGCTAAAGTCTGCACATTTCTGAGTGTGCAGCAAGCTTTGTGGACCCCCAGTTATGCGTGTGGCAGTGTGCACGCCGGGGAAAGTCTGTGCCCAAACACACGCAAGACTGCATGCATCCCACAGTTGCAACACCTTTGGGGAAAACGTGCATGCTTTGAACTACACCGCCAGGCATCTGCTGTCTAGCCTGCTCTTAGTTCACATTCCTGGAGTAGCAAGGTGATTACCCAGACATTGTTCCAATCTTGTCAACACCAGTGAGAAGAGGACATAAGTCATGGCCCTTGTCAATAAATATCTGGCAGCTGGACCACTTTAGTCTTGGCATGTCAAGGTCTTGCTAGCTTTCAAGCCTGCCCTAACAAATTAAAATAACCTTGGAGAGCCATGGGGAACCTTTGGCTTCTCTTCCCAGTCCCAAATGGAGAGAAAACAAATACAAAGATGCCTTATTAATCTGAATCGAACCAACATGCGACTGCGAGAGCACAGGAATTGTCAATAAAGAGAAAAGTTTCATATCTAACATTTTCTCTCATGCCAGTAGAAACCTAGTTTGTTTCTTTTTCTTTTTAAAGGACCCTTAGTTATTCCTCACATATGTAAACATTTATTCTCCATATCTTAACATATGGAATTACTCTCTCAGAACAAGCTATTTTGTCCATTTTGTTTTCTTACACATTTGAACATTTTTAAAAGAAGCAAATTCTTTGTATCCTATGCATTTACAAATTTGCATAAATGCTTATCAAAACCAAACCAAAATGCTCACACATTCCCACTGGCCAAATTTAGTGGGCATAATTATTTCCCACATTGTGAGCAGGACTATATTGTTCTTGCCTTTCCTATTGCTGGATGATATCAGAAAAAAGAGGGCAGCATGATAAACATGGGTGAACACACAGGAATTCAGACCCAACGTTTTGAGAGCAAAGCATGTAAATATTCTGCCTGGGTGAATGAATCTGCCAGTTTCAGTTGTTCCCATGTTCAAAATGTTTTACTCAAAAGTGCTTCCATCCCACTGATAGAAACCTCCTGAATTTCAGTAAGTTCTTATGAAAAATTGGACCACATGAAATCCTCATCAATCCTTAACTAAAGACAAGGAACACAGCTCTGCATGAGTGAACTGGAATGCATCCAGAGAAGGAATGGTTCATTGCCTCAGTATTTATGATGATGGAAAGATATTTTTATCCAGATACATGTTATCCCAATGTACTGTTCAGTTTCCTAAGTACGTATCACCTTGCATTTATAAAGATTGTGTTTGGATACCCACTTCATCTGGAAGCAATAATTCATATAAATGAAAATGTAGTGCAGCCATAATTAGAATAATACAGTTAAGCTGTATGAAGTACAGACAGTCCATCTAGCTCAAAACCTTCTTGCTAAGAGTGCCAAATTTCTTCAAAGGCAGGACTAAGATGTGTATTTGTTGAAGCGCCCATGAATGATTGCTCTTATTTAAATGCTAACTTGTTTTGCACAACGATTGCACTTCCAGTCAGTGGTTCTGCTCATTTAATAAGAGAAATTAGCTCTAATTTATTTAATTTGCACCTCCTGGATCTGAACACATTAGAAATCCATGATTCTGAGCTTGTGATGCATTCCATGCATGTAATGTTTAATAATGTGCATTTCTGAAAAATAAGCAAAGAAAGATATTCCGAGAATACATGTGGGCATGGTTTACCTGCTAGGTTCATTAATTCAAAGCATTCAAAAATACACCTGATCCTTGGGATAAGAACCAGGTCCTGAGAGCACCCTTAAATCAAATTTGTATGTAAGCCGGATGGCGTATATAAAAAGCATATAAAGCACTTAATAAACACTTCCAGAAACCCTAAAACATCTTAAACCCAATACAGCATTTTGATAATAATATAGTAATCATAAAGTAATGGCAGATACTGAAGAAAGAGAATCTGATTGTTGAATGACGAAGCCCTAGTGCTGTCCCAATGACTGATGGCATCTCACCTTTCTCTGATCCCATTATTATTTCCACTTTAGTTTCAGTTGTGATTGTTTTTCTTTTCTTCGACACATCGCCTGCACTTGTATCAGATTTATACTGTTGGAGGCATGGTTGCAAACCAAATGCAATATAAAGTTACAGAAGGCAGCACCTGTGATCTGAAATACGCTGCTTGGATACGCTAGTTTTTCATGAACTTGAGTATGAAAAGCTACTGTAGTTCTGTTGCTGCCATCACTACCACAAAACTAGTGCTGACTTCATCACTTTCCCTCCTCCCTCCCTCCCTCCCTCCCTCCTATACATTTCTCCCTTTTGCTCCTCCCTCCCTCCCATACATTTCTCCCTTTCGCTCCTCTCTCCCTCCCTCCCTCCCTCCCTCTTATACATTTCTCCCTTCCTATTTTTCTGTTCCTTCCTCTCCTCTCCACCTGGCACCTGCGGGCTTCCACTTGCCGCTCAAGAATGAGGCAGGACTTCCAGTTTTGCTCATTTCTACGTAGGGGTTGCCCTAAACTCAGATGTTCATAACTGGGGGATCAGGTGTAAACACACAAAAGTGTGCATTAATACATATACTATAGATATTGTGCACCAACCAGCCAGTGGCTGTATAAGCTTTGCATATGAATGAAATTGCCATGTTCATAATACACAGTTCAGATAATATAATCTCCAGAATGCTACTTTCTATGAATGCCACATTTTACCCAAGATGAAACTTCATAGGGAAATTGATGTTTCTTGGGCTGAGGCTTATTTCATGACTGCTACATGCGATGAATCATTTCCATGGTGGAAGCACAGCCTTGAGACCTAGGGCTTGTCAAGGAGAAGATGCTCTTTTGGGCCTTCATTTGTTGGGTAGCTCTATGTCAGAGATGACTGGACAGCTTGTCGCAACAATGTTGGAGGCAGTATGAGCGGGAATGTGTCATTGGGATACCATGTGAACAGAATGGTGGATGAGACCGGCCTTCCATCTGATCCAACACAACTTTGTGCATGTCTTGTGTTCTTTATGTGCTTTCCAAAAATGTCCATGGTTTCCCTACAACAAAGGTTGAACTGAATCTGCAGTGCTGCATGTAGATGATTTTTTGGTAGCAATATTGACATGTATTTAGAATAACAACATGAGGAACATGGTGGGTGTTGAGACATGCCAGTTTTCACATAGGACTTTCATCCTGTCGAAGCTAAGAGGTCAGGGGCTGGCCTGAGCTTGGAAGGGAGACCATTTGGGGACCGCCTGTAGCCACCTTGAGTTCTGCTGTGGGAGTAAGCTGGGATAGAAATATAACAAATAAATAAATATATGCATCCATAGACATGATAAATATTATGCTAACACTATTTGAGTTGCAAGGCTAACTATTTCCATGCATACTAAAATCCGACATGTATTTCCTTAGAAGTAGATTCAGTGGTGCATATTCTCAGATAAATGTCCATAAAACCATGATCTTAAGGGACAGCCAGATGTCATTATTTTTTTATACTAGAAGAACCAGAAGAAGAGATGCAATGCCTTCAGAAAGTAAAATTATGTTTCTAATTCCATTTCTTGCCAATGAGAGTTGTATTTCCAAGAAATATGCTCCTTTTAATATGTGCAAAAGGGACATAAGAGAAAAGAATGTCAGAAATATAAACTGCCTATTACTAGCAAGCTCCCTTTTATGTTAAGTAAACAAGAGATTTAGAATGGTTTAGGAAGAGCACCCAAGGCATAATTTGACTTCTGTGAGGCCTGCAAAATATATCTCCTGGTAAATATCAACATGCATGTTTGTAGGTCTATGACATAAATTAATTTGTTTCTTCACAAGGCAACTTTCCACTACTATTTTTGGATCATATATGTTCACACATGCACAAGTTAGGTGATACAGTTCCCCAGTGGGATAAGACAACTATTATATTCAACATACACGGAAGTTCATGTCTTGCATCAGTTGAGAAGGGCTGATTTCCTTTCTTTATCACTCCACTTGATCATGGACTCACTTTCTTGCATATTTGACACCTCCAAAATTGTAACTTAACCAGGAGAATTTCTACAAGAATTTTAGAATTTTCAGAACTGAAGTGCTCACTATTTCCCCCAGTTTTCTGTTCTTTACTCTTATTCATACCATTTCCATGGATTGCATCACCAACGTGAATACATACATGGTTAGTATCTAGTGGTAGAGTATCACGTGACAAAGCAAGGAATGAGATTGCTTTCCTCATCCCTATACTACTTCCTTGGTTCTTCCCAACCCTTAGCTTTCTGCTCAACTCTCCCCACTCTTGGCATGTAAGTCCTAGGCACAATTTTCTTCCACACAAATCAACTTTCTCCTTCACCGCAGCTGTTAAACTGATTTGTTAGGGTTTCATGTTTGAGTCTTTACCACCAGTAGCTGAAAATAATTAAGTGACTTTCTATGACATTGTAATAGCCCAACCAATGATTTCAAGGCAAGATTTCAAATACAGATGATTGGAACAGTCTTAAAATCTAACACCATCACTAGTGATAAAGACATCTTTTGAAATTTTAATATATTATGCCCCAAGTTATGATTTTCTTGCTTGAGAAAATTATTTTCCCCATCTCAATGTCTGATGAAGAGTTTTGGATATCATGGCTCTTGCAATTCAGAATTGTTGACATACAAATGAGCCTGAGAATCTTGCACACCTCGGAAGTTTCATTCCCTCACATCACAGTAGTTCTATTAGCAGTTCACAGAGCAAATACTTTTAAGCAGTCAATAAAATATTAAACCCTTTTAAAACTTTCACAAAAGGTGATCAGGCCTAGTTGTATGGAATGCGCATACTGAGTTCATCTTTTTCACTTAACATGGCAATTTTAGGAAAAGAAATCTAATCTCCCCCAATGCCCCTGTACAACACGCAAAATGCAAAGTTAATCAGATATGTTATTTTGACTGGTATAGAGAGAATGTTTGCAGCATACGATAAAATTATGTCTTCTGGGGCTAAGTGCAATTAATTTAATTACCATCATGAATGTTGATTGTTCTAAGCTTTTGTATACAGTTTTAAACATTTATCATCCTTCCTTCTGATTTATTTTAATTGCAATTATGTTTATAGCCTACCCTATCTTGAATATGCACATTATCTTTACTTTAAGAAGGATAGGGGCCTGCTGAAGCAGATCAATGGCCTATCTTGGCAAGCATCCTTTCATGCAGCAGTCAACCAGATGCCTTGGGAAGTCCAGCAGCTGAGGGCAGCAGCACATGAGCCTCTGAGTCCCAGTATTGCTTCCTAGGGACTGGAGTCCAGGGAGATGCTGCCTTTAGTTTGAAGGAAGTCATCAAGACTCGCAGTCATCCATAAGAGCAACCCTGGTCGAAATCCCTTTCAAAACCATGAAATGTAGCCCCTGCACATCTTGCGGTCTGTGTTCTTACGTGCTGCCCAGTCATCTCCAACTTATGGCAACCCTATGAATGAAAGTCCTTCAAAACGTCCTATCCATGACAGCCCTGCTTAGCTGTTCTAAATTCCAGACTATGCCTTCCTTTATGAAGTCCGGCCAACTCTTAATTCAGTCCTCCTCCTCTTCTTCTACCTTTGACTTTCCCTAGCATGATTGCCTTCTCATGGCATTGCCAAAGTTTTGGCATTTTTTTCTAGGGAAAGTTTTGGCTTGATTTGATCCTTGTTTGTCTTTTCTACAGTCCAGGGTATTCACAAAGCTTTCCTCCAACCCTATGTTTGGAGTGCATCAGTTTTCTTCCTGTTTGCATCTTCACTGCCCAGCTTCCACATCCATGCCTAGTGATCAAGTATGCAATACTGTGGATCATCCTGACCTTGGTCTCCCATGAAACATGGTTACACTTGATGTTTTTTCCCTAGTTCCTTCATTTATGTACTATTGTATTTCAATGTATTTTATCATGTTGTAAGCCGCCCCGAGGTTTCGGCAAGGGGCGGCATAGAAATGCTATAATAATAATAATAATAATAATAATAATAATAATAATAATAATAATTGCAGCTATTCCAAATCTCAGTGGTCTTCAAGTTTCTTGGCTGCAGTCCCCTTTTGAATTGATGATTGAGGGAAGGTATGCATCCCATCGCCTTGTGCTAGTGAATGACACCTTTTCACTGTGTATTGTGTGAAGACGCAAGTTCTGTGCAGACATAGAAGCAATGATCAGATTCTGCAGTCATTGATTGCTTGCATGCATGCAAGGTTGTCTTTTTCCTAACTGGAGCCCACAAAAGTTCTCATTCTTCTATTGTAGAAGATATTGCTGGTATCAGCTGGATGCATGGGCAATTTGCTAAGAAATGTTGGAACTGCTCACAGTCCTGGTGAAACAGGAAGCATGGGTCCACCCAAATGCCACTGGAATGGTGTGAAACTATGCATCAAGGGGCAGACTTCATGTACTGCAGGAGTGCATTGCTTTGGCCAAGATGATTCCCCTTCCGAACCACTACTTTGGATCCATTTACATCAGAGTTAATGACATTTCAAAGCCTAGCTTACTAACTGAGAATGGAACCCAGCGGACCAGGAAACATGGTTACATCCTGGTAGTTTCTGGGAAGACTTACTTATTCTGGGTCATTTTATATTTGTGCCAAAGAAAAACACTTTCAGCAGAACTCTGCATTTACAAAGTCTTTCCTCCATGGCTTTCTTGAGCTCCATCAATCTACAAATTATTGGCCTTAATTCTGGGGAACTGAGCACATATTATAGTCCCACTGAACTAGCTGGGGTACTGAAAAACACTGCTAATTATAGGGTTATTAGTCTCAGTAGGTGGGAGAGCAAAAACTGTCCATAAGCCTGAGGCTTTTGCAATTTGAAGGCACATTATATTTAATATGATGTTGGTGATTTACGGTGTGATCAGAAGATCCTCAGCATGTCTGTTCCGAAATTAATTTGAGTTTAATAGGATTTACTCCAGAGAGCATGAGCTTAGAAGTATGACCTTACAGCCTAATCCTATTCATATTACTGAGAAGTGAGCCCCACTGAACAAAGTGGATTTACTCTTAAGTAAGGGCAGGAGAGGCAGGCAAGTTTTTTCCATTCACTTTTGAGCAGAAATTATCCAGTTTGTGCCATCTGGAATGAAAACGCAGACTGGGACACAGTCAACAATCTAAAGTTTGTACATTTCAAATCTTCCAGACCACATAATGTATTCAAGCAATGCACGTACTTGGAAGATGCAGACACATCTAGTCAATAGGTGAGAAATGTGCATATTTAGACAAAATATGTTGGGGATTACGTGTTGGGAATTACATGATTGGAGCTGGCTGGAGCCAGGGGTCTGACTAGATGCCCCAGGAGGTCCCTTCTGACTTGCTTTGTTTCTGTGCTTCTAAAATACGTGTGGCAATGCTCACAATTTTTGTGCAGAAAATAAATAAGCTAAGTTTGTGTTAATGGGTCACAGTGAACTTGAGGCAGAAAGTGGAGAACCTCACAAAATCTGCATTTTGCTGATTTTCCAGTTCCTGCACTTAAGTAAGTTTGCATAAGCTCATAGTATTAGACAGTCCTTTATGAAGGATATATATCATATCGAATTATTATATTAAATTTATATCCCATTTTTTCCTCTTGCAAGGAACATTCTTACATGTTCTTCCTTCTATCCATTTTATCTTACACTGATCAAAATTCACCAAGCCTCAATGCAACACTGTTTTTCCTTATCCCATCTATTTTCTTTAACGGTAATTTTCTGAGATGGGTATATTTCAGTACGAGAGTAATCTTTTCCAATATCCATACCATTACATTCCTGCACTCCACCCCATAGACCAAACTTATTATGGGGTCTATGGGCATGCCTAAACAATTGTTTGGGCACACCTAAACGATTCTGATTTGGTAATGTGCTCGATGGCCATGCGGTCAGAGTCCCCCTTCTCACACTTCACTCACACAGCCTTCCCACATGTGATAGAGTCGCAGAATGGGGAAATCTAAACAAAGAAAATCAGATATTGGGGAAAGGGAGGGAGGGAGGGAGAGACTGACTGAGTGAATGCAATGCATAATATATATTGTATATCCTGGTAGGCTTAAGTGGCTTACCAAATTTATTATTGCAAATCAAAAAGAAAGTCCACCCCCGCCCCTGCAGGCTTAAGACCATAATCAAGGCTACATCATAATAACTCAAGATCCACAAAGCCAAAGAGTGAATCTTTGGTCTGGTTCCTTACAGATGTAACCCATGATTTGTGATGATGCCACACAATGTCACACATTGTGCTTGCAAGCAGAAACTTCCATAGACATACCTTTTCCCTGAACCTTCAAGCCCCAGTCCCAGTCCTCCCAAAGTGGAGAATGAAATGGGTGGAGCCAGCAAAGGTGCCACATGGTTTCCTGGCCCTACATTGCTTAATGAAGCAAGTGTTCTGCAAGGTCTCTTGCTCTGGAAGGTGATATGGGTGATGGAGAGAAAATGGCCCAGGTGGCAGGTTATTGCAGTTGGAAAAAAAGATAAGGGGAAGGGTGTCCCAGAACCCCGTTTATTTGCTTCAGACAGCATCCTCCAGCACTGCTTCACAACAGAATGGATGAGCTCATTTGTCTAACCTGATATTCTGTGTAAGTCCCGATGAGCATCTTTCAGAGATGAAAAGATGTTGGCCTACAAGCAAGGGAGGGTGACACCTTTTTGGTCAGTGGGGCTTCTCGTCTATTACAGTTTTAATTTTGAGCTTCATAGGAGCTATCCTGGGAGCGTCATGCAGGCATGCGGATACAGTTTGGTACCATGGACAGCTCCTACCAACCCCAAATCAAAGTTGCAATGAATAAGGAACCGTGGTGGCCATAGGAGTCACCTGCAAGGTATTACGCAAACAAGTTGTACTCAACATCAGTTCATTCCACTGCCCCACACTTCCAAGGTCCTCCTTGTGTTGCAGCTTGTGTTCAAAGTTTGGATTGGCATTGTTCATTACTGGTGCCACCATCCATCCCACATTCCACTAAAAGCACCTCACCCTGAGTTATTAGCACCCATCCACATGGACTCCTACATCAGGAAGACTTCGACAGAGGAGACGTGTGTGTGTGCATGCATGCGCGCATGCTAGTTTCCCTGAATCTGAGCAGTGGAGATGGGTGAGCATTTCATATTGCAATTATTTTTGATAAGCGTGTATCAAAAGTCACGTTTTCCTTCACATACAGTATAGAAAGGCTTTCAATTTTTTTAATTGAATCAGGAGAGGGAGGAACATGCACCCCACAAAAGTGACACAAAAAAAGTGGCAAAGGTGGGATTTGGCCAAGGGATTTCCTGTTTCTCAGTCTAATTTCTTAGCCAATATCCTGGACCAGGTCTTGCAGAAGGTTTTGGCTACAGCTCCAAGCATTCCTAACCATTAGGTACACTCTCTTGGACTGCTAACTTGAGTTTTAAAACATGAAAAGAGCATTAGGTTAAAGAAGACTCCTGTACACCTATTCTTCATGTGCATACAACACATTCCAACCCAAAATAAAGTGAATCATAGCTTATTAGAAGCAGAGTTCTTCAGCAGTCTTTACACATGATTTCAAAATCTCTAGAAGGAAGGAATTACAGTTTCTCATAGCAATAACAACAGTCTTTGCTGCTCATAATAGAAAATGAATCCTTTGTGTGCAAATTTAAAAGAGGTGGAACACCCAGGTGTAGATGGAAAAATGTAGCAGCTACTGGTAACAGAAGGAAATGAAACTTTAACAGCATTTGCTTGGAATCTGAAAGTGTAGAAAGATCATTATACTAAACTTAGCATTTCCTGGTGGAGCTGGGAGGCACAGTTAGAGTGTGATCATATGCATGTTTCAACAGGAAAAGGGTTTGGCTGACTGGGGAATTCTGGGTCTAGTAGACCTTTTTCAATGTCTGAACATGCATAGGATTCTGCCCTTATGCACCAAACTCTGCTATGTTAACCAGCCAAACACATTGCGTACTAATTGCCAAACTGCAGACAAGTGCAACTTCTCTACTTCCAGGGCAGTGTTTGTGAGAGAAGTCTTGAAATGGAGAGGTGAGCAGTCCTTTTTGTCAGTGTAGACATCCTCTCTTGCCCACCAAACATCCATACTGAGCATGCTCAGTGTGATGGAAGATGGACCAAGGTTGCAATCCAATGATGCTGCCAATAACCCTCTGAACTCAGAGGGAAGCCATCCCCCTATACATGGTAGGTGGAAAGTAGAGGTGAAGGTGATCTCTGTATTCGTCTCACCATAGGTGTTCAGACAACTGTTTTTGGCTGCCTAAGCATTATTTATTTATGAAAAGCTTTTCTAGGCCATCCAGTACAAGTGTCTTGGGATGGCTTACAAGAAAAAAAAATGACCTTGGGGGTGGTAGGAAAAGTGTTAGACGCCACCTGGATATTTCATATGCTGGCAGAGCCTGTTTCCTTCCTTCCCTACATCAAAAGGTCATTCTTGCAGCCCCAAAGAGTGACCTTTTGTATCACATCTGACATCCAATAGAGGACATTCTGACACCTAAGCAATTTTCTGAAGTCAAGGCTAGGATCTGAAAAATCGTGTGGCCACCTAGACTCCTTTTAATAGACAAAGTGTCGGAGTATGGAAAATTAGGAGCAGGTGAGATCAGGAATTTGATAAGAGAAGGAAAATCTGCATTCCACTTTGCCATCCCTGCATTAGCGAATTGAGCTTATTTGTGCGCTTCCATTTCTAAGATAGGCTACGATTTGTGTGCTTAAACACACACACGCACACTAAAATCAGCTAATCTATGAAAACTGGCACCCAGAAAAGCATTGAATCCTTGCACAATTTGTGACAACAACCCATGATTTTGGTGTTAGTTTGTGCAAATCAGTGAATCCACATATTTTTGGTGCTGATTTGCACAAAATGTACACGATACTGATTTGAGCAAATGGTGTACATTTGTGCAGATTGCATACATTCATGCGAATTTGCATAAACCACACAAATTTTGTTAGTGATATTTTTAAAAATGCACAAACAATGTTAATTCTTGGAGGCAGAAGTGCAAGAGCATCTTCCCATCATCAGATTGCAATTACCAGGAAGTCTATCATGGTCATATAGGCCAGACCTCTTAGTTTCAGCAGATCTAGGTGGAAGGAGTTACGCAATGAAGTTTCTTGGAAGAAGTTTGCAACAATGAACAGAAACACACTGCATTGGATCATTTTTTACAGGTCTCATTGTAAGCTCAATTGATATTAACATATTAAATATTATGAAAAATATTAATAATATTGAATTTATATTTATTTTCTGTACTGGTGGAGGCTTCTGGAATGGTTTGTGGAGTGACACTTATATCAGAGTTTTGGATTAATATGTTTATGGTTCACATTAGTCAATCTTAGTCTCTCTCTGATAAAACAGGTGGGCTAGATCTGTTAGAAAGATGCAACTCCCCTTTCAAGTAGCATGAAGTAGAAAAGTTTGTGTCAGTAATATTTTTAGAAGATCTATTTACATGTAATGATTCCTAGTTAAATAACGCTTTGTATAAATTGCAATCATTTTTCTCCTGGAGGCTCTTCAGGGTTCCCTGTATGGGACCTCATGCAATAACTGTTGTTAATCTACACCTGAGAACTAAAATCTTATATACAAATCAAGATATAGGGATTCCAAGTGCCTGCGGAAATGTTTGCTTTATGAGTAAACATTCATCTTTTCAAATTTTGTCTCTATGAAGTCTCAAAACATGGTATGCAAAAATGAAACAGTACATTTTGTGCAGATAAATAGCTGGATGCTAGACATTTCAATAATTCAGGATGATTGTGAAGCACATAATCTGCAGGAAACCAATAACACTCCACTTAAGGAACTACTCGGAACCTCATAAAAAAGCCTCAATAAACATTTTATTTAGAGACAGTCTCAAATTTATGTTTTCTGTCCTTATGTATTTCCCTCTTTTTGTCCTTTGGTATTACTCAACAGATCTGTGTTAAAGAGTTTCTCAACAACAGTGTCTACTGTGCTTATCCCTTACCCAAAGTTGTAATTCTCTGTATAACAATGTTGATATGAATTGCTTCTGCCACAATTGCTTTCAATGATTCAGAGATTGCATAATAAAGTCATGGACAAGCAGAACAATGCTACTGCTGGCTAGGTCTTTATTGGTAACATCATGGCAACATTTTGTTATATGCTATTTCCAGTGTTAGGATTTGCATCCATGTTCATCATTTATAAACTTGCCACACATGAACCTAATAGTCAATTTCTGTTTTTGGTGTGTTGCACATAAAACCTCTTCCCATGAAATGTGCGTATTTCTCCCATCATGCATATAACATTAGTGATGGCATGTAAACTTGTAAAATGCATTGGTGCGGCAGTTCAGTGCCAAAGAATGGCAACAAATCCAGGATTTGGGTTCTAAATAATAACTGTGATGCATGATCTGATTTGACCCTTCCACAGTAGTTCTGATATTGTGATTTTGCAATGGATACGTCATCAAACCTAGCCTTACTTCATACAACCAACCAGTTCTGTCGGTTGGCCTCCAGTATCTTCTAAAAGGTGACACAGAGATATCTGCAGAGATGATGTCCCGAAGTAGGCCAATAAGCATTCTGTTTGTAAAGGCTAGATATCCATTTTTTAAAAATCTTGGAATTCCAAATGCCGTATTCCTTTTTCACTAACAGCTGTTCAAGACGAATAATTGAGACATGCTAGGTAAACAAGCACAAGCTCTCTGCTATTCCAGCTACTGTGGGAAGTGTAAGCTTCCCACTTACCCTTTAATCCTGGGGACTTTTCCTGGCTGAACTGATAGCTTTGTGCAACAGATCAGTGGGCTATAATAACTTCTCCACAGCAGAAAGTCAGAGAGGATAAACCTGTTCAGAAGGTCGCATATTTCAGGCATCATGCAACAGTTAAGGTTCCTTTTTTATTCTTTCCCTGAAAATACAGAAAGGGCATGTTTGTGTGTAAAATGCTTTAAATGGTATTTGCTCCTGTATTGCCTTTGTGAGCATGTTCTTTACACAATGGGCAACACACTCCCTTTGAATGTAAAGCTTTGCCGTAGCTGTTTTCTCTTGATCTTTATCAATACAGCCTGCACCAGACTGTATGTTGATTCATAGCCCACATAGTTGTGCCTTCCCATTGTGAAGGACAGAGATAAATCAGTAAAGAATTGCTTCTGATGTTTTGCTTACATTTGGTATTTCTGTCAAATAGGGAAACCAAAAAGGATTGTAACATAAAGATATAAGAAGTGGAAGGGACTATCTTAAAGGGACCCTTGTATGAAATTATTTCATAAAAATCAGCAATAGCTTTTCATTGAAATGTGACCAACTTAAAAGGCAAGCTTATGGTCCCTGGAAGAATATATCAGATCATAGGGGTGTCCGGAAAACCCCTTCCAAGGCCAGAGGCAATGTTCAGGCCTCAGAAAAGACCTGCAATGATACAATTCTCTTCTGCTCCCTTTCAACTTCTGCAGAAAGAGCCAGGCCAGCTGCCCTCAATGACTGGAAAAAATGACCTCAGACCTCAGAGAGGTAGAGAGTGAGCATCTCACAGGTTGGGCTGGGGAAAAGACTAGAGATGCCAGAGACAGCATACACAGAGCCTGTTCTAGCATTCTTTTCTTTCTTTCCAAAGACCAAGGGTTTTATTTATTTGGTTTCTTTGATTTATATGCTACTTGATTAGCTATAGGTTCCCTGGGTGGCTTACATATAGTCAGAACCACAATAAAAACAACAGTACAATAAAACAGTAATGGCAGTAAAATCAATAAAATGAATAATAAAAGTAAACAACTAATAATAGTAATTAAAAGTAAATTAAATTAATTAATAACTTGAGAAGGGGGCTACAAAACAATTAACCAATAACAGAAAATAATTATACACATCCATAAAATTACAAACCCATAAAATTAGAAATAAAATGGGAGCAATGAGTAAAACTTTCAACACAATCCTTTAAAATCAAGCCCAACAGATTCACCCTCCAAAATATCTGTATTTAGTATTTAGCTGGTGTCTGAAAGAGTACAGTGTTGATGTCAGCCTAATCGCTAGGGAGGTAAAGATTGGGGAGCGGGGAGCACAGATTGTCACTGTGTTTATTACAGCCTTCCCAGCTTCCTGCTTCAGCCCAGCTGGGTGTATTCCTCTCAGAGGCCTTTGAGTTCAAATGTTGCATAGAAACATAGAAACAGAGTGAGTCAGAAGGGGCCTCTCGGGCCATCTAGTCTGATCCCCGGCTCCAGCTGGCTCCCCTTGCGACATGCCCACCATGTGGACGTCCAGCCTATCCTTGAACACCCTCACCAATGGGGCTTCAACACCTCTCCTGGAAGCCCATTCCACACCTTTGCAGACCTAACTTCCAGGAAGTACTTCCTGGCATCCAAATTGAACCTTGGCTCCTTGAGTTTGGCTCTGTTGGAGCACATCCTGCTTTCCTCTGCAGGAGAGGACAGGTCTCTACCCACCTCTGTGTGACACCCTCTCATGTACCTATATGTCACCAACAGATCCCCTTGGAGTCTTCTCTTCTCCTCTTGCTGAGCAGCATTAATTGGATCACACCCCTAAAAATGCAAAAGCCCCAGGTTAGGAATAGATGAAATTTTTGTTTCTGTTTGCTGGTGAAATGAATTCCCCCAAATTCACCCACATTTGTAAAGTTCTCCATATTGTGAATTAAACTGAACAGAAAACCCATTATGGGAGAACCTGAAATGCACCAATGCATTTGAGTGCTTTGCTCTTGAAAACCTGGATTAGAATCTGTGTGTACCCAGACACGCTACTGCAGAATCTGGCTTGCCACCTGTTCTTTTCTGACAAGATCCTCAACTTCAGCAGCCAGCCCTGCCAATAGAAGGCTGCTTGAAGTGAGAAGTAGTAGAAAAATGTTGGGGAGCAGCACTTTGTGTGTATACTAGTTCCCAGGAGCTAGCTTGCTGCCCTCGGGTGCAGTAGAAAATGATGTCCTAGCACCAGTGTTAAAGTCAAATCCAACTGTCAGTAAATACGGGATAGGAATCTTTCCCTTTGCCTCAGGCAGAAACATGTCTTGGGCTGGCCCTTACAGCTAAATGACAGGCAGGTGCAGCATAAGCTCCATGCTGGGAACAGCTGTATAAATTGAACTGCATGATACAGAAGGCTAAGAGTCTTGGTTTGTTTCTGAGAAAATCCATGGAGATCTCCATAGACCTGAAAGAAAGATAAGAACTTGATAAAATAGCTAGTTGTTTGTTGTTGCATGCTATTACATTCTGTCATCGCTGATTTCTGGTGACCCTAAATGCCCCCAAAATGCTCTCCGTTGAAAGCCCTCTTCAACTCCTGTAAATTTGAGGCCGTGGTTTACTTTAAGGAATCAAGACATCTTGTTCTTGATCTTCTTCTTTTTCTGCCTTCAGCTCTACCTGGCATGATCGTCTTCCCCAGGGTGCATATAATCCAATGCAGGAAGAAGCAAAAACATTAAATTTGCCCAGACCCAACCAATGCTCCTTCTACCCAACATTCTGTTTCCCACACTGGCCAATTAGATAACTTTGCAAACTCACAAACAGGGCATGGGACCAAGAATCCACTTCTGTTGCTGTTGATTTTTACTGGTGCTATTTTGCCCACGTGAGAGCTCCCAGGGTGTGGAGAAGGGGTGTTGAACCTCAGGCCCAGCCACCAATTGGAAGTTTTCTGCCTGACCACACCCATTTCACATCAAAAGCCAACTACTGTGTGGTTTTCTGCATGCAACACAGTTTTCCCCCATTCTAAATGTTGGGAACTACATTTTCTAAGGCTCTGCTACTCATGTTCACAGTTTTAAGCTAAGCTATGGCGCAAAGTTTGCATTGTTGCCTCTGTACCTCTTTTGCTTTTGGCTCCACTCACCACTGGACTCTGGGCCCTGGAGCTTCCCTGATATTGAACTGTTGTTGGAATGCAACTTGTATCAGTCTCAGAGGACTCCAAAATTTGTTACCCACAGTACTGGCTTTGGATTTGGAGAGTTCTTGGGCAGGGCATTGCCCATGGTCTCCTCCTTGGGTGAGTCTACCTTCTCACTGCCATTGTCACAGCTGTTATCCTTCTGTTTTCTCACCACCGCTGCCACAGGCTTGGTTGACATGTAGAGAGGCACCTGTGGTGCTCCTCTTCTCACTGCTGGTCAAAGCAAGAGGTGGGTAAAAACCAACCTGTGTTTAAGACAGGCTGAAATTGTGAGGAAGAGGCACAATTTCAGGGGTTCTTGTCAGTGGGACCCTCCTAAGCAGGTATCTGGCCATGGTTACCATGAGAGTTTGTCCTGCCTACATTAAGTGTTTGTCCTTAGCAAACATTAAGTGTTCTCACTCAATCCCATTAAATGATGGGGAGAACAAAGTCCTGAATGTTATGATTGGACTTGCTAGGCATGTGATCAGTTAAATATGTTAGCTATGCAAAATATCAATAAATGCATTTGAGACAAATTAATACTATTTTATAAGGATTTTTAAAAAATGCATAGTTCCCTGATAAATAATCCTAGAGGTTCAAACCAAAAGGATTGTTACTTTTCGGAATTTTTTATTGCTTTTAGTCCTCATTAGAGCCCCACATGTGAATGGGCAAGTCCCATAAAAATAAACATGCAGAATTCCAGAGGCTGTTTAAATCTTGATCCAACTATGATTAATTTTTTTACACCACATAGATTATGAAAGATAGCTGCAGATTATGTAATAAAAACAGTCTTGTTAACACATGGATAAGCACACTTTATCTTGTGTATCATTCTTGGATGAATGCAGCTCAGAAAAGACAGTATTCCCTTCAGTGCTGAAATCTTTTTCCTTATTGACTAAGGCAAGAATTTAGCCAGATATGGTATGCAGGGCTGGGTAACCATGAAACTCACGGATCAATACTGCATTTGCCAAGAACTTTGAGATGGTTGTGCTTCCCGCTATGGGAATTTGGGAGATCTGAATTATTGAGTTTGAAATCCTAAGGTATGTGATAGCATTTCAGTGCCACAATGATTAGTTTTGATGCCAGCGATGGATGCTGTGTTGGGATTGGGAACGAGGGAGGCTCCCGTGTGCAAGGGCTGCCTAATTTCATCATGGCATAAATAATTAAAATGTTGATATTAAATTAAGTTGTTGTCTAGCCAAGAAGGGGAGTGAAAAAGAATGAAAGTACATCTAATTTGTCTAGATCCTTAATTGCTCTTTGAAATCCAGAAAGATTCATAATGGTGGTTGCTTTACTGTGTTTTGAATATTATATATGCCTCAAATGGCAGACAGAAACTGGAGGCAAGAAACTTTTGGATTTTTTTGAGAAGAGCCATAACTTATGATGGATACATCTTTCCATTTTACTTTACCCTACATTGTATGCACTGAAAAAAGAATCCCAAGATATTTCTATCACATTTATGTGTGACTGTGTATAAAAACATCTTTAGCATCCCATAGGTGGATAGGACAATGATATAAAAATAAAACTGTTCCTCCCTCCTCCACTTTCACATTTGCTAAGTCTAGAAAAGGAATCTCAGCTCAGCCCTTATCTTCTGTTTCCTATTGTTGAAGGCTCATCATTGCTATTCCTGAATTCACTTGGGATTTGCAAGTGCTGGGCGGGATCATGGAAAAGGTGTGTCAGAGCTTGGCCCTTTTGAGGTTGTGGGAGATGATGGGTGCAGTCTCAGCCTTGGCCAGATCTAAAAGCTCCCCCAATCTACCAACTTTCATGAGGAGTGCAGATTCACCCAACACAGGCTAAGCACTGCCTTCCTTATCAGAACTGTGCTGTACCATCAACTCTATTGTTGCAAAGACTCAATTTCAGTCAACTGGTTTATTATTTATTTATTTATTAAAACATTTTTATGCCGCCCCATTCGCCGAAGCTTCGGGGCGGCTTACAACAATAAATAAAACCACATAAATTAAAATATACATATTAGAATACTAATAATAATTTAAAATACAATATACACACAATATAAAATAAGCCGCCCTGGCCAGATAAAATTCAGTAGTATTAACACTTAAAATGTTGCTTAAATAAAAAGGTCTTCGCCTGGCGCCGAAAAACAAATAACGACGGCGCCAGGCGGACCTCTCTGGGGAGCGTATTCCATAACTTAGGCGCCACCGCTGAGAAAGCCCTCCTCCGAGTAGCCACCCTCCTAATTTCTCTCACAGAGGGCTCCCGGAGAAGGGCCTCTCCCGCCGATCTCAGGGGGTGACTGGGCATATATGGATGTAAGCGCTCCTTCAGGTAACCAGGTTGTCATCTAGTGCATTGCCAACTTGATTTGGGATGTGTGAGCAACATGGCAGGGGGTTGAACATCTGGATTTTTACTATTCAGTCCCCTGGATTCTGATTTCTCAGCCCTGCACAAGGGCTGATTTCCTATGTTATGATCATGGACTTCCATCCCTAAGATGGTGTAATTTGTGCATTAAAAAGAAAAAGAAAAGCCAATGTGTGTAAAACCGGGCAATTTGTGCAACTTGGCACACAAAAGCATGAGGTTCTCACACAAGTTGTGCAGATTACACTAGATACACATGTTTTTGGGTGACAGTTTGCACAAACCATGCAAAATATTGGCATAAACAGCGTGAATTTTTGGAGGACACACTTTGCACAAATTTCCTTAGCATTTTTTCCTTAAATGCACAAACCGTAGCCCTTTCTAGGGACTGAAGTCCAGGAGGAGGGGAGGACTCAGCCCACTTCTTTGCATTGGACTAGAAGCTGGCAGGAACCAATGGACTTCAAATGCATGAACAAATCGCTAACCTTACGAAGTGTTGGCTCCAGGCTTCTGAATGTCCTTGCGAGGTACACCCTCAGTGGAACTCCTGCCCAACTGGCATTCCTCCTCCTCCTTATTGCTTGTTTGACAGACAGAAAGGCAGACACTGAGAAAGCTGTGACATCTTCTACTCTTCTTTGTCACCCTGACCATTACCTAGGCCAGAACGAGAGCTTGCAATTGGGAAGATGAGTAGGCCGGTAGCATTCTCCAGGGCACCCCTTCTGGGGCCTGGGTCCTTGGCAGGAGTCTGACCATGCCTAGCCTTGTCGTCACCCTGAGACTGGCAATTCTGTTTAGCACATCCATAGGAGCATCTGAGTCAGATGAAGCAGTGACCTGAAGCCGAGGCAGCAGAAGAGCTAGCATGGTGATGGCACATCACCACAGATCTAGATTTGTGATTTCATTTAGACAGTAAGCAGTATGGGAGATCAAATGCAACTCTGTGACACTTCACAGCAAAACTCCATAGACTAGAGAAGTCTTCCAGAACTACATTATTATTATTATTATTATTATTATTATTATTATTATTATTATAACATTTCTATGCCGCCCCTTGCCGAAACCTCGGGGCGGCTTACAACATGATAAAATACATTGAAATACAATAGTACAGTCTTATGGAATGTGTAGTCTTGCATGGAGCAGAAGCACTAGAATGCTGGCCACCCCATGGTTTGACAGCATGATCGGATTTAGTGTCCAAAATCACAGAGAAGTACCAAAAAATTAAAGGAGCTACTCAGTGGCTTTTACAGCATAGGATATCAGAATGATCAAGGTAAGTGGAATGTCAAAGCCAGGAAGGAAACTAGATTTGGGGTAGAGATGGATGTTATGAGGAGGTGGGGTCCCCATCAGTGAGGGTGTTCAAGCAAAGATTGGGCAACCACATATTGGGTATTTCATGAGCGGAGCCGGCTGGAGCCGGGGGTCAGACTAGATGGCCCAGGAGACCCCTTCTGACTTGCTATGCTTCTATGATCTCTATATTTCTATTTTCTATCGAATTCAACAATGTATCCAGAAACAGTTTACATGATGCCAGCATGATGCAAAGGAGCCTATCTAAGGTATTTTAGGCACCTATCTTTTTAAATGATGCCATGCGGTTGTTGGTGATGGTTCATACAAGTGTTTATCATGCACTGGTAGAATGTGAAAAAAGGTAGTTCAGTTCCAGCCAGACACCCATGCCCCTTCCCGGGATGCTCCATTCCTTTCTCCTCCCATGTCCCAAGTTTCCCCAACCTTGCTGGTGCCTCTCTCTTTTGCATGGATGGATATAGTTAGAAAACATTCCTTCCTGGGATAAAATAATCCATTGCCAACGTACCTCTGCTGCATCAGACAAAAAGTCCATTGAGTGCAGCATCTCGTTCCCACAGTGACAATGAGCTGCTGCCACAACTCTGATTTTTAAAAGGTTCTCCTTTCTCATG
The DNA here is from genome assembly GCF_004798865.1 of Varanus komodoensis. Lineage (NCBI taxonomy): Eukaryota > Metazoa > Chordata > Lepidosauria > Squamata > Varanidae > Varanus > Varanus komodoensis. The sequence continues at coordinate 9,239,075 of NW_025335606.1, forward strand.
CACCTTGCTTCAATAGGGTCTCCATAGGGTTCGCAGGAACTTTCCGTGCATTCATTCAACATGTTTTTAGCATGCTCCTCTGCTATAAACGAATAGATACATGGCTCCTAGAGTGTCTTGCAATCCTTGCCCCAAATACAGACTCTGCCCACCTGTTTATAATCTACAAGACATGATGCAGAAGGAGAAACAGAATATCAAGGGGTGAGGGAAAAACCTTTCACCAAAGCTAGTGAAATGGCCGTGCTTCCTCTCTTGTCTCCATTTCTCCAGCGTGTTGGAATGGTTGGTTGGGGTAACTGGTTTGTCTCTGCTCTCTGCTCAAGCTGTTCGTTCGAAAGGGGAGATTTGAGATGGGCCAATAGCAAGCAGAATCATTATAGCCCAAGGATTTTTTTTCTTTATTGTTGAGTATTTTGATGCCTCCCCGAGGATCCAGTGATTGCCTCTTGGGCACAGTCAGTGGATCACCTTCATGTAGATGCTATCAGCCAAGTCAGGTTGAAGCCAAGCAAACCCTTCCACTGTTTTGCAAGTTGTCAGTCAATCATGTTTTATGTTTTAAATAGAAAAGGACCCCAGAAAGCAGACTTTCACCCCTGGAGGAAATATGAGGGGTATATTGATTGATCTTAGCTAAATAAGGCATCCAGTTCCCTGGTTCTGTCTACCTCTGAACCCTACCCATCATGTAAGAACCTTTTTTCCTCTGAAATTGTAGCTCTACATTTTAAAAAAAGTGCATGACTTTAAGAAGCCTTGAAATATTTAAGCCTGCAATATTTATTAGGTTCTCGAGACCAGCGATGTTGAACAAGGTCAAGATTGCAAAGCACAAATGGATACAGCTTTGCTTGTGCTTGTAGTGTTTAGGTATTAACAAAGTGATGGCCTAGAACAATTTTATTACACTTCCAGAGGCCCTTTCTCTCTGCACACCCACCAAACCCTTTTTACAAATAGCAATTACAAGTGGATCCAACACAAGTTCAGGAAAAGAGGAGTCCAGAAGAACATTAATATGGATACAGCTGTAATTGTGATGAGCCCTTCCAAACAGCGATGGCAATGGGGAGAAATGTTTCCTGAGCCTTTGATGAACTTCATCTGTGAGTTCAGCAATGGGACACATGCCTCTGAAAAGTGGGAAGGGCTGAGGATCATGGGTGCTCCTTTGCCAATGACTGAAACAAGGAGCACGCTGAAAATGCCTCCCATGGACTTTTATTCAATTTCATAGAAAAGAAATGAAAGAAGAAATTTGGGGGAAATTCTTGTGGGCTGGGTTTGGGATTGGCTACATATCCTTCCATATCCATAGTTATTTTTATTTTATTTATGTTCCCTTTCATTGTTAGAAGATCAGCAGTTTCATATTTCAGTTCCTGAAGGACTCCAGGATGGATACCATACTGATTATTAACTTTGCATTTTGTTAATAACATTGAAGATCTTCTGCCATTCTCCCCACCCCCAGTTCTTTAGACTTCCTGAAAACATCCATTCAGCACAGGTTTCTGTCATAATACCACACTGAGACTTGTGTGAGAGAATGGGATAAAAAAGCTTTTAATAAGTGAATAAATAATTCTTCTGCTGTGAAGACAGATGGAATGAATACAGTCATTTTCTCCACCATATCCTTATTCCCCTTTAAAGGTAAAGGTTTCCCCTTGACATTAAAGTCCAGTCATGTCTGACTCTAGGAGGCTCATCTCCGTTTCCTGGGCGAGGGAGTCAGCGGTTGTCTGCAGACAGTCTCCGTGGTCATGTGGCCGGCATGACTAAACACCGAAGTCACAGGATGCTGTTACCTTCCCACCAAAGTGGTACCTTTTTATAGCTGGGACGGAGCAATGGGAACTCACCCCGCGTGCAGATTCGAACCGGCGACCTTTCCATCAACCAGCCCAGCTGCACAGCAGTTTAAACCACTGCGCCATCTGCATCCCTTCCCTCTCTTTAGGACTCCTTTAACCATCCTTTAATGCATCACAGGCATTCGTGACAATACATTTCTATAATCACCCTGTAGAAAACTAACAGTTGGAAGACCCCAGGAAAGGCTTGGATCCTGAAAGGCAGGGAAAGCCAGGGCAAGAGTTGTCAAAAGGCATTTTTCTCAGAAAAGTCCTTTTCTTCATCTTTTCCCTGGAAATAAAAGACCACTTTTCCCCACTGTTGTGATGATGGCATGCCCTCTTCCCTTGGCCCAGGAAGGAAGCTTGTTATGGGCTGTTGTGCAGATGAAAAAGCTGTTATCTGCAGTGGCACCGCAAAACAAACACACAAACACCTTGTGGCAACAAGCTGTGTGGCCCTTTCATAAGGTGAGCCCTACCTTTGTGAAATTGCTGGAGAATTTCTCTCCCCCTCTAGAAATTCAGTGAAATTATCCCCCTCCCCTACAGCCACCCAATTTCCCTGCCCATAAATACTTTGAATAATTGTGAGAAGACATTTGTGTTCAGCTGCAATGGGAACGGGATCTTTCTGGGGTATTCCAGGTGGCTCTATTTCATCTGGTTCATCTTAGCAGTTGTGAAACTGCTCGCTGTGTCGGTCTGACTGTGGCCGAAATAAAAGGGCTGTAGACGGAAGTCTTGCATCTTTGGCAATCTGGTAGCTGTGTGAGCTGGACAGTTGGTTTTCTTTGTATAAACTGGTAGTTTCCCAGTTTTCACAAGGTGATCATGTGGAATAATCTTTTTTTTTAAATGATTTTTCAGGAAATTTAATTGATTTAACTGGGGTTTTAGTATATTAACAGTCAGATTCTGTGGGGTTTGTTTTATTCTACTTATTTAAAGCCATCATGAGACATTCTGTAGGGGATAGGATAGAAAAGCTTTTAATGAATGAATGAAAGAAAGAAAGAAAGAAAGAAAGAAAGAAAGAAAGAAAGAAAGAAAGAGATTGGAGGAGTTTGGAAACATTTGGTGAGAGGCAATTTGGAAAAGTCTCATTGCCCTCCAGCACCTACCTGCAATTGCTAGAAACTTAGGAAGAGTTAGCGCTCCCGCAGGCCTATAGAAAAAAACCTATGGATGGATGAAAACATAAATTTTGTTTCCTCTCTATTTTCCATTTTTCCATTCTTAAGTTTTGGTTCACATAAAATATGGAGAACTTTTAAAGATACTCTTGAACACGTGTGTGGTTTTATGTCCAGTTCCCTGAAGCGATCCATGATTTTTCCTAGTTTGTTTATAGAGTTGATTTCTATTTGACCTGTCTTTCAAAAACTGTAGACAAAGTCACGTGACTCATGCACACTCCCCCTCCCCCCAAGTCCTTCCAATGGCCATTGCAGTGCAGTGGTCGGAGCTTTGGGCTGGAATCTGTGAGATCCAGGTTCCAGCCCTTCCTTTGGCACTCCCTGGGGGACTCGGGGCCAGCGGCCACTTCCCAGTGATCCAGCAGGGCTTTCCTTGCATTCTTATGCTCTTATTCAGCTAAACAGCCACCCTGTAAGTGAGCAAGTTCAGGAAATGAGTTCAGGTAACCAACCTACGGACAGACTCCCAAGTTCTTTCCCAGGCAGGCACTGGTTCAGATTCTGACTGAACATGAAAAACCCGCAGAACAATGAATGCTTAAACAGTACTCCTCCAATACAACTCAACTTTTCTCTCTTTTGCTGCTGTTAAAGGTTTAATCCAGCATCCTCCTCTTGAAAAGCTTGCAAGCTTCAGCCTTTGCATGGGGAGAGGAGAAGATGGCAGCATTTATCTAGTCAGATGCTTTTAGCTGCCAGGGAAAGGGAGCCGAGGAGGCTGTAATAGGAACTGACATAGGCAGTTGGTTCTTCCTCTTCCTTCCATGCTCAGCCAAGGGGTGACAGAGAGTCCTGCACTTTCCTTAGCTTTCTGAGTCCCAGCTCTGAGATCACACAATCAAAGGGCCAATGCTTCAAACAACTCTATGCCCTCTCTTCCAACAGCATCAGGAGGCCATAAAATTGGGCACTTAATTTGTTTTTAATGCATATGGTAAATTACAGGTGCAAGATATGGGCTAATTTATTATTAGATTCTAACTGTGTGTTATATCACATTTACCTCTTTAACATCTACATCATGGGTTAAATTCAAGGTATCTTTTCCTTCACCACAATCCTTCTACTGCAATGGCCACGCTTGGCTAGGTTCCCCAAATTCCCCTTCAAAATTTGAATCACCCCATTCACATTTTCAATTCTGGGTGTTTTTTCTTCTAATCAAGAAAATCCACATTTTGATTGAGGAAAATACAATTTTATAAATGCATTTACATGTATATTTTTGCACTCTGAATGCAAATGTTTTTGTTAATCAGTAAAGCGCAACAAAATGCAGTTTTTAAGGGATGGAAATTATGGAAACATTATGCAAACCTTGTCTGTGCTCTCACTTCCATGTTCGTGTTTGGGGTTGCAGACCCGGTTTCCCAAAGAAATGCAAACAAAAATTGAATTCTCACACTCGGTGTCACTGCCCATCAATCACCTAGTGCAAGTTTTGTGGGAGTGCAGGAAGAAAAGGAATAGAATGAAATCATCTTCTCTCTTGCTGTTACCTGGAGCCAAGCGCATGATTCCTATAAGATGAACTCCACTCATACGCAAATCATATTTTCCACTCAAGAAAATGGTGGGCACAAATGAATGGCAATTAGCCAGTTGCCTTCCATTTTCCGTGGCATTATCATGGAGGGGTGAGTTCAGATTAGCAAAACATTGCTTTGATTTCATTTGATTTGATTGTTTGTTTTAAGTGCACTCCAATTGCGTATTTTACTCTATGGGGAAAGTTGAACAATTTTGTGAAAAATGCAAAATCTTTGTGCTATTTTCCTGTTTTTGCAAAACAAAGAGAGTATAATTTTTTAAAAACAGAATCTAAGAGAGACACAAATATTAGGCTGATGCTTGGACAATCTGGGTGAGTTCTAATTGGCTTACTGTCCCTAAATTGTATCCCTTTTGTAGTCATCTTCCCTTGGCTATACATATTGATGATGTTGGAGAACATTTTAGAGCAGTTTTCAAATTTTCATTGCCATTGGTTCCTGAAAAAATGAGGCCCTATAGTTTATGAATTATTACTGAATCAATCCTTGGCTTTCTGGAACACAAGGTTGTTTCCATTTCCATGGGTGTCATTGTAATCCAGGCAGAGGATTATAAAGAAACTTATAGAAAGACAAATATACTAAATTTATCACTTTAAAGTAATGGATGATGATGTTTATGATGAGTTTATATCCCTGTCCAACACGTTAACCACCAAACCACAACATTGCTGTTTAAAGATAAAGATTTTTTTAAACCTTTAGATCAGTTCCATCTTCCTGGGCCATTCAGAAGATGGCCAGACATATTTCCATATTTTTTTCTCCTGTACATCAATCATTTGGCAGTTTCCTGCCATTTGCTGCTTCTTCTGTGCTCTGAAAGATTTAGATGCCTCCCCTAAGCCTTCATTAGGCTCTAACCAGTATTAGAAATTCTAACCAGTATTTAGAGTAATATCCTAAAATATGCTGATAGGTTTTAGAATGTTGAGCCCTGACCTTTTGCCTTTGGCTCAGTCCATCAATATGAATTGGTGAATCTGCTAATATAATATTTCTTTCATTCGGTTAAATCCCTAATTAATATCAGTTCAACACTACAGCAGATGTATTTATTAGAACAACAAAGAACAACAGAAAATTAAGCTTTTTGATGCTGAAAAACAGCTTTAAAAATTCATTTTCAGGTTGTTGTTTTGGCCTTGTATTCAGTTGACTGAGCAGTTGTTTTATGAAGAATGCCTTCTGCATTATACATATTGTTATTGTGAGCTAGATTGATTCCTAACTGCTTTGCAACCATTCTCTCTAGTGTAATGATCTTCCAGAGAGAGCTGTATAATGCAACGAGTGAGGGAAACATTTAATAACGTATATGGAGCATCAAGTCGTTTCCATCCTTCTTCGGCTATTGCTTGAGTGTTTTGTACTTGCTTTGAGACTTGTACTTGCTTCATACAGTCACGTGGCAGGACTTGCATTTCTCAGGGTATTTTGCCAAGCACTAGATCTGCCTGTGGCCTATTCTGAAGATTAGTCAAGCTGTCTCTGCCACCCTCTTCGCAACAACACTTTCATTGGCTAATTGATAAGCCTGATCACTGGACATTTGTTTTATTGGTTGTTGTTGTTGTTTTTAGTTGAGAAGTCACGTCCGACCCATCACAACCCCATGGACAACATTCCAGGCTGTCCTGTCCTTCACCATCCCCTGGAGTCCACCCAGGCCCACACCCACTGCCCCAGTGACCCCATCCAGCCACCTCAGTCTCTGCCACCCCCTTCTTCTTTTGCCATCAATAGTTCCCACCCAGCATTAGGCTCTTCTCCAGGGAGTCCTTCCTTCTCATTAGGTGGCCAAAGTATTTGAGTTTCATCTTCAGTATCTGGCCTTCTAAAGAACTGTCTGGGTTGATTTCCTTTAGGATTGACTGAGATAGGATTAAGTAATTCCTCGGGGTAAATGTAACATGGATAAAGAATAGGAATAGGGAGGAAACATGCATAAACCCAAAGGATATGCTATAACAGTCCCTAAATTCCTTTCACTGTTTGCTCTTCCTATTGATCTGAAATAAAAAGGCCATTAAAGCAAATTCTGTGCAAGTCCAGGGAAATGATGCATCTTGAGGTGGGAGTGACCTACCCTTGACTACATTGCCTGAAACTTGCAGCTGGATAAGTGTCCTGAATAACAATCAGATTGAAGAGTTATAGCATAAAGCCTGTTTGTCTGTTTCTTTGCAGAAGCAACAGGATCCTCATTTGCTGCTCAGTGTCAATCCACATTTTCGTGCTTGGGGCTGTATGCCTTTGAACCCAGACAGGTGCTTTTTGATGGAAAAGTACTTTTGCAAGAGAGTAATATGGAAGAGAGAAGCAGTTGGCAAGACAGCATTTAAATCATTCCCTCTTTACTGTGTTTATCCACCTAAAGAGCTGATTTTGCTCCCTCTGAATTCCAAATAAGGACCCCAATTCCTGAATATGCATGAAAGTAAAATCCAGACAAATCTGCGGCTTGTTTGTTTGGCAGAACCTGTCAGATTCACTGGTAGGATGCAGATGCATGAACTTTCAGTAAGTTAAAGTAATAATAGTGAGATAGGAATAAATTTTTGAAATCCATCAACATATTTATTTATTTATTTATTTGATTTCTTACCCACTCCATTGGCTCCCTCGGTGGGTTACAACAACAAAATACAAAATAAAACACAAAATAAAATAATACACAGATTAAATGCAATATAAAACAACAATTACAAATAAAAATCATTAAAACCAATATAGGATGCATAAAACTAATGACATACCAACAGTTAAAATGCTACTTAAAACAAGTTAACAATTAAAACACCATCAAAATAAAAAGGGGTTTGCCTGGCGCCTAAAAGAATGTGAAGAAGGTGCAGGAGGACCTCTCTGAGGAGCTTGTTCCAGAATTAGGGTGCCGCTTCTGATGTTGCCAGCACTATGCTATCGGTAAAGGTGCCTTCCATCACTGCTGTCTTGCCACAGAGCAGGAAATGGTACAGTCCTGCCCTTAACAGCATAATGCACAACTTTAAGATGTGACCAGATTCCTTCTAATATGAAATCTAAGCTGAACGTGGAGTTCCTTTCTGGTCTTCCAAAGTAGACATTTCAAGAGAAGCCCAAAGTGTTCTGAACCAGCTACCAAGTTTTCACACATTCAGTTTTCACGTATCCTTGTAATGTGTAGAAAACTTCGGCGAATGGGGCGGCATAAAAATGTTTAAATAAATAAATAAATAATAAATAAATAAATAAATAAATAAAAGAAAAAGCAAAATATAATATTTCTTTCTATACATGGAGAGCAGCTATATATGGAATTGTATGTTAGGTTCTCCCCAGATCTCAAAACAGGAATTTATTTTGACCTTTGGTAATATCCAGATATTTTACTAGTTAAAAGGAAGTCTCCGTAAAATGACACTGACAGCAGTGATGCTGTAGGTAGACTGCACCAATAAAGAAAGTAGGGGAAAGCCAGTGGTGATACTGAATTTACATCTTCCGTTTCAGATGCAAAAGCAGCACCAAAGAATAAACCCTGCAGTTAATCAATTAAAACCAAGTTCCATGAATCATCCATGTCATTCTATCACTTAAACCTGCACATGATTTGTCGTCCGCTCTTGCACTGTCTGATGCTTGTATATCCTAGTTGTTAAATGTCATGTCATCCCCTTAAAATGTGTCAGGTTATAGCTTTTCTTCTCTTTACAGCTTACAACCCATTAGTGAATTTGACTGCAGGGGGTTGGGCTTTAGCTTTTCGTTCCTGAGGCCCTGTTAAAATACACTTACTGTTGATCAAAACACTAACTTCCAAAGGTCACTGAATACCAAAATATAACCTTTGCCTTCTCATGGAATGGCATAAAAGGCTGCTCATTGCCTATCTCTTGAAAGCCTGAAATGCATAGTTAATCTGTGGTATTCACACAGATCTTCAATAAAGATCCCACCAGTGTGGAGGAGATTATGTTGAATGGCTCTGTAATAGTTATTGGGGGAAGAACAGTGAGGAATACAATGGCGCACTCTTCAAAAATGTCGGCACACTGGCCTTATAAGATTGTATGTATCGTAGTCACATCAGAGTGTCATGAACTAGAATTCCTCCCTTCACACATTCATAGCCACAGACCCTTCTTGCAAAACGCCCTGTATAAAGTGAAGCATTTTCCAAATGCACAAACACCCAGAATGAATCTCTGAGCATTCACAGAGCAGTGTGTTGAATCCTATCTAGTTATTCACCTCTAGGAACTCTTGTTATGACCACGCCTGGGCCCCATCCCTTCAGGAGGGGCCTTCTAAGAATGAGCAGCTTCCCTCTGTACCCCAATCCTCTAACTGGGTCACCTTCCTCTGCTGATTATGCGCCATGGGACCAAGAGCTGTGCTCAGCTGTGTTCTCATCTCTGTCTGAGAAACTCCCCTGCTCCATGTTCCTTCCTGCCAACACTACATCTCGGTTATTCCAGCAACTGACTGCCCACCTGGGGATCTGGCCTTGAGATAAGCCGCTGGGGATGGTCCTCATTCCAAGTCCCACTCCTGCATGTCTTCCACTTCTTTATTTATTTATTAAAACGTTTCTATGCCGCCCCTTGCTGAAGCCTCGGGGCAGCTTACAACACAATAAAATACAATAAAATACAAAAATAACAATATAAAATTAACAATATAAAATAAATAACAATATAAAAGAAGTCGCCCTGGCCAGATAAATAAGCAAATATTGTTCACAATTAAAATGACGTTTAAATAAAAAGGTCTTCACCTGGCGCCGAAAAACAAATGACGGCCCCAGGCGGACCTCTCTGGGAAGCGCATTCCATAGATTGGGCGCCACCACAGGGAAACCCCTCCTCCGAGTACCTACCCTCCTAATTTCTTTCATGGAGAGCTCTTTTTCTGGAAACCAATAACAGTCCTTGGGAATGTGTGCCCAATGTGCTGATCATTCTCACTTCCAACAGAGGGATCCAAGATCCCAGAATCGAACCAAACAAAAGCTGAAAACATTGGCCCTGCCAAGGATTGAGGGAAATTTACTCCCGGTTGTTTTTTGAACAGAATATGAAGGTAGGCTTTCTGGCCATCTGGAGTCAGACTTTTCCAAGTTAGTGATGTGAGTCACATCTTTCAGAACTTTCTGTGCTTTCAGAAAACACACCCCAACATACCTTAATCAACAAAAGATGATGTATTTTAAAACTCACACAGCTGAGACACACACTTGGGGAAAAGAATACTGAAAAGCACAGTATGTTTTGTTCAAAAGGTAAAATGATCAATAATTTCACCATCCAATGCAGGCACAAGTTAGAAAAAAGTTTTGAGATGAAATTCAGAAAATCTCAGGAACCTAAAACTTAGCTGATTTGGACATTATACTGGATTATGTTTCTATGGCATGAATAACCATCCAGGGTAGGATCCCTGCTTCACCACCCGGATTTTACCTGTCCAGAATAAGGTTGCAAGAGTTATGCCAGCACTGACACCTTATTTCTATATGGAAGGCAAACTCCCACTGATTGGCTACTGTGCTTCAGCACCACACGGCTGTCCAATCACTGAAGCTGCCAGAATCCCCTACCTCTGACTGTCTCCTTTCACTCCCCAGAGAGATCCAATAACAATGTGTTTGCCAGTGTTAGGCTGCTGAGTCCAAGTGGAGCTAAAAGCTGTCCTCATTAAAGTCTCCCAGGAAACGAATTTCAGGTTTTTAATCATTCTTTCTTTGTTGAAAATATGCTTTTGATATCAGTCTTGCACACCTGGGCGCATTTCACTCGAGAGAGCAGCTTCAGGTAGTCCCTCACTCGTTTCAGTTCTGGGTGCTACAGATACTTGCAAGAAAAATAGCTGAGGATGAAAAGAAAAACAAGTGGCAAAATCACAACCGAGCCTATCATGTGCGCTACCTATCCAAAGTAAATGAGAGAGATGTACAGTTGTGGCACCAGTGGCGGGAAGCAGAAGGAATTGTGAAGGTATATAACAATGGAAGTCTAGCCTTACGGGCTTGATTGCCCAGGTTTCAGTGGTCTCTCTTGTTCCAGGGCTGGAAAACTGTAGGTACCACTGAGGTTTTATGTACTGTAGGTCCTTGTGAGGCAGAATAATATAAGCAACCTAGTGACAAATGGCAAAATACGACAGTTTAGGATGGGAAAACAAGGTTAGGGTCAGGTTTACTGGGGTACTTTGATCTCATTGAATCTTGGCTCACCAAATGCAAGGATTTTGGGTTTTGGGGAAAAGTGTGTATTTGGTTGTATTTTTTTACTGATCAAAGCATGAAAGAAACACAAAGCAACAGGAGAAAACACAAACATATAGATAGATTTTTAGATATCCGTATCAGTGAATGCCAGTGAAATGTATATGCAAGAACATGTGTCTTTCTAGCATATGTTCCAGATATCCAGATGAGTATCCAAATAAGTATCCATTACAGGGGACATCTATTTGCCATCTGTTCAATATTCAAAGAATGTTAAGGTCTTTAATATATTGCAGTATATTGAGTGTCTATCCTTCCATTGTTGCAGAATTACTATTTTATCTATTAAAAGAATAGTGACTATTAACCTTCAGCATTCTCCCTTTTATAAAAAACAAAACTAAACAAAAAAACAGCAGGTAGATAATTTAAAGAAGCATGTACTTCACTGAGTGCTAAAGACTGTTCCAGTTGAAAATGTATCCATATGATAGCCTCCTTCAAAAAAGCACCTATAGGACATTGTAGAAACATATGTTTAAAAAAAAGCATTAGCTACATTGCACAGCCAACAATCAGCTGATTCCGACAAATCTCTATTAAAAAAATGCTGTGGCGTCCAATAGATACTGTAAAAACATTTCTTTTTCCCTGAATTTCTAAGATCAAGAAATGCAATGGCTTTAGAGGCCAAAGTAATGATCCACTGGGAATATGTGAAAGCTTTCGAAAGAATGCAAATACAGCAAGTTCTAACATTTAGCTGGAAATGCCAGTGCTTGTATGGAAGACCTTGTGTGTGTGTTCTTTTGGATGCCTGTATTTTAATTCCAGGAATCAGGTCCAGTCAAGGGTCCTCTGTGCAGATTTGATGATAGTTAGAAAGAAACAAAGCCACTCATATAAAAGATAAAATAACATTGTTTGAATATAATAGTGAAATGCTGATGCAGAATATACAGAAGCAATATAACCCTTGTTTGTGACTCTATTGGTTTCCTGAATAGGCCAGGGGATGTTTAATGGGCTTGCAAACTTGCTTGTGTGAGGGATGCATGAATTCCTCTCCCCAGGACAAGAACAAAACAAAGTGTCTCTTGCTGTGGATTTTGTAACATTCCTTTCTCCCAGTGTCACAGTCTGTCAATCTGAATATATGTTCTAACCTCATCCAATTCCTGAGACACAGGGGAAAAGCTGCTTCAGTAAGTCAGTTTCATTCTCACAGCAAAAGCAGCCCTTATCTACAGAATGATTAGAGAAAAGCACTTCAAGGCAACTATCTTTGTTGCTCTTTCTAAAAAGCGGAAGCTCTTGGCATGGTTTCAAGAAACTATCCTGATTCTGTACACTGGGGAAGTTCAATACACAACCTGTCGTACCTTCCCACACTTGACATTCTTCGGGTAAATACATTCTGCTGCCCACTCAACCGCCATCCTATTAATAGCTCTAGAGTGTTCTTGAATGAGTGCAATTCTCAACATGTCCTATAGCGATGGGAAAGCTAACATAAAAAAGTGAGATCAGTCCTTTCTTGCTTGCTACCTCTTCCTTGGCCCTGATCAAGGAGAAGCTTCTACTGTCCCCTGGATCCACTTCGGTGTTAACTGAATGACAATTCTAATAATGCAACTACCTGCCTATTCCATTTGTCCTGCAAGGGAGCGACAGAAGTAGTGCTTAAGAGCCTTACATTTTGGGTCTGCCGCTCCATTCAGTTTTTCCTAACATCAAGCATTTGGCATCCAGATTTGCAATCTTTTACAGGAGAGCATCTGAGGGAGGATTAAACTGTTGATTAACTCAGACAGAATCATAAGCTTGATACAGGTGGGGTGACACACTTTATTGCAAGAGAATCTCCTGTAAGGGGGGGGTGTACATCTCAAAACATTTCCCTAACCTTATACTAGCAGAGGAAAGACCTCTGCAAGAAATATGAGTCTACCGTTCAGTATGTCTTGCTAAATTCATTACCTCCTGTTAGTTTTGTGCTTATAAAAACAGAGAGGCAGATAATACAGTGTGGAGAGATGATAAATAAAGGCAGTGGAGAGGAGTTTAATTATGAAATTTGCTGCTGATTGCAGTTCTGGAGACAATGCAGCAAGGTTTTCATATCATTTAGTTTCCTTAATATGTGTTCCATATTCTAGCTCAAGAGTCCATTCTGACTGCAGCAATGCAGCTAATCAGATCAGAACAAATGCCGGTATTGTGGTGACGAGAGACCACAGATGAAAACCTATTGTGTAATAGAGACAAATATAATGTGAGTCAAGAGGCAATGAGCCAAACCATCAGACTACATAGGAGTGTAATAGGAGAATCCTTGGGGTGGTTATTGGTGAGCTTTCTGTCACTGTTGTCTGGTAGAATGACATAGCAATGCATTTATGGAGACCGATCCACAAATAGCACATTTGTACAAAACTGTTGTGTTTGACAGAGTGGAAGGATTTAGAGAAGGCTGTGTCCTAAGAACAACACGTATTAAAAACAGGACGTAAGTGTGGTGGACCCAGAATTTTTCACCCGTTACCCTTCTCAGCTATGTGTTGGTATTTTTCCAGAATTCCAGATGTCTTCATCATGCTGATAAACCTATGGGAGTTTGGTAGATACTGGCAGTTTCCTAGGTGGCATTATAGAAGAAATGGCAAACAGGATGTTGCATGAATAACGTGAGGAGCATCTTCTACTGTTTTCCTTGAAATAAAATAGTAATAAATGAGGGCCACAAGGGGGACTGTTTCATTTATCTTTCCCCAGGCAAGATCCCAATGGAAATTGACCTGTTATGCCATTAGCACTGGAGAAGAGGTTCCCATTGGTGCGACTGGAATGTAAGCACCCTATGCCACATCGTATCTTCTGTTTCAGTTGCTTTGCCAGAATAGCTGGTCTTGTACTTGAATGCCACACTGCACGTTGCTCATGGTTGCAGTGCAGTGGTGGACAATTGTTATTCTCTCCGATGACTTGGCCCGCATCCATCATGCATCGAGCTGTGTTATTCTGGATGGGTCTAGATGGGAGTTGTAAGGCCAAAATAGCCATAGGGCAAATTTTAGAGTAGCAAGTTATCCTTTCGTCTATGGCAGAATTGCCCAGGTATACAATAGAGGAGCCCATCATTGATTAAATAGGTTAACCTTGGCAGCAGGACCATTTTATTTATTTTTTAATTTATTAAAACATTTTTATGCTGCCCCATTCGCCAAAGCCTCGGGGCGGCTTACAACAATAAATTAGATTCACATAAATAAGAATTAAAATATATACATTAGAATAAAATAAGCCGCCCTGGCCAGATAAAATTTGCATACATTACAAATGTGACAGCAATCAAGCGCCTGGAAGCACCAAGAGCTGCTGAATCACAGAACAGTAGAGTCGGAAGGAGCCAATAAGCTCATCGGATCCAACCTTCCGCTCAGTGCAGAACCCCAGGCTAAAGCATGTCCATGAGATGGCTGCCCAGCTGCCTTTTGAATGCCTCCAGTGTGGAAGAGCCCACAATGTAATTGGTTCCATTGCTATCATGTTCTTCTAGTCAAGTGGTTTTTCCTGACAGTCAGCCAGAAACTGGCTTCCAGTAATCTGAGCCCTTTATTCTGTGTCATTCTTTCAGGGATGATCAAGAAGAGATCCTGGGCCCCCTCTGTGTGACAGCCTTTAAAGTACTTGCAGAGTGCCAGCATATCTTCCTTCAATCTTCTCAAGGCTAAACATACACAGTTCATTCAGTGTTCCTAACAGAGCTTTGTTTCCAGTCCCCTGATCAACTTTACTGCCCTACTGGCCTTTTCTAGTCTGTATCATATTAAAGCATGGTACCCATAACTGGCCACAGTACTCAAGATGAGCCTGCAAACTGAGTTAGAATTGCACCTAACTGTTCATGTCTTGGCCTACTCCAAACATTGGTGGTTTTCCAAAAGTTTATCCCACATGTTACTAACTCCTCCCTGTTCACCACCCAGGTCTTGGCTATGCATGCCAGATCAACTACCTCACCCACAACTAAATTTTGGATGAGTGAGGTCTTATTCTGCAATGAACGTATCTACTCCAGAGCAGCATCTGGAGGCCTGAGGGCACCCATCAAAGCTGCAGGTGCAAGGAGGACTGGAACACCACAGGCAGAGCACAACGTGGATCTCACAACTCTGCAATGCTGAATGAATGGATGAATGACTTTAGTTTGGTCATTGACCAGTAAAATACAACAAAAAAGTATTAAAGTGAATCAGTATAAAAATTCATTAAAACATGACACCAGTTAAAGGAAGTTATTAATATTCCTAAATATTTAAAATACAATAAAATCAGTAGATACAGTAACCTTTAAAGTTTAAATTAAATTACAATTCACTGACACCCTAGACTCAATTTACGTGGGTCTAGGCCAGCTACACAAAGGTTTATCAGTGTATGCATGCATATCATCATTTCAATGATAGACAAGCACAAAGAAGAGCAATATCAAATATAATAAAACAATATATAAAGCATCAGCAGATGCAAAACAGAAGATAGTATGCAATCCCATCAAAAATTAAAATTCTAAAAATATTATTTTGACATTACTTTCCGATAAGCAACAGCAACTGCATAAAAACTAACCACTTTTGCTTGATCTGGGGGCACTGAGCCAAGTGTAAAATAAGTCAATCTACCAGATATTTCTTGTATCTATCTATCTATCTATCTATCTATCTATCTATCTATCTATTTATTTAAAACTTTTATATGCCATCCCTTATGCCTGGCATCTCGGGACGACTTACAATCAGTTATAACAGAGTGATAATACTAAATCAAAGATCATGATAAAAGGAGCAATGGAATACATCATGTCCAAGGGTCTCCACTCCTCCCACCTCAGAGCGGCATCAACCTTCGTGGTACGGACCTCCCTTGAATCTCCTTCCAGAAGTGCAGATGGTTGAATATTAAAATGGGCTAGTGTAAATGCCTTCCTAATGTTAAGAACAGATAGATTCACCATCTTTGAAATCAGGATATGCTATAGCCAGGTATGGCTGATTTTGCATCTCAGTATCTCTCTTTTTGCTGCTGGATACTAGCTTTGGCTTTTGAAAACCAAAGGACCAGGAGAACATTAGGTGAGAATCATAGATTGTGTAGGTTCTTATTCAATGTTATTTTCCATTTGACCTGGAAACCATCAATTAGCATTAATGGAGCCAGTCTTATAAGAAAAAAGAACATCCTCACCAGAAATTTATCTTAGGTCCCCATGCCTTTGCCCTGTTTCTTGCCCTGGTTGGAGCCCTCTGCCATGGTAATTCCCTTCCACTAGAAGATGTTCCCACTGATTGTGTTATGCCTGCAAGACCCACAGTCTTTGCAAGGAAGAATTAGCACTTCCTGGAGGAAGCCCACGGATGCATGGAAACACTCCATTCTAGATGGAGGTGGGTCTGTGGAGACCTCTTGTGTGAGCTCTGCTGACCTGCCTCCTTGCAGAAACCAGTGCTTTTTACTCATTCTGGGTTGCTGTGCAGGGCCTCCCTGCTCCCCGCCCCCAGGAAAAAAAAATCAGTGGGGCACAGAAGAGGTTGAAAGAAGAGAGGGAGCCTGTTGGCTTACAGTCTTTGATAAGTGAAGTAACTAGCAGAAATCTTTTCCAAATTTTGGGGTGGTGGTGGTGGTCTAAACCTCTGCAGAAATTTACATCAACTTGTGCTGTTGAATTCATACAGCTCCATCCCAGTGTATTCATTCAACCACACTGCTTCCCCTTTTATAAATGAATCTTAGGGTTTCCTGAAGATAAACTTGCTTGCCCTTTACAGATGTGTAGGCTTTGTAAAACAAAGCTGGTTTACTTCCCTTTCATCCCCGCTTTTAATTCTCACTGAAGGACTAGTCCTGATTGCCCATTTTCAGATGCTGCCTTCCCCATTATATAGCCGTCCTTTCAAACGGAATTCTAAGGATCAATCAAAAGAAGTATGTTGGGGTGGAGGGGACTTTTTAACATGAAATGGAGAGGAAGTCAGATGCATAGAAGAATTTCAGTGCTTCAGAGACAACAGTGAAAAAGTGAAAATGTTCTATGGAGCTTTGTCGGCTGTGAAGTGCTTTTGGCTTGGCTGGTGGACAGGTCTGATGAGCACAGCATGCTTCCAACTTGATGATGAATTTGCTTAGACCACGAATAGGTGCCCTCTTGATGTTTTGGACCACAACTCTAAAATCCATCAATATTGACCAAGTTGGTTTGGAGGGATGAGAAGGGATATCTGGAAGGGTCCACATTGGCCACCTCTGGCTTAGGCTAAGGACCTATGGCAACATTTGCATCCATATATTAATTTTAGGAAGACAAGAGCCACTCAACAGCTTATGGAGATGATCTGGCTATGACGCACTGGGCCTTTCGGCAGTATCCATACTGAACTCAGACTGCTATACCATAGAGCTAGTCACATTACAGAAAGTTCAAACATTTTCTGCCATCACAAGCAACTCAGTTTAAATGCCCATTCCCTAGGAAATGAGGGAATGGCTGAAAGAGATCAACCCATAAGGAGCTGATCTGGGAAACCCATAGTCAATTAAAAAAGCCCTCTGCTCATTAGATTAATTTAGTCCAGAATACTCCTTCACAGATCATGTAATCCATTTATGGAAGTGGTTACCAGAAGATGTGATCATGGCCAGTGTGCTGGACGGCTTTCATGCTCACCTTGCAAGCAGGTTGGTGGACCAGCCTGAAAGGCAGATGAGATCTAAGTGTGGTTAGAAACATTAAAAGAATGTTTAGCCTCAAGAAGAGAAGACCGGGGGGAGATGCGATAGTGATACTCAAGTACTTGAATGGCCACCACAAAGAGGAAGGACAGGATCAATTCTTGATCATCCCAGAATGCAGGGCATGGAATAACACACTCAAGTCCCAGGAAGCCAGATTCCGGGTAGATATCAGGGGGAAATTCCTGGCTGTTAGAGCAATGGAGCAATGGAACCAACGACCAAGGGAGGTTGTGGGATGCCCCATGCTGAATTTGCTTAGACCAGATATGGGTGCTCTCCAGCAGATTTGACTCCAAACCATGGAAAAGGGGATACCTATTATTAGCTACTAGCCATAATGGCTACCTGGACTCTCCAGGTTCAGAAGCACTGCAGTTCAATAGAGGTTGTTAAGGAGAGAAAACAAGGCTGGGCTGTTGCTCCCGTCTTCTGCTGGTGGGCTTCCCAGAGGCGTTGGTTTGGCCCGGCCACTGTAAGACATGGAATTTTGAACTTGGGATGCTTGAGGTGGTTAATCCTTTCAGGCTGTACTGAGAGCCACTATGGCATGGTGGTGAGAGTGCTGGACTGGCACTTGAGAGCTAGTTTATTTTATTTGTTTATTTTTTGATTTATATCCTGCCTTTTTCCTACAAAGGGTTCAAGGCAGCTTACATCATTCTCCTCCATCATATCCCCACAACAACTACCCTGTGAGGTAGGTTGGGCTGAGAGTCTGTGACTGGCCCAAAGTCACCCAGTTGGCTCCATGGCTGAGTGGGGACTTGAACCCGGATCTCCGGAGTCCCAGTCCCAGGCTCTTAACCACCACACCACACTGGCTCTCGCCCCACTTGACTATGGAGCTCACTGGGTGACTTTCTCTGACTCTTAGCCTAAAATGTTTTACAGGATTGTGGTGAGAATCACAAGGAGAGGAAGAATAGGAGATGGTGAATTATGCAAGCTGCCTTGATTTCCCTGCAGGAGAATGGAAGACCATAAGTATAATTTGAAAAGACAATAAAGAGAGCTATTCCACTCTTCCTGGAATAATATGTGGTTAGCTGTCAGATTTCATACACTTTTGTGGGACCAGATGGACTTTCAGTCTGATTCAACAGGCTTCTTCCAATGTTCTTACATTTCAAGAAGGGGCAAAAAAGCTGCCTCCCAAAACAAAACCCTTTAAGGAAAGTTTGTTCTTCCTCCTTTTCATTGCTGCTTAATAATTACAGGGTCATTATCAACACAGCCCAAACAATGGTTCCCCCCATGTTTTGTTTTGCTTTGTTTTTAAGCAGAATGATTGTGCCTTTGGCAAACATGCCTAGCACATCAGCCCAGTTAATTGTTATATAATCACTTGCCGTACAGAAGCAGTGAGTCAGCCAAACATCCAGGTGTTCCTTTTATCTAGTAATTCGTGTGAGCAACATCTGTTGGGGTCTGCATTTGTATTTTAATGAGTATTTATTTATGTCTATTCATTGTGATCCTCTCCCAACTTTCTCTCCAGCAAGGAACCCAAGGTCACTTACCTAATTCTCCTGCCTTTTGTCCCTACAACACCACCCCCAAGAGGCAGGTTACCCTGAGAATCAGTGACTAGCTCAACGTCACCCAGTGGGCTTGCTGGCTGAGCGAGGACCAGAACCTGGATCTTTTTTTCTTCTTCTTTGATTTATATCCTGCCTTTTTCCTACAAAGGGCTCAAGGCAGCTTACATCATTCTCCTCCTCCATCTTATCCCCACAACAACAACCCTGTGAGGTGGGTTGGGCTGAGAGTCTGTGACTGGCCCAAAGTCACCCAGTTGACTCCATGGCTGAGTGGGGACTCAAACCCGGATCTCCGGAGTCCCAGTCCCAGGCTCTTAACCACTACGCCACACTGGCTCTCACACCACACTGGATCTTCCGAGTCCTAGCTCAACACTCAGCTCTCTAAACATTAAATCACAGTGACTCTCTCATTATGGAATCAAAATCATAGAACCATAGAGCAGTAGAATGGGAAGGAGCCTGTAGGGTCCTCGCGTCCAACCCCTGTCCAGTGCAGGACTCCAGTTAAAGCATCCCTGACAGATGCGTGAGCAACTGCCTCTTGAGTGCCTCCAGTATAGGAAAGCCCATGACCAGCCAAGGTCATCAGCTCCATTACTGCACCGCTTGAACAGTCAGGAAAATCTGATGTCCAGCCAGAACCTGGCTCCCTGTAACGTGAGCCCATTATCCTGTGCCCTGCACTCTGGGAGGATCAAGAAGAGATGCTGGCCCTCCTCAGTGTGACAGCATTTCAAGCATTTGAAAAGTGCTACCATATTCCTGCTCATTCCTCTTTTCTGCTGGCTAAACATGCCCAGTTCTTTCCATCTCATAGGCTTTGCTCCCAGTTCCTGGATCACCCTTGTCATTCTCCTCTGAACCCACTCCAACTTGTCTGCATTTATTTGATGATTGGAAATGTGTAATTGTGCATAAAACTCTATTCCTTCTCCTGTCATATCCCTCTTGACTTGAATCAATGTACGACCAACTGCTTGTTACATATCCTGAGATATCACCCAGAAACATAAGACCATTTTCAGGTACATTTTTCCTATGCTATTTCATTTTTCTTTGGCATTACAATTCAGGTATTTTGACATACTGCTGTCAAAGGAACTTTAAGGTCAAGTATCCAGCCAGCATAGATATGGTCTACAGAAAAATGCATGGCATAAAATGGAATCAGTCTTACATGCATCTCCAGTGAGGTACACCTGGAAGATACCTAGAGAAACTACTTGGCTTATAGATAAGATTCATTTGTTGGAGGGAAAAGCACGCTTCTAGTCCACCAGGCTGTTGAGATACACAAACACATCCTGACCATCAATGGTTGTTATTATCGGCTTCAAAATCCACTGCTCAAGGCCAAAGATGTAAGTGGCTGTTAGGAATCGTTCTTAGGGATGGAGGAGAACTTTGTTCAGTACAAATTTTAATGCAAACCTACCTGATCTAACCTTTTCAAATCCATACACAAACTGAAACTCAGTTATCCATCAAATTGCACTTCTCCAAATTTTTCAATGGCATTCTCTGTTAGAGAAATGCACCTGTTATGTAAAATAGCATACATAGGTGTTATACAAATACATTTTCAAACAATTGCGTACACAGTTGGGCTGGTCATGGCCCCATCTACTTCACAGGGCTGTTGTTTTGAGGATGAGATTGAGAGGAGGAGGGGAAATCTGTGAGCCTCCAAAAGTTTATTTATTAGATTTATATCCCACTTTTTTATTTTTTGAAGAACTCAAGCTGCTTACATCATTCTTCTCCTCTTGCTCTCAATCCCCACAATGACAACCCTGTGAGGTACGTTGGGCTGAGAGTCAGTGACTGGCCCAAACTCACCCAGCTGGCTCCATGGCCAAGCAGGAACTAGAACCCAACTTGCCTGAGTCCCAAACCCACAATCTTTACTACATCACACTGGCTATCAGTTCCTTTAAAGGAAAAAAAGTGAAATATGAATATAATAAATAAATAGATGCAATCACTTGCAAACTAAAAGAACTGTAGGAAAAATGAATGCATTAGGAGAAATGTGCATGAATGTGCCTGAACTTTTTCTTTAATTCTTAAAATGTGAGTTAAATTTAAGACAGGGAAATTCTGGGACTGGAAAGCCTGAGAATAATCTGAAGTGAACCAAAAGTGACCTATGCCCTTCACCACTGACCTGTCTCGGAATCTGAGCTTGATTTAGGTCAGTTAAGTTTTGCTGCTTTTATTGGTTCCTGCCCTACAGCATTCCATATAGCAGGGAGCAGAAAGATGCAGCTGGTTGTATGCTAAACTTGCCTCGCTCTCTGTATCTTGGCCCTGCTCAATGAAATGCTTGTTTGCTTTGCTGTCTTCTAATTCTGACCCTCTAACCTGCCCAGGCGCTTGACCAGAACTTTCCCCCAGACACAAGGTACGCTACCTGTGTTCTGCCTTGCCTCATGACCAAAGGTCAGTCCGTAGCATTGATACTGTCCCCCCTCGAGCAGACCTTTCCTCCTGTCCAAAGGACAACTGTAGGCATATCTACAGATGCTGCATTGCTTTTGGTGTGCAGGGTCCCCCGTTCAGGTCACTGCTTCTATAGCTGTTCCCAAAATCATCTGAAAGGGAACTCCAAAATGAACCTCAATGCTCCTAATCAAGTAAAACAGAGACAAAGAATGTTGAGAAAAACATGAAGAGAAATCCACGAATAAAATCTCTGTGACTGTGCTGCATTTTCTGAGTTAAGAATATAAAAATATAAGAAAAGTCATGGCTGGATCAACAATCCATTCAGTGGCCAAGCAGCTGCTCACAGAATCTCACAAACTGGATATTCGTATAACACACATGGCACACACCCTACTCATGTTCACCAGGGCAAGCACACAACTATCCACACTAGTAGGAATTGATAGCCTTCTCCTCCATGAATTTATTTTAATTAGTTAATTAATTAATTTTTGGATTTATATCTTGCCTTTTTTCCTACGAAGGGCTCAAGGCAGCTTACATCATTCTCCTCCTCCGTCTTCTCCCCACAACAACAACCCTGTGAGGTAGGTTGGGCTGAGAGTCTGTGACTGGCCCAAACTCACCCAGTTGGCTCCATGGCTGAGCAGGGACTAGAACCCAGATCGTCCGAGTCCCAGTCCCATGCTCTTAACCACTACACCAATTTCTCCAATTTCCTTTAAAAGCTGTCCAAATTGGCAGACATCAGTACGCCTCATGGAAGTAACTCGCATGGATTAATTATGTGCTATATGAATAATTCCTTCCTTCACCTGAAATAAATGAATGAAACAAGGGGAATGACTTGAAAATGGTGGTACATGCATTGGTAACGTCCAGGCTGGATACCTGTAATGTGCTCCGAAGAGGTCTGCCTTTGTGCCTCCTGTGGAAACTGCAACCAGTTCAAAAAACATGTCAGCCAGGCTGATCTCTGGGACATCATGGAGGTGGCAAAACATTTCTCTACACAGTACAAGGTGTTGGCAATTCCCCTTCATGGCTGAGGTCCAAGATACTCTCAGGAGCATCTTGACCCTCACTTCATCAGCTATGGTCATCTGGCGATAATCTTCTGAAGTTTGCTGCTGTTAGATTAATCCTATCTGCCCAAAGAACTTTTGTTTCAGTGGTTGCCGCTATGCAATGGAATCGTCTGCCAGGAGAGAACTGACTGATTTTTTGGATTCCCACTTTTAAGAGGGAGTTAAAGACATATCTCTTCTGACATGCCTTCCCAGTTTAGTTCTCACATCAGTTTTATGATTTATGTTGATAAGTTCAATACAAATTGGCAGCAGAGGCCCTCCTCCAGGAACCCTCTTTGAAAGAGGTCAGGAGACAGAGTACTCCGAGGAGGGCCTTCTCTGCGGTGCCACCCCGACTATGGAATGCACTCCCTAGAGAGGTCCGCCTGGTGCCGTCATTATATGCTTTTCAGTGCCAGGTCAAGACCTCTTTATTTGGCCAATATTTTAAGACATAGTAATCTTAATTCTGTAAAACTTATTTATTTTAAATTATGCTCAGTGTGGAACAGTTAACTTATCTTATTGAAGACTGAAATAATGATATAAGCCGTCCAAAGACGACAGTAACGGACAGCCTACAATTTATTAAAATAAATAAGTTGTCTTCGTCAATTTTAATCATTGAATTTTTATAACAGAAACATAGAAACAGAGTGAGTCAGAAGGGGTCTCCTGGGCCATCTAGTCTGACCACCAGCTCCAGCCGGCTCTGCTCATGACATGCCCTCCATGTGCATGTCCAGCCTATCTTTAAACACCCTTACCGATGGGGCCTCAACGACCTCTTGTGGAAGCCCATTCCACACCCTCAGGGTCCTAACTGTCAGGAAGTGCTTCCTGACATCCAAATGGAACCTTGGCTCCCTGAGCTTTGCTCCGTTGGAGCACGTCCTGCCTTCCTCTGCAGGGAAGAACAGGTCTCTACCCACCTCCATGTGAAACCTCCTCACATACTTGTATGTTGCCAACAGATCCCCTCTGAGTCTCCTCTTCTGCAGGCCGAAGAGACCCCGTTCCCTGAGTCTCACCTCGTATGGCATCCCCTGCAAACTGGCCACCAATGACTGGTGCACCCGCAACTGGAGTACCTTGTCCAATTCTGGGCTCCACATTACAAGAGAGACATAGCAAGGTTGGAATCAGTTCAGCACAGGGTCACTGGGGAGATGTCATATGAGATGAGATTGAGGGAGGAGGGACTTTTCAGCTTGGATAAGAGGAGATTCCAAGGAGATATTATAGTGACATATAGGCGTGTGAAGGGATGTCACATGGTAGAGGGTCCTAACCTGTTCTCCCTTGTGGTGGAGGTCCAGTGGGGCAAAGCTCAGGGAACCAGGTTTCAGGTGGGGTGTCAGGAAGTAGTTCCTGATGGTTAGGACCCCTAGGACAAGGAATGGGCTTCCATGGGAGGCCCATCAGTTGAGCGCTTGACCAGTGTTAATTCAGTCCTCAGGGCAAACTGGTTCCTCCTTTAGACAAAGCTTGAAGCTGAATTGGATATGAAATGCTACGGATGATGCTGTCACCAGAAGCCGTTTTGGATGCTCTGCAAGTAACAGTGAGATGAACCAAAATATGGGGAATGTAGGCATGAAAGTAATGTATTATACACGTTCCCTGCTTGTCTTTGCAGAAACTTCAGAGCTGATCCTGTGCCCACAGCTCTGTTCCACAGGAATTGCTCTGTGGCTTACAAGCCATGCAAAATCTGGCACTTTCCTAACCAGTGACCTTGGATTTCTTGCTTGCTGCTAATCAAATTAGAGTTTGATGATTTTTTCTGATTTGATCAAAGTGGAACCACATCATCACAACTGGAAGGGCAGCCACATAATGGACTGCCTGTAGCTTCAAGGCTTGGTCCGACTCCCTTTCATCTATTGGCACTTAACTTTTAGTGCTGAGAACAAAGGTTATTCAATCCCCGGAGCAACAAATTGGCAGGATGGTTAGAAGGTAGCTTAGTTCAACTGCAATTGTACTTTGTGTTATTCCTCCATTTATTTCCAATTCAACTGCTCCCTTAGATGGGGTCTTTCCCCTTCCAAGAGTGACACCATGCATGTTCAGATCAGAGTTATGTACTCCACTTGGTTTTTTTTTTTTTTTTTTCTGCTGCTTGTTCGGTGATCCCGTTTGTATCTTTCGGGGCCATCATATGAGAAAACCTGGTTAAAAATTATGTGAAGAGCAGGGCTAGGATTGGAATCCCCTTTGTTATATAGTTTGCATTTTTGTGGCGAAAATGTTCATAGATGCTACTGCTATCTGAAATTCAGGTAATGCTGCTGCTTCCAATATCTGGCTGGGTGAAGACTCTGCACACATGCGAATATCCAAATGTCCTGTAATATCTGCCCATTGCTCATTTGGTTACATCAAGGGTTGTACAATAACCGTCAGACTCTGCATTCTAAGAATAGGGAGAAATTCATTCAGTTCTCAAATTACCTAACTTCGTGCATTTAAAGCTGCACGTAAATAGGAATGAAATTATCCTTGGACAGCCATACTTCTCAGATTATTGTAATGGAGTTCTGAAAATGCTATTTTTAATTGCACGCAGCTTGCACAATTAGAAATAAGTGCTTCAAAATGCATTACATTAAGCAAATTGTTTGCAAAAATGTATATATTGGGCAAAATTCTGCACAAAAATGCATGCATTGGGATATAATACATTCAAAAATAGGTACAAACTTTTTTAAAAACCCTAAACAACCTGAAAGTCCAGGATAAAACAAAGTTTTATCTCAAAGTTTTCCCAAGATATACTGCTTTCATTAGAGTTAGCCACTAGATCTGAGGCACCGTTTCTCAGAAGACTTTTTTCAGATAATTTTGTTTATTTTTTACTCCTTTGTCTGGGCTGTCACTGGATGATGCAAAATGGCTTTGCATCAACAAATTTGCTGTTGCTTTCATTTGGAGAAGGGGGGTGGCAGGAACCTGGGACAAGAAGAAATAAACAGCTGATGTGAAGGTTAAAGGTAATCTCCCTTCCTCAGGAAGAGAAGTTTCCCTCTTTTTTCTGTTCCTGGAAAAAAAAAATCAGTGAAGTGTGTCCTCAACACCTTGCTTCCCGCAGATAAGACATCTGGAATGCCATTTTTGCATAGGTCTAGGTGCACCTCAGGCATCTTGGAAGTTCTTTTAGTGCTCCCAGGCAACCGCAGCAAACTACCCAGCATTCCCAGTTCCACATAGGCATTATATATGGACTGGGAATAGCGCTGCTTTCTTGCACCAACACAACACCCTGTGTCACCCATTCAGGGGTAGCATTCAGTGCGTCTAGCAATGTACCCCATGTTAAAACTGCAGGGAGTGAAACATTTTCCTAGTACTTGTTGCATTCTTACCCACATGCCACTTTCCAGAACCCAGGGGAATGTAGTTTTTTCCAAGGTCAGCTGACATTGTACGAACCCTGCAGAAAACCACATTTCTCATGGGCTATTAGAGAGAAATATACTTTAGGGATGCACATCTACAAACCATGGAAGAATATTCTGGCCACAAGCCTGAACATAAATGCAAGCAAGAGACCACGTCCTCTGAAAAATGTTATAAATTCCCTCATATGCATTCAAAACTGTGAATGCTATGATTTACTTCATGGGGACGGGAGTTTGCATTTGGAGTATCTTAACAATTCTCTCCCTCCTCCCATCCCTCTAGTTGATGTCTGGAGAAACTCAGCCCTCAAAGGAATTGCTTCCCTGCTTATCCCTAGAATACTTGCATAGCATCATGCTGGGCACTAGAGGGGAAACATTTCTGTCCTTTCTTTCAAAACCACCACACCCGCCTGGAATGGGCTTGATGATTATGGGGAAAAGAAAGTGAATCAATGTGACCATGTTTATGGCTTTCCAACCCATCTTCATTTGGACTGGGATAGATATCAGAGAATTGTAGAGCTGGAGGGGGCCAGAAGGCCATTGGGTTCAGCCCCCTGCTATTGCAGGACACTAAGTTACAGAGCCTCTTGATGCAGGTGAAGGAGGAGAGCGCAAAAGTTGGCTTGAAACTCAACATTAAGAAAACTAAGATCATGGCATCTGGTCCTCTCACATCCTGGCAAATAGATGGGGAAGAAATTGAGATAGTGACAGATTTTATTTTCCTGGGCTCCAAGATCACCACAGACAGAGACTACAGCCAAGAAATTAAAAGACACTTGCTCCTGGGGAGGAAAACTATGACAAATCTAGAGAGCATACTAAAAAGCAGAGACATCACCCTGCCAACAAAAGTGCGTATAGTCAAGGCTATGGTTTTCCCAGTTGCAATGTATGGCTGTGAAAGCTGGACCATAAGGAAGGCTGAGTGCTGAAGGACTGAGGCCTTTGAATTGTGGTGCTGGAGGAGACTCTTGAATCCCTTGAATTGCAAGGCGATCAAACCGGTCAGTCCTAGAGGAGATCAACCCTGACTGCTCTTTAGAAGGCCAGATCCTGAAGATGAAGCTCAAATAGTTTGGCCACCTAATGAGAAGGAAGGATTCCCTGGAGAAGAGTCTAATGCTGGGAACAATAGATGGCAAAAGGAGAAGGGGAAGGCAGAGGATGAGGTGGCTGGATGGAGTCACTGAAGCAGTTAGTGTGAGCTTAGGTGGACTCCGGGGGATGGTGGACAGGAAGGCCTGGAGGAATGTTGTCCATGGGGTTGCGATGGGTTGGAAACGACTTCATGACTAACAACAACAACAAAGTTACACCATCCCAGAGCCATCAGGGGAAGCCATTAGGTGGACCTCCAGTCTCATGAAATGTGTCCTGGAGGGAGCTGGCCCAAAGCCGGCTTGCTCAAAACACTTGTCTTTCTGCTCTGGGTGGGTTTCACCACAATGCATTGTACAGTATTCCTTCAGAGTTACGATATTTTGTTCCTACCTTCTGTTGTGTGATTGCACTATGATTATTGTGGTGTCTTAGAAATGATGTGCTACCCTGTTGCTCCAGGCTGGGTGGTTCTTGGCTATGTGTCTGTGTATAAAACCGAGGGGCAGAAGGAGAGATAAAGGCACAGGTGCTTCTGCAGCTGTGGATTCTATCCCCACGTGTTCCACTGCTAGGCACTAAGACGTTGGGATGTACAACATCTGCTCAAGCAATTCTAGCTGGATGATCAACCTGAAAAGAAACTGGAGGGTTGCCCAGCCACAAAAGAGCCAAAGACTACAAGGAGACAGATGGGCTGTGAGGGAAGGTAGAGTCAGCTTGTGGTGAGTCCAGTCAGAGCCCAAGGTGGCACAGATCTAGACATCCATCCCAGTAAGATTCCGGACGGAATGCGCCACCCAGCTCTGATCTGCTCCAAAACTGAGGTCTTCTGGCTGCCACCTCCAAGGGAGGCTTCTTGGTGGTGGCAAGAGGAATAGGCTTTGCTTCCCTAGTAATGCTCACGCCCCAGTTGTGGGACAGGCTCTCCACAGACGGCCACCAGGCACCAACCCTGCTATCCAGGTGAAGCTGGCTCTTCATGCCGGGGCATTTATCAACTTTAAATAGCACATGGACAGGGGGCTGGTTAGTGGGCTGCTTGAGCAGGCCTGGTTGTATTGGCTTCTCATTGTAATTTGTTTAAATCTGGTTCTTAAATTCCTGTGTGATTATTTCATTTGGTTCTACTTTATTATGGTAAACTGGCCAGAGAGCTTCTGTCATTCAGAGGAGGAGGTGGGGGAAGAGGAGAAGACCTCCCATTGCTGCTGATTTGTCACCAAAGATGACCTTTATTCTGAACCAAAGTGGGGTTAGGGTGGACATCTTTTGGTGGATCTTCAACTTATTGCTTATTTTGGTCACCAGGTTCCTCTTGTTCGTCCGGCTCTTAGTCTGCCTTCTCACCTGACCCATTTTATTTTCTTTCCCACTTTGTTTATTGATTTCAGCAAATTGAAACCACAGAGAGCTGCTTGGAGTTGTTGTCCTGGGTCAGTCGCCTGAAGTTCCTGGGATCACACAAAGCAAAGGCTGCTGGGATCCTTTGCCGTTCCATTTTTCCTGGGTTTGGCTGGTAGTTTTGAGCTAGTGTCCTGCCACATGTGCCTGGCATGTGAATTTCTCCTCTTGACTGGTCCAACCCAAGTCCAGTGTGAATAGCTCTATCATCTAGTCAGAGGACTTATGTTGGACTGCCAAATGCCATCCCAGGCAGCTTAGATCATCTTCTTCCCCCTCTCCATTTTGTCCTCAAAACAACCCTGTCAGGTAGGCTAGACTGAGAGTCAATGACTGGCCTAAAGTCACTGATGGAACCCACTGAACTTCATGGCTGAGATCACCTGAGCCCGGTCCCTCATTTCAACTGCTATGCCACATTGGCTCTCAAGGGACTAGGAGAGGACTGAACCACCGGTATCTGAGCTTGCTAGGCCTATCCAATCATAAGTTCACACAATGCATGCTCTTATAGGCCATCAATGCACATTTTTATGCATAGGAAAACTGCAAAATTAAGAGCGATCAAATGTGGAAGTTACGCAAGACATTCCCAAATTAGCATATATTTCCCCCATAGACCACCAAGCAGTACAAGTAAAGAGTTGTATATTTTGTATATATAGCTGCATATATAAGAGTTGTAGTTATACGTTTATATATTTTGAGATGCACTATTTCAAGAAAGTTGTACATTTCAAGGAAGTCCATCCATTTTTCAAGTGCACTTTTGCCCAACATGAAAGCCAGTTTGAGAATTTGAACTTTCTGGAGAAAATATGCTGCCATTCAGGATTATGAACCAGGCATTTTGAGTGATTTGTACGTGGAATGAAAGTTTCATAAATCATGACATATCACAGGATTTCTTACGTTGTCTGCACCATCAGTCAGCAGTTCTAGGAAAAGAATTGCAATTTTAAAAGCCTTCCATTTGTTTCAGTCAGATATTATGGATTTATTTCTTTTAAATCACATCTCTTTCCTCTTGCAAGGAACCCAAGGTTCCAATATGCTTCCTTTCCTCTCCTCTCAATTTTATCCTCACTATAACCATGTTAGGTAGGCTAGACTGAGAATTACAACTGGCTCAAAATCACCCAGTTGAGTAGGATTTGGTTAGACCCTGTGTTTTCCAAGTCCAAATCCAACACTGTAACCAATATACCACACTGTCTCTCTATCATAATGTCTGCCATAAAGGGAACAGGCAAATGGTTCAGTCCTTGCCACATATTAAGACATTATTATTGTAATGTGCTCTATGACTGCAATGCGCTTTACATGGGGCTGCCCTTGAAGACGGTCCGGCAATTACAGTCGGTACAGAATAGGCCCACGTGACACCTATACTGAAAGAGCTCCATTGGTTACCAGTTGTGGCCCGGGCCCAATTCAAGGTGCTTGTGCTGACATATAAAGCCCTAAACGGCTTGGGGCCCGGCTATCTTAGGGAGCACCTGCACCTATACATGCCTACCTGGCCTTTGAGATCTACACAGGGGCCCCTCCTGTGTGAGCCATCCCTTAGGGAGGTGAGAGAGATGGCCGCCAGAAGGGGGGCCTTTCCTGCAACTGCTCCCCATCTCCGGAATGCTCTTCCCAAGGAGATCCACCTGGCCCCTTCCTTACTTTCTTTTCAGCACCAGGCCATAGACCTTAGTTTTGCATGTTTTACTGCATTCTATTGTTGTTTTTAATGTATAATATGTTGTGGTTTTTATTATGTTTTATTGTGTTTTCATCTTGTGTTGTAAGCCACCCAGAGGTGCTGTAGCACAATTGGGAAGCATGCAAATGTTTTAACTAAATAAATAATCAATAATGGCAGGTGGCATGAAAACCAGAAGTGCTGGTGCCTAGTAAGAACTGGGTGCTAAAGTGTTAGTGCTTAACTGCAAAATCTCGGGTTCTTTCTCCGCCAATGCAAAACGTCAAGTCAAGCAACAATGCATGCTGAAAAGCTTTGGTTGTTCCCAAAGGGTGACCTGAGATTGAAGGCCTTATCCTGAAGGCACAGAAAGCCTCACACACTCCAGTGTTCTCAGGGTTTGGCCATTTAGAGAAATGGAGGCATTAGGTCAGGAAAAAGTTGAGGTTGTAGTTCACCTGAACAGAGAGCAAGAGGGACGTAAACACAACTGTAATGGGTGCTGAAGGCCATTCTCTCAGTGTTCCATCATCTGCCCCCCTGTCTGAGCAAAACACAATAGGTAGACAACCAGGGAGGCTGCTGGAAAGCCAAGCAGCAACACCTTTTACTAGCAAACATTATGGATGCACAGAGCAGCAAGCGAAAGTTCTCTGCATTCCGTCTTGAACACTCATTTGACTCAGGTCTGTAGCTGATTATGAAATCTGTTTTTCTTTTTGCATGAAAATCCATGCCTATTCCCCCCCCCCCGCCCGCCCAAATCTAGGCATAAATTGTGCAAAGTTCCGAAAGATGCACCGTCTTCATACACTGATTAAAGCATATATGTACACATTTTACAAAACCTCACAGTTTATTTTGCATGCTTTCAAATGACCTTCTTCTGTTCCCAAATCGTACTGCAAACTCAGAAACGTACAGGGTGCTGGTGCAGCCTGCATCTGAGTCTGCATTCTCTCTAGAAGGTACAATTCTTAACCAGAACAAACTGAAACAAATTCGCACATTGCTAGTAAACATCGTCAGCATAGCTACCTTCTGCAACCTGGCGGCCTTCAGAAGCATTTGGACCCCAACCCCAGAATTCCCATCCAGAATTGCCATTGCTGGGAATTCTGGGTGTTGTAGTCCAAACATGTCAGGAAGGCACAAGCTTGGGGAAAGCTGCAGTAAAGCATCCAAGCTCATAAAGACTTGGATCATTTCGCTGGCCATAAGACAGATGCAGTGCCTGTGGGTTTCCCAATAGCCTGAAAAATGGGGTTTGTCCACTCCATTGACATAAAGGGAGGGATTGCAATATAGCTGGGAATGGGCAGCTTGGAACACCCCAGCCTATGCCTCTGACTTCCAGGCTGTATGAGAGCTGTGGGGAGCATCTATCCCTGCTCCCTGCAGACTGCATCACCTTCAACACTAGGTGCATGTGAGAGCAGTGTATCACTATAGGTTTCAACCCTGTGCATGTACATCCCTTGCAATGAATGCATTTTAACAACAAAATAACCCCGATGTGCATGCCTTTGCAGTTCCCTTTAGAAGCATCCAAAGTTTAAGCTGTGAAGCTTGTGTGGCATGGATAGACAGGTGGATGGAGAGATGCAAGCACAACCTGCTTTTTAGCATTAGAGGGAAAATATAGCAGAAATGTATAAAACAGTTAGAACGACAACAATCCGACCGGCTAACAACATACAGTCTAGAGGAAGTGTGGACAACTTGTGGACCACCAGCCCATTTGCCCTAAAAGTTGCCTATCAGTGCAACATGGACAGAGATTGGCGATTGTTATTGTTATTACATTACCTTTCTATACCGCCCATAGCCAAAGCTCTCTGGGCAGTTCACAACATTTTAATTCACTCATTCAGATTTCAACCAGGCGTGACCCTGCTTTGCTTCCAAAATTAAGCAGGATCAGGCTATACAAAAATATACTTCAGGCTATTTAAAAATGTGGACTGATGGAAAGGTTGGCTCAGCCTAACAAGGATTGAGAGAGAGAGAGAGAGAGAGAGAGAGAGAGAGAGAGAGAGAGAGAGAGCGAGCGAGCGCATTAGCAAATAGAAGATTTTTTCTTGCCTTATAAACTGTCTTCTCAATGCAGGAAGGTGTCATTTCTAAGGAAGACATTCTCAAAAATCAAGAGGTCATTTGGCCATGCACCTTGCATAACTAGCTCCTCTGACGGTAATAATTGAATTGGTTGCTATGACACCTTTGTGGACTTCTTATATAAATCTCATGACATTTCCTACAGTAATCTCGCACACTTTCAGAAGGGAACTCCATTTCTCAGAACCTGCACTCCTGACGCCAAACATACTGAAGATGAACCACAAATACAGACAAATGGTATTCTTAGACAATGAAAAATAGCTTTTGAAATCAATTGCTACCAGGAATATTTGAATGTCAGTTTTATAATAGCATTAGGGGGAAATGGATTAACACCCTCTTCAGAAATGATTCTTTCAACTTTCTTCTGAACATTAAGAAACGGATTTTTTTTATTCATTAGGTGGCAAATTCTCAGATTGTCCATGCACTGCCCTGCTCTCACCCATTTTTTTATACTGTCCATCACTGGAAATAATTATCTGCATTCTTTAGCATTTATAATGTTTGGTTTATAGAAAGGCAGTTAGTTACAATATTTTTTTCTGCTTCTCACAGTGCTCATTATATTCAATTTGATTCTTGCTAGACTGGTTTGCCTTGTATTTTGTAGTGATTTGTGAGCATTTAATTTCAGTTTCTTGAATATCAAGACTTGCCCCATTCTCAATTCGAAATGAAAGCATCTTGGAACAAAGAGCACATGTTCCCAAACTCACAATCCTGTTTGCAGAATGCACAGAACCAGGAGCCGCGTGGGAGGAAGCCCGCGGAATCTGGAGGGATGCATTGCAAAGGGGTTCTTCCCAACCCTCGTTCTGCGTCCATGCTCCAGCTCTGGAAGTGCATTCTGAGGCTGGAGCAGGGAATCCAACACTGCGGAACCTCCTTAACACCCTCACAGTGGATGCAGTTTCTTCCTGTGCCAGGTGGTGGCTGCAGACAGAAGAGAAATGCTCTGCAGCCAAAGCTGGTGTCTGATTTTCTTCAGAGGGAGAGTTCACATCTCAAGTATTTCAGTAAGACAATGATTATGATTTGGAGAACATTTTG
Source organism: Varanus komodoensis (assembly GCF_004798865.1). Classification (NCBI taxonomy): domain Eukaryota; kingdom Metazoa; phylum Chordata; class Lepidosauria; order Squamata; family Varanidae; genus Varanus; species Varanus komodoensis. Next base: position 9,272,533 of record NW_025335606.1, read on the forward strand.
CATGGAAGGAGAATGCAGGCAGTAACTGGGGGGAAAACGGTCCTGTGTTGCTAAGGGAGTATGGGACTTAGCAGGGGTCCATGGAAGCCAGCCACTGCTTAGCCAACAGACCCAAACCAGCAATAGAAAACACACTTCTGTGCACGTGCAGAGGTCTTTTTTTCTTTTTTCTTTTTTGCTCACCATTCAGTAGCCACAAAATGCTTTCATATATTTTGTTGAAGTGATTTCAGGATTGCAGGCACAGTTTGCATCTCGGAGCCTCTCCTTTAAAAATGGAGGACTAATATTTGCCAAGTCCCGAGTAATGGATTGTCATTTCTCTAGGAAGCCTTGCAAATACAAACTAATCTTTACATGACTCCCTGTGCTTTTTTTAAATCCACATCTACTACAACAAATGCTGGGATTTGGACCCAGGTACTTTCTCTGCCTCAGCTGAGCTCTGTTAGCCTGACTTATAGCTGCATATGCACTTCCGAGTCGGATGAGCACTTTTCTCAGTTTACACTGATGGATCGCCAGCTGCGTGCAACTCTGCTTTATTATTGGATGCCTGTAATAAGGGGTCACCAAGGAGTCTTGGCTTCTGCTTTGTTGCAGTTTCATGCCAATTCATCAGGATACTGTCCCTGTTCAAAGGGAGCTATGAAAAGGCTTCCAATGGTTAGAAATGGGGGTATGTGATGATATAAAATGCAATTAGGCAAACACATGCCATTTACAGCCTCAAACACAAACATGTGCAGGAGTTCACAAAATTAGTAAAAATTAAAAATGCCCACACTTCATTCATGTGCACAAAATGCACATTGGTTTTTCCAAATGCCAGGATCATTCTAGCCAGAGCTTCCAGATCCCCTCCCAAGCCTCAGCAGCAGCCCATTGCAGATTCTGCAGTGAATATTCAGCTTGGGAGATAGTTGGTGCTCCCCAGGAGCCCCCCTTTGGAAGCAGGCAGTTGTCCTCACAGGGGCTCCTCTGGGCTGCTGTTTGAGATGATGGCCCACTTGGGGCAACTAGCGGGCCCGCAAGCCTCTACTTCGGAGGTGCTGTCTGTTACCTCTTGTAGAATGGGCCTGTAGTCATCTCCCTGAAGGTCCAGGAGCTTCTGGCATGGGGATTATTCATCTCTGGGAACTGTAGGTTCTTCTCTGAGGAGGGTTCCTTTGGTGGGGACATGGCAAGCATGTGGAAAGTAATGCAGGTGGGTTTAGGATGACAGGGGATTGCATGCATTCTGACTTGGAGTCAAGGGGTGTGTGTGAGTGAGGGCAAAATCCCTTTGGGGTATACTGTTCTACTGGTGCCCTGATTAGTACCACCAATGATCAAAAACCTGCTGTCTGTCTGATGACAGAAAAGTATTTGCCAGTGTGGAGGATGCATCCACCCCCATAGCCCCCCCCCATGCCCCCAAACAGCTTCAGAATTTGACAATGCACAGGTGAATGCAGGCAGCCAAAGCGTACAAGACATGTCAGATCCATAAATGGAAGTCCACTCACACAACACTGGATGAATCTGGTCACTCTAGATGTTTTGATCCAATTGTGATTTCTTAAAAAACAGGGAAGTTTTTATCTTTGATTGTGAGTTGTCTAGGATTTTTTTTAAGGCAGGATTTTAAATGAGTAATTTAAAATCTATTTTTAAATGAGTGAACAAATGAATACATCTTGTTCTTGGCATTGCAAATGTTGCCATTGGCCTATGAATGGAGTTTGAACTACTGATCAGCAGGGAAGAAAGACAGACTCAGGTTCTGTATTCCTAGTTCAATAGCCTCTGGAATCATGGAAGCTGCACACTGGTTTATTCATGCAGTATAATACCGTACATTGCCATTTCCTATTCATGCCATTGTAAAAAAAAAATGATATAATTCAGACATTACGCATGATTGCTTAAGAAATACAATTGGATTTTCAGAGTCAAAAATTAAGTCATGGATGCTATTCTGGAAATTAAAATCTAATCTGGTTTTCTGGTAGCTATGAATATTCAAAATAATGAACATTGTTCCCTTGTTGAGAGTTGATGAGCAGGAATGATTCCCCACCCCCACTCCTCCTTCTTTTGATGATGGGAAAACTCATTAGAAATTTGATGTTATTAGCGATTTCCCTTGAATTGCAAATTTTTTATCATACTATAACTAGTATTATGGTAATGATGAAATTAAATTAAATTAGCATATCATACTATACAGCAAAAGCATTAATACATTATAGTAATACAAGACAACAGTTAATTGCTAGCTTAATAGGAATTTGTCCTCCAAAAATATCGGGAGGCTCGTATCTTCTTGTGAGCTTAGGAACACGTTGGTCTTACTGATTTACTTTGCAAAGCCAATCACAGGTTATGAAGACATTGTCTGGAAATTACACACTCATAGCTGTCCGAGCGTTGCCTACCAACTAACAAGAGCCTGGTCAGTTTGGAGAGGGTCCCCATACGGCTGTGGCTGAGCAGTTGCTCAGTCTCCTTCAGCGTGGCTGTATGTGTGTGTGGAGTATGTGTTACACACTTATTTTGTTATTCTCATCTTTGTTTCTTTATTACTTAATTTATTTTACCACTGACAACCTTCTATAACGACATGCATTCCCACTAAGACGTTTGCTTTTGTTCTTTCTTCCTTTGTTCTTGCAGTTCCGCCATGGTTTATCAATCATCCTTCAAACCTCTATGCCTATGAAAGTATGGACATTGAGTTCGAATGTGCCGTCTCCGGTAAACCAGTCCCTACAGTGCAATGGATCAAGAATGGAGAAGTTGTCATTCCTAGCGATTATTTTCAGATAGTGGTAATTATTAGTGCTCTTTTTCATCATTACTCCAAAAAACAGACCAAAGACTTTAATTTTTTAAAAAAATATATGTAATTTAAATTAATTTAATTTTTAAGAACTCTCAAGTTAGAGCTCAAAATTAACACTGAAGTAAATACTCTACAGTTACACCTATATGTGGAAATAGAGGTGGGGAGACCCTTAAAAGAACTTCTGGTACTCTGGGAAAGGGAGTTTAAGGTGCATTGCAAGTGTCTGCAGGGGGATTTTTTTTTCTAGATTTAGAGTTTTTCTAGATCTGTTCTTGACTGATTCTAGACAGTCAAGGATCACCTATTACACTGATGATATCACAGTGCTATGTAACCAATCAGATGCGGTTATGCATTGACATTATTAAGGGCAAATGAGGCCAATTAAAGTGAGGTGCATGTTTCCTGCATCGCTTCCAGCCAGTCAGTGCTTTGACACCTGAACACCTTTTTGCAATGACCTGTGAAAAATCACTGGAAGCCCAGGGGTCTAGTGAAAAGATTAAGTCCCACATTCACAGTCTTTTCCTGGGACCATCCCCCCCGCTCCCCTGCATCCAGTCACCTCCCCTGGATCATGGACTGTCAGCCCCACTGCTCCTTGCCCAGGCCTTCCTGGTTCGAACAGACCATAAGATCTTGTTGTTGACAGACAGGGACAAAAGACAGACACAGCTCAACCACACTGACATAATCGTGGTGCTTGTAACTTCAGGGTGTAGGCTTCTCCCTGAGTTACACAGCTGCTTGGCGATAATGCTGAAATAGTCAGATGTAATAACAGGTCATTTAAAAGTGAAGCTGGAATGAATGCATTTTATTTTCAGCATGCACACTGGTTTCCATTTGGTTCTGTTTTTGTGGGCTAGAGCATGAGGATTTTTCTACTTTAAAGGCGTAGCAAAGGTAGAAAGTGCTCAGATTCCATTCCCTGCCTTCTGAATGCCCAATAGTGATCACCTTTCTTCCAGCATTTACAAAATAAAATAAAAGCTATGCATGTTAATTCGAAAGGCACATTTGATTGTTCATCTCGGTCTTTGTTGCTGCCGGTGATTTGTAGCTTGATGCTGAAGGGGAGGATCCCAAAACAAAACCAACCAAAACCAGAACCAAAGCAGATCATATCTTTTCAAGCAGTCATGCAAAGCTTTGCACATTCACTGCTTTGGCACCAAACCTGAGTGTCTGCCATCAAATTCTTTCATAGCTTCAGGACTCGAGGGCATACTCTTGGAGGTATCATTCTGGGTCCTTTCCAAGGCAGTTTTGCAACTACGTTAAAAACGCTTCAGCTGATTTGCAGCCTGACCGAATATAGCTTGCAGCAGCTACAGGATCACCATGAGGAGGTAGAATGAAGAAGCAGGACCTCAAATGCATATTTGGACTATGGTAAATTCCTGGTCAGAGATCAAATCAGCCAATCCTAAAGGAAATCAACCCTGACTGTTCCTTAGAAGGTGAGGTACTGAAGATGAAACTCAAATACTTTGGCCACCTATGACAAGGAAAGACTCACTGGAGAAGACCCTGATGCTGGGAGAGATTGAAGGCAATAGGATGGCAGAGTTTCAGGTGGCTGGATGGGGTCACTGGAGAGGTGGGTGTGGGCTTGGATGTACTCCAAGGGATGGTGTAGGACAGGAAAACCCGGAAGAATGTTGTCCATGGGGCCATGAAGAGTCAGGCACAAATTTGCAACTGAACAACAACAACAAATACCTGGTCAAGATAGGCTAAGGATTTCTGCTCTAAAGCATGACCAAAACAGGCGCCCAAGTCCCATAAGATACGACAATCCATGCTTTGTCCCTCACAAACATATTTTTCCTCCTTTGCAACGCACACAAAATACTACAATACAGGAACTCATGGAGAAAGAGCAATGGGACATGGAAATCAACGTCTGTATCTAACATTATAGTCACAAGGCCAGGTGGTGCCTATTTTATGTGAAAATGGCTTCATTTAAGAAGTAGTTAACTGATGCATAAGAAATGCTGCGGTCACTGGAAACCTACCCCTTTAATGGCTTTCTTTGATAGGTTGAGCAAATCTCATGCATATAGATCAACTTGCTTATGTAATTCCCCTTCCCTAATTAATGTTTCTCCTATTAAGTGAAATTGACAATGATTATCTAAATTAAACATGTTCTAGTTAATAAAAGACTGGGGCTCTTTCCCCTTCTTTTCAAAGAGGAAGATTTACTCAGTGGTATGAGCATCTAAGTTCACACGACTTCACCCACCACTGCTGTTTATAATAAAGACAATCAGACAGTCATAATTCTGCTTGCCAAGAAATGGGAAATTTCATTAAGTAATTGGGAAAGGACATATTATCCTTTCAAAATCTTCCAGAGAAGAAAGACCTTAATAAGGCAATCACTCTAAGCAGAACATGAAAAAGTGCCAAGGGTTGTCCTTTAGAAGCCAAAGTTGCACAGAGCCATTTAATTCTGCCTGCTGACAACACCGGATGAAATCTTGTCCAAATACAGCCAGTATTAATTGGCTTTTTTCCTTTGTGACTCTGAAGAGTTGACCTTCATTTTTTTCTTACTTGGACATATTTAAACAATATAAAGTAAACAAGCCAAAGCACCCCAAACAAAACGTATAACGCACCACCAATACAACTGTGCTGCCTATTCAGTTGAGAAATTTTAAATGTTGCCTTATTAAAAGAGCCACCTTGCTTTATGTATCTTCTTTTTCATCCTCATCCTCATCATCATCAATTAATTAATTAACCCATCACCTGGTAGCAGAGCAAAAGGACTGAGACTACACGTTCTTTAAATAAATGTGCATTTTATTACAGTCCTTGTGGGGAGAAAAACAGGCTGTGAATGGAACCTAGCATACCTTAATCTGCCTTATACAAGTTTAAGCAAACTTCTCTAAAGGTGAAACTAACATTCAGGGTTTTCAATGCCTGCCCATCACCGTAACTCCCCATGCAGGGCACTGGCATCCTATGGCCACTGGACGTGATCAAGGTGGCCAAAGGACTCTCTGAATTCCCATTTATGTGGTTGGCAGTTACTCCTTGCCTTTGTCTCTGCATTCCTCCCAATGTTGCCCATAATCCTCTGTGCTTTGATAGTTATGGGCATCCCTATAAGACCATGTCCTTTATACAGTGTAAAAGAGAACTGTCCATGGAATGCACAGATGAAATGTGGACCAGAGACTCCAATGTGTAACTGGAAAGCCATCGTCTATGCTAACTTTGTGCCAATACAAGAACCATCTACCGCAGCATCCCCTGTAGGCAGGGATAGACAGATCTGTCCATTTCTTTAAGTCCATCATTCCTCCAATGTTATGTTTACACTGTCCTGAACTTAGAGAATTTCTCCAGTATCAAGTTCAATTTGTCTCAAATGCTGAGATGTGGTTGTTAAACTTTACATGGAAATAGATAAACTGTTTTGTGCAAAGTTCTCCTAATTTTCCTATGCATCTTTCTCTAATAGACACATTTTGGCAAGCTGCTTTCCTGGAATAATACATATTTGAACATGGTTGTCTCTGATATATGCATTTATATGCATTTTTTCATTCTTACTGAAGAACTCCATTACAAAATTTGAGAATGCTATGGATTTTGGAGGATAACTGAGCACCCTTTAGCTTATTAATTCACAGGTGTGGAAAATAGGTTAAATTCACATTAAAATACTAACTGAATGTATTTGCTCTCCATTCTTACTGAAAGTTATCCACTCACCCTTTGCATAAAAAGCTTTTCAAAGGAAATGTCTAAGGCACTTCGTTCCACCAGCAAAGAGCTCACTCCTATAAAGAAATTTGTCCTGATGTTGCGTCCAAATCCTCTTTTTTATAATATGAACTTGGTGTGCCTTGTCTAGCTGATAGAACTGGGAAGACACAGCTCGAAATAAGCCTCTCTGCTTCCATCCGTGTCTCCAGGGGGGCAGCAACCTGAGAATTCTGGGCTTGGTGAAGTCGGATGAAGGCTTTTACCAGTGTGTGGCTGAAAATGATGCTGGAAATGCACAGACCAGTGCACAGCTAATCATCCCTGATCCTGGTAAGAGACAACATTCCAGAATTTCTTGGTTTGATTAATACTATTAGGAGAGCCTTGAACAGCCAGCATTTGGGAGCCCCTGACCTTCGGCTTGCATCTGTGCATGGCACTCTTTGGCCGAAAGTGGTCCTGGTAAGTACTCACTCGTCATTATGTGTCTTCCGTTTCCATCCAGAGAGGAATTCTCTGTGCCATGTGCTTGGAAACACTCCCAAGTGGGTTCATCAAAGATGCTGGGGAATGTTGCTCCATCCCAACCTAGCAGGCACATCCCCGGTACAGGGAATCACATCCACGTTCTGCCCTTTATTCGATTTGGACAACTGTGCCGATTGTTGCATTACAAACCTATTTCTTGTTGGTATATTTCATTGGTGTGTTTGTTTTAAATGAATTACAAAGAAGATAGAGTGTAAAGGATGGGCTCGTATGGAATGGTAATAATGTTGTTGCAATCTTGGATGTTGATCTGTTTACCAATATGACTCCATAAGGAGGTGGTAGGAAAAAGGAAGTTATGTATACGGGATAATTCTATGCACAATTATTTAGAAGTGTGTTTAGGTCTGCAACCATTTTTAAATTGTTTGCTTTGTTTGTTTCTCTGTTTCTGTTTTATTGTTACTTTAGATGCCAGTCTTGTTGGCTGTTTCAAATGCAAGATAGTGGTTTCAAGAATAAATACAACTTTATAAATACAAATTAATTCTGAAGCAAATAAATGGCACTGACATTTTTTTAAAAATCCACCTTTCTTTTCTCTCTTCAGCCCCTTTTCAACTTTGACACTAAAAACAATCTGAGTCACTTAAACTTTCAATCTTTTGTTACATTCAAGCAAAAGCAAATCAGGGCCAAATTCATACTCAGATCATGGCACAACAGTGATGCCCATACAATGCCCTGTTCTTTGGCTCAGTTTGGCTTGCTTCTCTTCTCATTTGCATCCTGTTCCTTTAGTTCTTCCCAATGGGGAAATGTGTGCATTTTTCAAAAGTTGCATATTTTTCAAGCACATGCCTTGCAAATCGAACACTGCTCCAAGAGAACATATGCTCGCATTTGCATTTCCTTTGGGTTGCAAATGGGGCATCTTCAATTGATTTGTGAACGGAACTTCTCAGAAATCCCTTGGTGTACACATTTTTTTTGTCAATCTTTGCATCTAAGACTCTGGTGTACCCACAACTGGAGTACTGTGTCCAATTCTGGGCTCTATATCATAAGAGAGACATGGCTAGTCTTGAATCAGTTCAGTGCAGGGTCACAAGGATGGTAGCCAGACTGGGGGGGATGCCATCTGAGATGAGATTGAGGGAGCTGGGTCTCTTCAGCCTGGAGAAGAGGAGACTCCAAGGGAATCTTATAGTGACACAGAAGTATGTGAAGGGGTGTCACACAATTGAGGGTCATGACCTGCTCTCCCCTGTGGTGGTGAACAGGATGTGATCCAATGGGGCAAAGCTCAAGGAACCCCAGGTTTCAGGTGGGGTGTCAGGAAGTACTTCCTGATCATTAGGACCTGGAGGTTATGGAATGGGCTTCCATGGGAGGTGGTGGGGGTCCCAACAGTGAGGACATTCAAGGAAAGATCAACCATATATTGGGTATTACATGAGCAGAGCGAGCTGAAACTAGGGGTCAGACTAGATGGACTGGGAGATCCCTTCTGACTTGCTGTTTCTGTGTTTCTAATGGGATACTTTCTGTGTTGAAAGAGCAATGGAAGATCACCACTGGGGATAGGAATATGGTCTACCAAATGATGGAGCGGAACTTGGAGATCCTTTATGAGTTTGAACCTCACTGATTATCTCATTCCTGGATGTGGCACTAGAGCTGTAGGGACATTGCAAATGAATTCCATCTGTATTTCTCAGACTGGCAGGGAGTTTTTGTTCTGTCATCCACTCACTGATGGAACTAGATTTGTACAAATTTCCCCAAAGGTGTAAATCTATGTAACACATATAATTTCCACTTTAGCCTATGGAGGAAAGGCATATTTGGTTGGTAGGTTTTTAAAAAGAATTTTTGATGACTAATCTGCATAAAATTGCACGAAATAATGAAAAAGATTCATAGCTCCACAGAACTCAGGGAATTCAAGAAAAGCATGTTCACCGAGGAGTCTAAGAGTAAGGGTCTTAGAAATTCAAACTTATTTCAATCCATTGCAAATATAACTGACATCCTTGGGTTAAATTCATCAGTACTACAAAGATCTGCATTTATTATTTGTCAAGTCTCTGTACCTAGAGACCCTCTCTGTACCTGCTAATGATACTTTCAACATACCCGGATTAGAAAACTAGTTAAAAGTGGGTTAGACGGAACAACAATCATACGGATCCACAGTTGGCCACAAAGAGTGCCTGTCAATGGAAATTTCTCGGGCTGGTGCGAGGTAACCAGTGGGCACCTTCAGTGTCCATTTCTGGCCCTGTACGCTCCCACATTTTTATTAATGATTTGGATGAGGGAATGCTTAAAAAACACTCGTCAGATTTGCAGATGGTACAGGTTGGGGTAGCTTTATGGAACCAAACATTCTGGGAGGAAATGTTGCTGGAGAGATGCAATGAAACATGCATGAGGGAATATTGAATCCACTGTTATTTTAATGAATGAATAATTAAAAATGAAGTTATCAGATTTGCAGATGACACAAAACCGGTTGGCTAGGTAAGGCTCTGAAGGGCAGAAACAAGATCCGAGGTGATCTTGACAGGTTGGTGCGCAAGGGTGAAAACAACAGGATGAAATTCAGAAGGGACAAGTGCCAGGTTCTGGACAAAAGCCGAATGGCTACACACTGGGTAAATCCCAATCAAGAATTAACTGGAACAAATTTCTCGTATAGACTATAAGACTGTAGCTTATAAATTTCTTCATAACAATTCCTTTCCCTTCTTTCTTGTTTTGTTTATTGCTTAGTAGCCTAGTTTTGGGTTTATATGCTCTACCACTGGTGATCTTAATGAAAGCCATCCCATTAAGAACCTGAGTGTCTCTATCATTCTTCATTACTGGTAAACCTAACATTTTAACTGTTGTGGCTGCCTCCTCCTCCTCCTCCTCCTCCTCTCCTTTTTAGTGGAAGCCTGGTAGGCTTTGGCTCCTTTTCTGTTAAACAGATGCCAGCCCAAGAAAGAGTGGTAAAGGCTGTGTTTTGCTGTAATGACATCTGATTCATAACCAGGAGCATCCTAAGAGACTCTACATAATTCATGATAGATGTTTGAAACCTGACAGTAAAGGTTTGTTCTTCAGGTCTTCAGGCTTGCTTTGTGTTTGTTTTTAATTATCATGTTTGGCACTGGTCTAGTTTGAGAAGAAACACAAATGAAGACACAATCCTAAAGAGCAATGGGGATGCCATTGTAAAGGGCCCCTTCCCCTGCCTTATGCATGATGGATTGCTTTTCCCTGGCTATTTAATCAGATCTTTGAATAATGCGACTCCGAGGTCTTGGGAATGGCTGTGAGGACAGATGGCAGGGGAACAGATATCAATACAAATTAACTATCAGCTTTGACCACAGTGAGGACAGCTACCCCTCTCTGTGTAAAACGGTGTAAATAAATGGGCACCATCCACTTCCCACATGGTGCGAGTGTTGCATTCCACAGCTGTTGTGTCTGAGCCTGGCCACAGACTGGGAGTTACCCCAGCAACTGTGACAATCTGCTTGGTGCTAAGATACAGACAATGACCTATTAAGGCAGCTTTTGCTGTTGGTGGGTGTTTATGGGAGCCTAATGAACCCTCGCTTTAGACTTGCAAGTGATGGCAAACCAATCCCTTTGTAATCATTATGTGCAATTATAGGTCAGGAGGAAATGCCGAGGGTGGTGTCTGTCCTACAGAGAGGCAGCATCAGGTACATGGGGGAAAAGCCATTTGGGGTTAAACGAACAAACTTTTTCCCACAGTGATTGGACTTAAATAAGAGTGACAGCCTAATTCTCAAGGAAGACCTGTGCTCCTTTCTGCCAGTGGGGCTCCTTATCCATGGCAGCAATTACATTCAGGTTTGTTGAGTTATCCATGGTGTTGAACCCCATCCCCAAAATTGGTTCCCCACCATGGACAGCTCCTATAAAGCACAGAATGCACAATGGATACAACTTCCTGCCATCATTGTCATGACCAACCTCACTTGAGAGTTCTACAAGTGAGGCTGTTTCCAGTGTATTTTCAAAGAAATACTGAAAAATGTACAAGGTATAGTGCAGTGTACTGGATTGGATCCATGGGAATTTCCTCTTCTTTCTCCCTGCATCCTCTTTCTTCTTTTCTTTGTTCTCGCTCTTATTCTTGAAAGTTTCTGGGCAGAAATTTCAAACTCCAACCCCCCAGTAATTGGTAATGAGGTTTAATCATATTTCGATAGACTGGAGGTATAGGTTGACTCCCCTTCACGCGACATCCATGTGTCTAGGCAAAGTAGAGAAAATGGAGCTTTGCTGACATTGCTGTCACAGAAGCAAGGTGAGAAAAAGCTTTTCTGACTATGACGAAAATCATAATGAATTAGACAGCATCAGAGAAATGGTGAGAAATTGAGAAATTTGCTCAATATGTGCAGGTCTCGGAGTTTCCTTTGCATTTTTAAAAAGAATACAGAGTCCTTTTATGTAAAACTAGTGCAGTGGAACTGTATGTGCCTTCATTTCCATGCCAGGAACTGGTCCCTAATGCAACATTGACCACCTTGGTCTCTAGTGCAGCAATTGTACCTCTCTGCTGGAAATGAGACATTGTGAAGAGTGGGATATAAAAGCTTTAAAAAATAAATAAATAAATCTGGAGAGGATGGGAAGGTTGTCGCAAGCCGGTTGCAGTTCTCTTGTGACCCCAGTTCTGTGGGTTTTCTGGAACTGGTTGGTTCCAACAACAATGCTGGCCAGGGCACTGCATTCATCATTAGCAGAATTCAATGCCAGGATACAAAGGGAGCATAATTGGTTCTAGAGGCTTAGCCAGTTGAGGAACAAGCTGATTAAAACTAGAATAATTACGCATGTCCAGCTTATGTCCTTGAAGTGAATCCATTTCAAATGGATCCTTTCCAAAATGAACATAAGGAGATTCACACATTTCTACCTTTCTAATATTGATGTTATAGTCCTGTTGGAGGTTTGGTACCACTGGGGAAATTCCAAAACGCTTTCTTTGTTTATAAAGTTCATTTAAGAATGGAGTGAGAAAGAGAGAGAGCAACAGGACATTTCTCCATCCCTTTCATTTGTAAAGGAATGAGACATTTCTCAAAGGATCTTTCAGAAGTATTCTCACTCCTAGCCTCTTATGCCCTGGCAAATGAATGCAAAGCAAGTGGGATTTAGCTGAATTGCTTCTGGCACTGGGAGAAAAATCTGCATTTTTCCCCTCACTTTCACTTAAAAAAATCTTGAGTTCTTTTTCTCCCAAATGTGAACTTTGCAAAATTTTGGTACATTCATATTAAAAAAGAAATGAAGTGAAATTCTCAAACATTTGTGGCCACCAAGAGCAATCAATGCAGATATTCCCAGCATGTGGAAAGGCCGTGGCTCTCACTGAGTTGCTAATGAGGAAAAGCCACTCAGAAAAAAAGAAGTGGAAACTCCCATTCATCAATAACATGATTGGATGCACAGGGATCCAACCCTGGACATTTTAAGAGTGGAGCACTCAAATCCCGTGGCCTGGGTAGCTGTATCTTTTATTTTGGGTTTTCCCCAAATTTCATTTTCTGGTGCTTGGTACGTCATCTTTTGCTTTGCTTTGCTTTGCTTTGCTTTGCTTTGCTTTGCTTTGCTTTGCAATCAGTTTATTTTTATCTCAAGAAGTGACCTTTCTGAATTTTTGCAAATTCTTATCAAAACCAAGTAAAGCCATTTCTTTTTTTAGCTGCCCCTAATTATGACATATGTTGGAAAGAAACAAATATAGATATAGAGGATTTAGGAGAAATGTAGATGTAGGGGGGAAAAGAGCAACCCAAAACTGGGCTGCCTCTATTTAGAACTTGGCTCTTCTGCATTGTTTCCCACTGACTCACAACCACACTGGCTGCTACCAGCTCCTTCCAGCAGCTCTGCTAGACTGTATGCCTTCCATTCATCTTTTGGTAGTGCAGTTTCCCACCACTTAGGTTGAGGAGTTCCTTGGCAAGGGGCTTCAGGGGTCTTTGTGGTGCTTCGGCAGCAGGGAATAAGAGTCACGCAGGCTAGGTCTTGATTAGGGCTGTTGACTGATGTGTCGGCATACCTGCTGAATATGTGGGAGCAGTTCATGCAAGCTGCCCCTTACCTGTTTGCACCTACAGGCTCTGCACACCTGCTGCTCTGTTCCCCACATTCATGCATTCCATTCAAAAGGAGGGATGACCTCTGTAAAACAGGATGGTCAAATCTGTGGTCTTTCTCCCAGTTTTCTCTCTCCAGCAGATTTAGATGAAACCGTAGAAGTGTGGTCCTTTATTTAGCTCTGCAGGTTGCAGAACAGCATCGATCAGTCGCACTTTGAGATGTGGGAGTAGCGTTGGCCCATTTGAAGAGCGGACTCCTCACCAAAACATCCCCTCCTTCTCCTGCTTTCAGAAATATTCTGATTCCACCCTCAGGGCAGCTCCTGCTACTTGAGAGTGAGACAGCGAGAGTGCAGGACACTTCTTAGTCGGTCTGGTGGGAGTTCCCCATCGTCTCCTCCTCCATCTGCTCCTCCATGTCTCCCGCTTTTCTAAGGTGGGGCCGTTCTCATGGTTGGTCTGGGTAACTTCACTTTGTAACCATGAAACCACAAAGTCCTCTGTCTCCTCCTCTGAATCAGAAGGATCCACCAGGAAGATTGCAATGCAAGATCTTCCTGTTCATCCCAGGGCGTGTTGGGTTGATCCAGGGGTCGTTTCCCTTTCTTCCTGGCCAAGTCTTTTTATTGTCTTTTAATGCCATTTTATTTTTTAAACCCCCTTTAACGTCATTTTATGTACTGCATTGTATTATTTTTATATCTTGTTGTGAACTACCCAGAGAGCTCTGGCTATGGGCAGTATAGAAATAAATAAAGAAATGTAACTTGAGAGAGCTGGGCCCCATATCTACAAAATCTGTAAGATTTTCTCAGTTTCTCATTCTCCAGGTCTTAAGTTCAGTTCATCCTGAACTTTGAGATTTTAAAATATTCACAAAAAACCACAGATATTTTGTGTGCACAGTTTTGAATGTATTTTCATATGTATTTTATGAACTTCTTTCACCAATATGCTCATTTTTATCAGCAGTTCTTTTAATGTATAAAATAACCCTACATGTTCCTATGCTGTTTCTTCCTTATTCTCAGAGTCCTTCTCTGTAAAATTCTGAGAACATGTGGGTGGGGTGGGAGAACAGTCCGATTTCAGCTGTACTTCTGTCTAAACATAATTCAAAACATAAATGCTTATCTAAACATAAGAGTTTTTCAACCACCTTTTCAACTACTGCTCCATACCTGATATAATATTAGACAAGGAAGACAGAGTCTAGCGGTAACGTGTTTTCCAGCAAACAGCTAGCAAAATAAAAATGCATTAAAAAGAGAACTTAGACAAAATCTTCCTTCCTTCCTTCCTTCCTTCCTTCCTTCCTTCCTTCCTTCCTTCCTTCCTCCTTCATTGCTAATGTCTTTCTCTTCAGTATTTTGTCAGGATGCATTATTTTGTCCCATCAGGTTTGGAGTGATAAGAAACCCAGCCGAGTCCAATCTGGCACAATCGACCCTTTCTCCTTGCAATGTATAACCAGTAGGTTAATTGTCAACAATATTTCATAACATTTTCCTTGCTGGCTGGAACCTTAGCTGGAGGATGCATGCTCAGCCCTGGACATGTGAGAAAATTATTAATCATTAGTAGCTCCAGGCATTATTTTCAGTAGCAAACTTATGAGTGCCACGATGAAAGAAAGAAAACCCTTTCTTACAAAAATATTATGCTAGACAGCTCCCAAGCTGCACGGGCTTTATCTCACGGATAAGACATCACAGGCTGCACTTGAGTTACTTGCAAAAGTCAGTTGTTAAGAACCACAGGCAAATTTTTCCTGCCTCTTTCAAAAAATTTAAAAAAAAATCATTTCAATACGGCTTGTATAGGAGAAAATCCCAGTAGATCAAGCCGGATCTAATTGCAGGGTAAGGAAGAGGGGTGGGAAGCTAGGGAAACTCCACATTGTGGACCATACTTCTCATCATTCCCGACCCTTCTGGGGTTGATGGAAGTTGAGGTTCTACAGCATCTGGGGCTCAAAATCATCCCTAGGGTCGGTTCAGAAGAGCATGAGAGGGTTTAAAACTGTGTACAGTGTTAGCTCACAAAATATTAAATTTTGTCTGTGGAAGGACTGCTGGGTTTCCATCCATTGCACAGGAGGAAACGCAGGGCCAAACTTGACTCTGGCGGTGGAAAACCAAGATGATCAAACTGGATAAGGGCTTCTGGACATTATAAGAGCCAGCATTTATGATTTATTTATTGATTGATTAATTTATATCCTGAATTTTTCCTACAAAGGGCTCAAGGCAGCTTACATCTCCTCCTCCATCTTCTCCCCACAACAACAACCCTGTGAGGTAGGCTGGGCTGAGAGTCTGTGACTGGCCCAAAGCCACCCAGTTGACTCCATGGCTGAGTGGGGACTCGAACCCAGATCCTCTGAGTCCCAGTCCTGTGCTCTTAACCACTACACCATGGCTGGTCCTTTTAGTCCACCATCCTGTTCACACGGCAGCCAGCCTGTTGCCCATGGGACTCCACCAGCAGATCCTGCACTTCCCGAGTCGCTGGCTTTCCAGATCACACAGGCATGATCTGAGCCAAACATGGTGGTTGGGTCAGCAAGCTGCGATGTCTTAGCGCAAGAGGTTGGTGAATGTGTGGGCAAAAGGCACTTTCTCTTCGTGCTGCACTTTGTTCTTTTGGTGCTGTGTCTGAAGAAATGTGTGGAGTTTTGCAAATACATCCAGACCACGCAGAAAAAAATGAGAAAGGTCTAATCTACATGTTTCCGTTTCTCACACATACACACACACGTGTGCGTGTGTGTGTGTATTCAAGTCCTTTTCACGCATTTATGAAGACATAGTCTACCTCACCTTGGGGAAGGGCCAAGGGTCCTTTTAATTATAAGAAGCATACAGGAATGTATATATTAGTGAAAATCATGTTTCAAACGCATTGCAATAGGAAACTCGCTCAATGCAAAAAGGTTATCTTTGACAGCGTTGCATAAAAAATGTCGTGTATTTGGAATCAAGCAAAGTTTGTGTTGAACTGAACATGATAGTAGAAAATTGTTGATTCAGAAGATTGGAAAAGTGAGAAACCAAAGCTAACAGATTCATCCATTCTTATGTGGACCTAAAGGCCCAAGATACTTCACATGTAGCTTCCTCTGGAGATTATGTGGCTTGTAATTTGACCCCAGGGTGCTGGTGGCAAATGATTTTTCCTTCAGCTGCATTTTGAGCACATAAGGCAATGGATGTCTGTGGTACCTTTACTGTTAACCCTTCGGCTGCAATTTCATCACAATCTTCTGTGTTTGAAAAATAAACTCCCCAAATTTCTACCTCAAGAAAATATTTGCTGTAGATGTGTGCTATTGCTTTCTGTTATTGCCCTCTTAGTCTACTCACAATCTTTTGTGCTGATATTTTCCAGCTATAAATAGTTTCTGCCTTCCTGTTCCCATCCTGGCTTCGTATAGATGATTGATCAATAAGGCCTTTGATTTTCATTGTCACAGCAGTGACCTTGCCTCACCCTTCTCATCCTTCCATTTCATGTCACTTGACATTTTATTTAGGCTGCCAAGTGTTAACAAGGGGCGTTTTGCAGGAATGGAGGTCATTCCCTTTCTGACCATTCAGTCTCCAGGGGGCACAGTAATATTTCCATCTATTTACATGTATGCCCTGTCATATTCCGCAGGCAAAGAGTGGGTGTTCTCATCTTTATCATATGCCTGTGGGTTGAGTCAGTGCTAGGCATCCTCACCAGCTTAGCATCACCCACAGTGCATGCTCTTGTCCATTTCAAACAAGTTGGGGCAGTGGTTCAATGGAGACTCCTGCTTCCAATGAAGGTGGACTCGCATTACTGTTAGAACACTGGTTTGGGAGTGGAAATGCATCCGTTTTCCTTGGCTCATTAACAGAGCAAGAGCAAGCAAGAGAGAGAGAATCACAGACTCATAGAATCCTAGAATCAGAGAATCAGCGTTGAAATGGGCCAGGAGATGATTGGGTCCAAGCCCCTGCTATTTCAGGACACCAGGTTACACCACCCCAACAGAACTACCTGTCTGTTGATTATCCTGCACAGTAGACTCTCAACTGCAGGCCCTGGCATGGGCAGGAAGGGTGCAAGAGGTCTGTATTCCAGGTTGGGTTGCCAGACTTGTGTTCACTTTCATGTTCTTAATTCCTGGTTCTTACACTCTTTCTTTCTATACTTGCTTCTGTGGAAAGGGGAAGGCTCCCTTTGTTTCCTAGACTTCTGCTAATTGCCACATGGCTGCCTATGCTCTTGATGACCTTATCTAGTGGCTTCTGCTCCTTGAGCAGATCTGCACTCTTTGCCTGTGTTTGCTGGCTGCTCTCAATCAGGTCATTTCTGGTGTCTTATTGTGCTTGCCTGGGCCATGGTAGCCATCCTCTTTTCTCTGCAAAGATTCCAGCATTCAGCATTCTCTCATTCACACAGGCTAGGCTACTGAATTCTGCTTCACTTCTCCTGAATTCCAGCTTGCCCAGCATGCCCTGTGCATGAGAGCCTTTTCTTCTGCCACTGTCTCATGATCCAGAAGCCTGTGGTCATGGGGCTGCTCTTGATCTTGATTACACTCACAGACTGCAGAGTTCATGAGTCTGGCTTTCAATTACGCCTCTATCTACCCATATACCCACTGTGCAAGTGGAGTTCTGCTGCTGCACACATGACTTTGTATACTTCATACAAAAAATTGCATGCTTTGCCCAAGTACGGGATCGGCTAGTGTTCCCAAGCATTTGCAGACTTGGTTTTGGCTTGGCTTGCTTCCTGGCCAGGGCCACACATGCAAAAGAAGTTCAGAGAGTGCAAGATAGATGGATTCTTTGCATGCCTAGCCTATATTTCCCTTTTGGATGTCGCCACAAACATTCAAGGAACTATCCATGGTGCTGGACCTATTCTGGAGGCAATACCTTTGTAATAAAATCCGGAGTGCCTCCACAGACCCACTAACATTGAATTTATCACCCTCCCCTGGTTGAGGCCTTCTTCACTGGATGTTTCCTGGTTTGCTATCTGCAGAAAAAACTTTTCTGCATGCACCATGCATGCACACACAGACACCCACAGAGTGAGAGAGAGAACAAGCGAACAAGCCCGGGGGTATTTACAGATGTTCCATCTCAGCGGAGAAGAAAGAAAGATTGCCTATAGCAATGTAAGTTAGAATGTGTGCATTTTGTCCATCCTGCCTTTTACTGTTCTGTGAGTTTGTTCTAGCTGAGCATGCTCTTCATTCCACGCAAAATTGAAACAGAGCAGAGCAGAACAGTGGAGGGTTCTTCATGCTTCTATTGTTCCACATCTAACCAGAATGCTACAATTCCTGGGGAACATCCAAATGAGCAAAATCTGGAAGCAACTCTGGCTTCAAGTGTCTGCTACACATACCAGAGAGGAAAATCCATTTGCTTATTTCCCCCACTCTGCCTAAGTAAATGGGCAGCCTCTTAGATGTGTCCGTACTCACACAGTCCTGTGTGGAACCATCATTGGTGGGGGCAAGGTGGAGCGATTCCCTGCTTTCCTGCCATAATCCCTTTATGTCCCACAGTGGGAGATTTGATTGCGCATATTTTAGCATGCATAACCTGTTTGTTATGCCCTTCTGCATCGGCATAAGCACCCATAATAATAACAGTGGTGGTGCTAACTATGAATTATGGCTTATGCATATTTTATGGCACCCTTTAGTTTAACATTCTGTAACCTTAGACTGAATGCGCACATTATCCCAAACTTGCTTCATAATCAAATCAGCCAAATGTTTATTTGGATTAAACTTTGGCCCTTGAATTGCTATGAAGCAAATGCTACCTCTGTCGGTAGTATTTGTGGAATATGGGGCATTGTGGAGTGTGGACTTCTCTTTATGTGACTTTTTATTTCACTGCCACAGTTCAGTGGTGGTGAGATTTTTCTAACCTGATCTTCCCTTCATGGATAGAGCAGGGAATTGTCTTCTCCACTGGTCCTTTCCTTGAGTCATCTGAAGGAATTTGATGCACAGGTTTACCGGTTCACTCCTGAGAACATGATGTGGGATCAGGGACTTCCAAGCTGTGGAACATGTGGGAATTTCAGAAATTGTTGTGACACCCCAGCAATATGGATCCCATGGAGAATATGGGTAGTCAGAAAATGGCCACTGTGGGGTGGTAGGTGGCTGGTCTCAAGTGCTCTTTCTTGATCCCTGTTGCCTCCCTGTTCCCCTTCCTCTAGAAGGTAGAGGGGAAAAAGGAGACAGGGAGAGAAGAGAAGCAGCATGGTAGAAGAAACAAAAAGAGTGATGCTAAAGTCTAGAAGGAGAGAGAAAGGCAAAGGCTGGGGATAAGGAAGGGGGAGAAATAGTGGCAAAAGGGGCCACGGGTAGGGGAATATCAAGGATGGGAGTGTAGACAGAGCGAAAATGGAAAGGTCCTTGTGAGTGGTCAATAGGCATGGTCCCAAATCAACTTTTCCTTTTTCTTGAATGTCAATGCAAACTGAAAAAAGGAGTGGACAGAGTGAGTCTAATATTGGAAGTGGGGAAATGAGCAGAATCAAACTTGACAGATTCATCAGTTCATTCATACCAGTTCATGACAGGTATGCAGGCTTGCAAGTGCATACCTATCAAAGCAAGAGCATCCGAGTCTGCTTTGTTTTTGATGTATCAGTTGATATGAATGGCTTTGTGTCTCTCCAAACTCAGAAAAAATGAATGCATTAATCTGTGATTCCAAAATTAAACTTGGAGCAAGGAGCCATCCCAGTGAGCCACCACCATTTCATTTGCATCAGGCCAAAGGTTCACATGTCAGCATTTTGCAATAAAGGGAAGGTGCACAGAACAGAGAATTGTTAAAAGATGTTAAATGCATCTGTATATTGCACCTTAAAGTTATAGAAGGTTCATGAAGCTGTATCACCATGATACTAAAGACTTTTATCACAGCTGAAGATCTCTCTCTCTCTCTCTCTTTCCTTCCCCTTCCCCTTCCCCTTCTTCTTTGAGAGCCCTCCATCTTGGGGAAGCCAGTGCCACACTGACTGAGGAAATGACAAACTGGGGCACTCCATGCTCCTTTGGGCTGTAAGAAGGGAAAGAAATACCAGCCAACTGACATTGAATGATTTCTCATTTGTCGGTATTCATTTATTTACTTATTTCAGTTTTATACTGCCCAATAGCCAAGGCTTTGTAGGTGGTTAACAAAAGTTAAAGCAAACAAATGAGAAAAAATAGCACAAGACAATAAAACCACGGCATTTGCAACAGAATCCACACAGAGGTATAGCAGTGGTACAGAATAAAATGCAGTATTAAAACTAAAGTTGAAAAGGTAACTGTTAAAATGCTGGGGAAATAAAAGGGGGTTTATCTGGCACCAAAAAGAATACAGAATAGGCACCAGGCACACCTGTTTGAGGAGCTCATTCCGTAGCCGGGATGTCGCAACTGAAAAGCCCCTTCGCCTGGTCGCCACCTGCCTCAATTCCTTTGGCTCTCAAAGAAGGACCTCCAGGATCCTTAGCATCCTGGTGAGTACAGATGGCAGGAGGTGTCCCTTCAAATAGCCTGGCCCCAAGCTGCTCAGGGCTTTCAGTGCTAATACTGGCACTTTGCACTGGCCCTCAACTTCAACGGGCAGCGAGTGCAGAGAGGACTGACGTAATACATTCGCATACACCAGCCCCCTTTGACAATCTGACTGCCCTGTTTTGGATTAGCTGAACTCTCTGGACTGTTTTCAAAGGCAACCCCACATACAGCACTTTGCAGTGGCTGCAGGATTTCATAGAATCAGAGAATCAATCACAGAATCACAAACTCGCAGAATAGTTGAGTCAGAAAGGGCCAAGAAGGACATCAAGTCCATCCCCCTGCTGCTGCAGGATACTAGTTCCACTATCAGACTCAGATAACTAATTTCTTCTTGAATGCCCCTAGCGGGGAAGAGCACACAACCTCTCTCAACAACTGTTCCCACTGTTGCATTGCTCTGATAGGAAGTTCTTCCTTGGATCCAGCCTGTACCTGCTGCACTGTAGTTTAAGTCCGTTGCCCTCTGGGATGACTGCGAAGACGTCTTTTCCTTCTTCTTTGAGGTACCTGTAGAGCGCTAGCATGGCGCCTCGTAGTCTTCTTTTCTCAAGGCTGAACAGGTGCGGTTTTGTCAGCCTCTTGTCATAAGACTTATTTCCAGGCCCTGCATTGTCTTTGTCGCCCTCCCCTGAACTTTCTCTGGATGGAGAAGGTTTGAGGGTGGCTTCCAGCAAAACGGGGCAGCATGGCCCAGAGACCGTTTGATACAAGGCAGGGTCTTTCTCTTTGATTTCTCTCGCTACAGAAAACAAGGAACATGAGTAGATATTGTGAATGATAATTTAACAGTTGATTTCAATGTAAAGGGTGGAGCAGAGAGGTTCCGATTCATATTGCAGCAGGGGGTTACTTTTAGCCTTGTTTCAGTCCTCATTCGATGCCCGGCCGTCTCTGCCAAAGCTGCCGTTGCACCTTTTCTTTTGATACAGGTCTAACGACTTCAGCTGGGCAAGATGATGATTAAGGAGAGGTTTGAACATGCTTGTCCTGCGGGGCTGCTCTCAACACTGCAGTGGCTGCTTTTACATTTGAAAGATATCTCCGGATGCTGGTGGAGGTTCCCGGTGTCATATCTGCTAGTTCCCAAGAAGGGGGCTGCGATTCCTTTGAAATGACTTGACAGCAGAAAATCTTAGGCTGTGCATTTGCTTTGAATGAAGCACGAAATTGACACAAAGAGGAGTGCTTCTGTGACAATCCAATCTCTCTGGATCTCAAATGATCCAGGACTGTGTTTTGTGGTGCAGTGTTGAAGGCTGCAATTCAGAAATATATTTTCATTCTTTTTCATCCGATTGGGTGCATTATTGAACATGGCTTTTTTCGTAAATAGAAATCATCATAGAACAAGAAAGGTGATGGAGAGGTGAGAGCCCAAAATTGGGCTATAGGTTGTGGTATTTAAATGTATAAATAAATAAATGGATAAAATGTAGTTCTGTGAATGACAGCTCTAGCTTTCATCCAGAATTTTTTTTACCAGATCTCTCTCAGTCTCCCCCACCCCATAAATGTAATAAAGCTCATAAACAATGAAGGACATTATTTCTTAGTTGTTTATGGACTTTACTACATTTTTATTTAATACATTGCTATACTGCCATGTTAGGCCATAGGTTTCTCTGGGTGGTTCACACTTATAGTAATGGAACAATTAAAATAATGCAAAAGAACATCATAATAATGCAAAAGAACATCATAATAAAAGCCAAAGCAAAAAATGGGTCTGGCAACAACAATGCATAAAATAACTCTAGCACCAAAGACATCTTAATTACAAACACAGTTAAAACAGCTATCCATTAAAATTAGTCCTTGAATAAAATGGCCTTAGCCTGGAACCAAGAGGACAGCAGGGATGGTGCCAGGCCCCCCTTGCTGAAGCATCTTCCCGAGGCGGCATCCCACAACGTCCTTCTTCCAAACAGCCCCAAGGAACATACATGGTTTTCCCTTTTTCCATTTCATCCTCACAACTCCCCTGTGAGGTAGACCAGGCAAAGAGTGCATGACTGGCCCATTCGCGGCCAAGCGTGGGCGTAAAGCAGGTGTCCCGAGTCGTGCTGCAACGCTGGGCTGCACCGCGCTGGCTCTCACGATGCTTTTGGAACAAAGAGTTTCTTGACTGTCGAAAGCAGCCTCAGCAGTTGATAAATGGGTGGTGGTAGACTCTCCGACAGATTTTTTTTTAAAAAAATAGATCTATGTACATGAAAATGTGTATGTACTCTTGTGCACATTTCTTCTAAAGTGCATTTTTCTTTTGCTAACATGCACAATTTTTTCAAGCAAACAGCATTCCGGTGATTTTTCAGCACACTATTTTATACATTTTTCTTGGATTGGAGAACACTTTTGCAAACTTCGACGGTTAATGGTCTTTCAGTTTGCCTATTGATTCGAAGTGCAGCTTTAAGTAAATGCACATTAAAGTGGATCAAATTCATTTCTAGCTAGTTCATGTCCTTTCTACAGAGCAGATTTAAACTCCCATAACTTGTTAAGCTTTCATTTCCCATTGAAAGATTTTCAAGTGTATTGGAAAGAGTTTTCTTCCAGAAGCATCTTATTGCAGGATTAAAAAAAAACAAAACTGGCAAAACCTCAGCCATTTTTATGTCTTCCCCTGCCGTCCTACCGCACATTACACAGTGATTAGAAGCTCCTGCCAGGGAGTGCAGGGAAGGAAAACTACAAAAACTTGCTGTGTCAAGTTCTTACTAAACCTTAATAGGCATTCTAATGTCAGATAAGTGTGAAAAGTTCAAAATGTTCCTGTTTAATACTACCTGCTTCAAACACTTATCCATCTGCCACCTCTGCATCTGGATATTATAATTCTCAAAAGCCTTTTGAGCATAAACAAGGTTGATGGGGTGGTTTTATCTCTCCTTCTGTGAATTGCCGAGCTAAGGGAAAGGAAGCGGATGACGGTGAAGGGTCGTCTCACATTCAGGGTCTGTCCTTGGTAACGTCCGTCCAGTGTCACCGATGTGGACTGGACCGTTAGAGGGCACACAGAAGGACTCGCCATAGCGCCTTTGCAATACCGTGATGATGGTGCTGGATTGGACCTCCTGTGATTCAGGTTCTGATTCCCATTCAGCAGCTCCCTGGGTGACTCTTGCACAGTCCGTGGTTTTCAACCACCGATCCGTGGACTGGCACTGGTCCACGGGAGATTTCCGGCCAGTCCGTGGGAGGTGGGGGGCACATCCTGCTTGCTGCAGACCACCAAGGGGGCTGGCTGTGCTCCACCACCTATTCCTCAGTTGGCATTGTGTTCACGGAGAGTGACCCAGTGCCCCTGGGAAGGGGCAGGGAGGGGAGAGAAGGCTCGGTGGGAGACCGCCATATTGTGTTCTTTTGTTGGCATTTTTTGATCATCAGTTTCTGCTTGTTTTGGAGAATTGTTTAGTTTAGTTTAGTTATTATGATTGGAAACTAATACACGGAATACTGTTTTATGCATATGGTGCTTTTTGTTCCTGCTTCAGCAGTCCCTGAGGTAGTTTTCCTGTTTTTGCCAGTCTGCAGCTGTGGAGAGGTTGAAAAATGCTGGTCTAAGCTACCTTGCAGGGTTGTTGTGAGGATGCACATCAAGAGAATGATGTTCTTTGCAGGAATGCAAATTAAGAGTGCGCAAACCTGGCATACTTAGACTGTTACTGAGTCATCTTGTGCTCATGTGCATTCCATTAACACCAGTATCCTCATCGGGCAGTAGATTTTGGCATTTTATCACCAGACCTACCCTCAAGGTAGCGACTGGATGCCTAGTTAAGCCATTAAACCAATTGTGCATGAGATGCCCGGCCATGATTCTAGTTTTTATTATACAGCTTAGAGAAACGTCTGCGCTTTAGAATGGGAAACGTGACGTGCAGTGAAGCCAAGTGCGGAGTGCAGTCTCAATGTGAAGTGCAGCCATGAATGCTAACGTGCTTCCCCAACCAGGTGCTCTCCAGACATTTGGGGCTTCAACTCGCAACAGGTGCAGCCCGGATGGGCGATGGTCAGGGAGGCTGGGAGTTACTGTGCAGATTATTTGGAGAGCACCAGATGAAGTGCTGATTAAAACTTTATTGCAAAAACCTCACCTCCTATTTGCACAGACAACTGCCCTGGAGCCATGATGCCAGCATGCCAGAAGACAAAAATCTGTAGGGCAACAATGAGGAAGCCCCACCAAATTTTGCTGGGCATTTCAGCTTTCCCTTCTACTGGGGATGTATAAGAATGTAATTTTCATTGCCAAACTGGCAGGCATGCCCAGTTTGAAACTTCCGGTGTGAGCACAAACACCTTTCCACTTCAGATGCACAAACACATCTAGTTAAGCCTGTGCCCATGTCTAGTTGCCAGGCATTCCCTCCATAGACTGAATCAGCTCCACTCTAGTCTGTGGAGGAAACTGGTGCAACTTTGGAAGGACTGGCAGAAACTTCCCATTCAATTGCCGCTCCGTTTGTACACATTTCCCATTTGCACAGAACCACTGATCTTCATTGAGCTTACTTCTGAGAAAAGGCTTACAGAACAGGGCTGCAAACCTGCAGGTCTAAGCACCTCTTCCCTGGTGACAAACCCTATTCTCTTTTGTGGGACTCGTCAACGTAAGCGTGCGATGAAGATGAAAGTGTAAAACAAAGGCAAAGGATACATAAATGCTTTCCCCCCGCACTTTCCCTGAGGCAGCTGAGGTATGTTGCATAATACAGAGTAGGGTTCATGCTGTTTCCTAATGTCTCTGTTGTTAAACAACAATTGCATTAATTAAATAAAAATATTTGACTCAGTTAATGATATCATTTCAATTAGATGAAGTGAAGAACAGGTGGCATCCTCATTCTGCCGTAAATATGCCTCCATATGCCACCTAAGAGTAAACTTGCACAGAATACCATCTTTTATTTATTTATCTTTGCTTGCTGGTGTGGCTTCACATGCTACTAAAAAGATATCATGAAAAGGAAGGCCAAATGCCGACCCTCAAATCCCTGCCTGGCACATAGATGCGCAGGTTGCCATGAGCCAAGGTTCCTCCTTCGAGCAGCCACAGGTCACAGACTGTTTTCCTTGCAAAACATTCTTTATAGTTCCCAAGTGCAAATCAGACAGAAGGGACCTCTCTGAGCATGCAGAGAGGGGGTTGTTGAACCCAGTCTAATGTTTGCCTCCAGGAAATCTTCTTGGGGACCATCCTGTTGGGAGGGGTTTTCTGAAGGTGGGCAAACTCCCTCCCCTCCCCTCCCCCCCCCCCCCCTTCCGTTTCCCCCCCCCCCCCTCTTGGGGCTGAACCTCCCCTCCCCTCCCCTCCTCCTCGTTGCTCATTCAATTGGGCCTCCCGTCTCTGCTGATGCCTCCCCATGGGGTTGAGAGCAGCAGCACGGTCTGCATCTGGGAGTTCCTCATGCGCAGAGACCCCTCCCACAAAGACCCCTCCCACAGCCTGTATATCCTGGTTTTTCCCAGGAACTGCCTGGCTCAGCGCAGCTCCTGGCCTTGAGATAATCACCTCCACTTCCTTCATCTCAGAATTTTGGCCTGGCCCATCCTGCTCAGTCCTACTGTAATTTGTTTCACATTCCAGCTCCAGATCTTCCTGGATGCAGCCAGTGGTCCATGAGAACGATTCCCCAGAACAGCCGGCCTTCTCACTCCCTGCACAGGTTAAGCAGTGACTAGAACGTAGAGTGCCACAGCAGGCAGCGGAGCTCACCCGCTCGAGTCCTTTATTCGTCTGTCAGTTCAGGTCTCTGCCCAGCATCCCTTTCTTCTTCAGTGTTGATTTAACTCATTAAACTCAGCAGAAGGAACCCTCCTTTGTACTTCTTGCATTTATCATACAAAAGAGACCGCTTTTTTCATGGTGGTGCCCCAGCTCCGAACATTCTCCCAGAAGAGCTGCCCTTGGAGTAAAGGGGCAAGATCAAAGCCTGCTTAATTGCACGTGCATTTCAAAACTCTCCCTGCACCGCCCTCCAATTATGTTCTTTCTACCTAGTTAAGATATCTTCATGCCTCTGCATTTTATCATATGATGATTCAGTGGAAGGATGCTTATATTTAATTCTTTTAGATCATGTATAAATCACCACCCTGAAAGAATCTGGGGGAAAGTTGTGGTTTATTAAAACAAAACAAAACAAAACAAAACCAAGGATAATTTCAAAAAATAATTCTGAAATTAGAATGAGAATAAGTTTGTCACTGTGCCTTTAGTTCAGGTGCATCTACTTCTGTAATACCAGTGTGCACAGACAAATTGTTGGAGGGACAGAGAGGTGGAAAAAGGACACACCGCCAAATACTCAAGTTTGCATGTGATCATTTCCAGAGGTTCATTTTGAGTGCTGTCCTGCTGGTAGGCTCCTCTGCAGTGGTAAGGCACTGCACGTGAAAAACCTTGGTACAACTGTGTGTACAATTATGTCAAGCTTTTTGTTTCTGTTGTATTTGGGGGATCTGATCGATGTGCAGTTGTTTATTGGTAATAACAGACTGGGGTGGCAGAGGGGACCAAGTCCATTGATAAATTCCCAGAAGAGCTGGATAAAATTAGCCTTGAAAATAAAGTACTAAGGGAGAATTAGATCCCGGAAGCCTGTCCTGCGGACAATGGAGCGGACTTGTC
This sequence comes from Varanus komodoensis, assembly GCF_004798865.1. NCBI lineage: Eukaryota > Metazoa > Chordata > Lepidosauria > Squamata > Varanidae > Varanus > Varanus komodoensis. Next base: position 9,299,955 of record NW_025335606.1, read on the forward strand.
TGCTGACCCTCTTTTGTGCATGGCCAAATTTAATTTTTTGGAGGAGCTGACATGGGGACAGAACACTCCAGTGGTGGACAGGGCTGAATGCAGACGGGGAAGCTGAAAGAACAAGGCTGACTTTCCAAAACCGCCTGACCTTGAGTTTAACCCTCATGCTTCCTTTTACTAAGCATTAAGGGAAGTATTTTAGCATTTTTAGAATGTTAAAAAACGCTGCATAGAAGCTGGGAAACTGGGAAATGACAGGCAGTTGGAAAAAGGGGCGGCACATGGGCGAGTGGGTGTTGCATCTGGGAAATCTTGGAGGAACAGATTTGGCCTCTGGTCTTGGGGGGCTGTACCTTGATTTAGAAGTCGTGGTGGCTATCAAAGGGAATTGTATTTCATAAGAACATGAGTGCTTCGCTGGATCAGTCCAGGGGACCATCTAGTCTAGGATCTTAGAATGCAAGCATCATGCTCCCCAGGAACTGGTAGGAGTTGCTCAGAAGGAGCTGGCGCCCACGTGGAGGTAACAGGGAGCCATCAGAGCTGGCGGCCATCAAGAGTCCACTCGCCACGCCTTTGTCCGATCTGCTTTTCAAGCTGTCCGAGTTGGTGACCATCACTACTTGCTGTGGAACTGAATTCCACAGCAGAGCTGGACTATGCTTTCTCTGTGTGAAAAAAATGCATCATTAAACTTCGTTTGTCTGTCCTGAATTTCCTGCAAAGTAACTTCATGGGTTGAGCCCAGGTTCTAGTATGATGAGAGATGGAGAAACGACCTCTTTCTCCATTTTCTCCATATCATGCCTAGCTTTGTACACCTCTGTCATTCATTTCTTCACTTACTCCCCTTCTGCTAAACATGTAGAGAAGCTTCCTAACAGTAATATCACAGGGCATGGGTACCATGGAACCAGGAAACCATCAGCCTTGGGAGGTGATGGGTCATGTGTCTTTGGAGGCATTCAAGCCAAGAGGCCGGATGACCAGCTGTTAGGGACGCTGTGGCTGCATCTTGCCTTGAGCAGAAGGTTGGATTACTTTGCTTACCATCTAGAATTACATGGCTCTGTGAGACAATATCTATGGAGACCACTCACTATAAACTTTGTAAGTAGCAAATGGGATAGACTGTAGTATGTAGGGAATGTGCTCTCTTACTTCCTTTCACCACTCGGCATGCTGGAATTGGTGCCGCGTGGGGCCACAAGGATGGTGGCCAGGTTGCAGGCTGACCTGGGAGGCCCCTTCTGACTTACTGGGCTTCTATGTCTCTCAACTTTGCAATTACCAAACATTTACAACTAGATGGGAACTTTCATACTCACTCCTGTTGGTGGAGGTTAAAAATAAGTTAGTTAAGGGACAGATGAATTGGATGGAGGGTACTGCCTAATGATGTCACCCAAAAGTTTCCTAAAGAGAAAAAAAATTCTGAAGCAGATTTTTCAGGCAAAGAATCTGAGGAATGGGTAAAAATTAACTCAGTGGTAGGTGACTTTATGGATTGTAAGCTTATTCCAGGATCTTGCCTAAGGAAAAATGTCAAATTCGGAAGAGTTTGGTCTGAGTAATTTCAGAGGAAACCAATAGGATATTGATGATCTTTCCAACATTTCTCAGTGATGGTCCTTGGTTGAGTTGCCTCTAGCTATACCCATGGAAAGAAATCAGGGTACTCTTGTGTACTGAGCATATCTAATCTAATAGACCCCATCATTTCCACCTAGATAACAGAGGAATTGAACAGGGCAAGACTCAAAATGAGGCAGCACAAAAATGTTGGCGATAGCACTCTGAGGATGGAATATATCGATCTCATTAGTGTTTAAAGACTTAATAATGAAGGTCTGTCAGTTTTTTTCTCCTCCCTATTGTAAGTGCCATTTCTTTTCCTGGAGGCCCTTTTGTATGCAGATGGTTTCCTCTCCTCCACTGTTACAAAAGATTAGAAGAGGACAAAAGACAAGCACACCCACTCATGTGCACGCACACACACAAGCACGCACACACAGGGACAAAAAAAGCGGGAGGATGAGTTGGGGTTGGCTTTCTGCCACCTAGAAATAAAATCCATTTAATTCACCCTGACTATCCTTGTTATAGTGTTAAATATAGACTAAACAGTTTAATATGGATTTATGTAATGAGCTCACAAATTGATTTTTGCCATACAAGCCCAGTTTAGAGTTTAGGAGCAGACAGTGTCTTAATGAGATCAAAAGAGCACTCTTGTATTATGACACCAGACAATATAATTTTTTGTTGTGGAGATGCTACAACGGCAGTGTTGTTTCTGCGTGTGTATATGTTCTAATGTAGGCTCAGCCAATCTCTCTCTCTCCCTTTCTCCATTGATTATATATTACATTATATTATATCTGCTCTTCTGACTTCCAAAGGGCTAAAAAGGTTTATGCAATTTACAACACAACAAAATGTCCCATTGTATATCTAGAATTCATATAAAATGCATCATAAATGTAACTGTGTTTCCTTTCTGTCTGATCAACTATCTTCTGAATGAAAAAACTAAACAGGAAAGCTTCCTTCCTTCCTTCCTTCCTTCCTTCCTTCCTTCCTTCCTTCCTTCCTTCCCATCTCACCCTTCTGGTTCTTGTTTCTTCTTCTTCTTTTTTTGCAGAGACACATGCTGCAGAGAGATCCTTCTTTGATCCCCGGGGACACCTGGATTTCTCTTATGGGCAAATCTTACTCTGAGCGATAGGATAAAATAGGCTTTATCTATTCCTCCTCTTGGCCCAGCTCTCCTGTGCTAGAATGTGGATACATAATCACCTGATTTAAGCATTAATTATTTATCTGGGCTGATCTGCTGATAATTTATGGAGTATGATTCCTTCCAAGCTCTGGGAAGGATGAATGCCTCAGAAAGGCCTCTTGTAGTCCAGCCCACACCCCAAACAGGTCCTCTGTCTTTTCTTAGGTGTGTTGGTAATTGGCGTCCAGGTTGGAATGGCAGTGCCGGCCCCTCATTTCAAGGTTTAGAGCAGAACATCGGCTAGCTAGATTGGTAATTATAATAGACTTTATCCCTGTCTCACCTCACTGTCCCTTCCCCTGGAATGAAAGGCAGTTGGGAGGGAGCTGACTTCAGAACAGATGCACACAAATACCTGCATGCATAGTTTTCATCACTGTTGTGAGATGCCTCACTCTCAAAACTAGAATTTAGAAAAGCAATGGCATTGGTGTTTGGGGGGTTTGGTTTCTTTGTGGCATTCTTCACAGCTCTGAGGATGGAGGAACAGAGATGCCCCAGCTCCCTGGCTTCTCTGCAATTCACTTCAAAGGAAGATTCAGCTTCTCTGATTCTTTCTGTGACCCTTTTTATGGTTTCTCTTGGATGGGAAAATGCACATTTTTCAAAAGTGTGTACTACTATGATTAATAATACTGAATGTAAGTAAATCATGAAAAGATTATTTTTTTAAATGAAAAGTACCTTTTTTCTTGTCAGCCAGGATAAGCAGGCTTGCCCCACTTCAGTTAAAGCCCAGAGAAGGACATCATAAGGTCCTTTTCCCTTTAGGGTCATCCCCGACCCCCTTCAGACAGTACAGGAAACTGGGCAGGCTGCAGAGTCACGAGGAGATGTGCAGAAGGACAAAATAACCCACGCAGTACTTTCAGCCGTTTCTTAAGTGAGCCACAAAATATCTCAAGAATAAATGCTAAAGCATCCTAAAAATGAGGCACGACAGGGTAACCTCCTCCACGGTGGAAGAAAACTCCAAAGAAATGAATGAAAGGGCTTTCCCTCCTCAGCACAGCTGGGGCTGCCACATCTGCACTACCCTGGAAGCACGGGGGGGGGGGGGCGACTGCCAATATAGCTGTTGCTGCCCCCTCTTGCAGTGGCAGCACAAAAAGCCCCCAAGGACAGAAACCACTTCCAGTTTTGTTCCACTTTCCTCCCTATAAGAAACTGTCTATAATTCCTCTCCTTACTATAGACATTTGGTGAAATGCTGCACTAGCTTTTCTGCCCACAAACAGAATTTTGGAGTAATTAGATAGGCTGTTTGCACAGAAGCCTACTTAAAAGTCCCAATTTGCAAAATGCACATTTTTGAAGCTGCACATGTTTCCAGGACTTAGCATAGGTATGGCCAGGACAAAAACTCACAGGGCAGTTTCCTATATCCTATAAGTTTCCTATATTCCTATAAGTTGTTTAAATAAATAAATAAAAAATCAGGGCAGCCCAGTGTTCAGACATAGAGACCAGGTTCCTTAGAACTTAGTGGCATTTATGATTTATTGAAATTTATTACTGCCATGACTTGAGAATGGGGATGTGCACACTTGGGTTGGATTAGATACGCTGGATTCCCTGGGCCTCCTCTCCTCTCCTCTCCTCTCCTCTCCTCTCCTCTCCTATCAAAAAAACTTTTAAATGCTTTGCTTCCATGTTTCACTTTAGGCAAATGGCAGGTTCAGGTGCACCCAGAGTGAAATGTTTATGCAGTAATATTTTGCTTGTTGTCTCTTCCAAAAACAAAACTTGTCTGTGAGCTATATGATCAACATCAGGAGACTTTATCGTTACACCAGTACTCTTATTCAAAGGGAGTAAGACTGGCCAACAAAAGAGATGCTTCTCAGACATGTGACTGCCTATGAGAAGCCAAGAGTAGAAGAACAGAAACCAGTGTCCAGAAGTCTGTTGCCTCTCGCACTGGAGGTAGCATGCAGCCATTCAGACTGGTGGCCAGTGCTGATCCTGCCCCTTGCCTCCATGGACTGGTCGCATGTCCTTCAACAGCCATCCAAAATGGTGGCCATCACTGGAACGGTATAGTTCAATTAGGCATTTTCCACCATTCAGTTTCATCATATAAGCATCCCATGACGTTGAACCGTGGGCAGATAAAAGGCAGTACTCCTTCGCATTGCTGGGGGAAAAGGAAAAAACCCCTCTAGTATCCTGAGTAAAAGGGCGAGGGAAGCGTACATAGTTATGTACAGGTGGAAGAAGTGGATAGGGAGATATTTTCCACACCCATTTTGTACACATCCACACCATCCACACCTTAGTGTTAGTTTGTATGCAATGGGAGGCAAAAGCAAAAAGACTGTGCTAAGTGGACTCTCCGTCTTTTCTGATGACCACCATAGCTGCTCCTTTCACAAAAAGCTTTTAATTCAGTGTGGATATCAGAAACACAGAAACAGAGTGAGTCAGAAGGGGTCTCCCGGGCCATCTAGTCTGACCCCCAGCTCCAGCCGGCCCCGCTCACGACATGCCCACCATGTGCATGTCCAGCCTGTCCTTGAACACCCGCACCGGTGGGGCCTCAACGACCTCTTGTGGACCTCTCATTACATTAGCAGATCATGATTATTTTTTATTCTTCAGACTATAAGAAGCTTCATCTTCAGATTTCTGTAGATTGGAAGATTGTTAAAGGTGTAACGGTAGCCTAGACATTTTCCTTGCTTCTGGCTAACCCTGGGATGAGCAGGGATTCAACTGAAAATAAAATACTCTTACAGTGTGCTGGTGTGTGCACCCTTTTTAATAAATTATGTATTCAACTAAATCATTTATTCAGGTAAATAAATAATGCTGTGACTAATAAGCATCAATCGTTACAGGTGAGTTTAAGGTTACCCTACAGTGGGGAGGTCTGAATCAGCAAAATTGAGTTTCTGAATTGCACTTCAAAGATTATTCCATCTCATATCCCTATAAGATTATGTTTTTATTTAAATAAAAAATTTCAACCTAAAAAAAAAAAATTCAACTTATAAGATTATGAGCTTTAGTTTTTTCCTTTTCTTTTTTGATGACACATCATGCACATTTAATGCACATTTCCCAATCATCAACTGTGTACATTAAACAACACAAATGCACACACATACACATTTCTTCCCCATTGGATGAAGTATATTAGTGTTCATTTTTTACAAGTACACATTTCTGGAATTCTTCTAGTTTTGTTCCATGAATCACACTGCAGCCTCTTAGTGACCACACTTCAACTCCAAGTTGTGGTCATGTGTTGTGTTCCAGGAGGTAAATTCCGCTCAAAGAACATCAAAACACCTTTCTCATACATCTCTACTTTACCCAGTTGTCCTGACTGTCACTTGTGTCGCTATATCTTAAAATGCTTGCTGATTTTTGAGTTCTCGGAATAATTTCATTTAGCACTGAGTTAGCTGGTATTTGGCAACCGCAAACTGCTCTTTCACTTTCTACTTCACTGCAGTAGCTGTTGTCGGCAGGAATGACAGCCGCTTTAATCTTTGATTCACCAGTACAAATCTGATGTAATTTCATTAAGTGAAACAGGTTTGTTCCAGATTTAAATTAATGTAGCTCCCTACAAAGTACCAATAGATAAAAATTGAGACAGCTGCTCACCTACTGATGCAGAACCAGGCATTAAATAAGATCTGAAACATTTGGGGTTTATTTTAATCCTTTATGCTTATTAAAAGCGTAAGTCACTTGGACTACACTGGCCTAAACCAGGCTTGTATCAGGCTTCTGGCTTTGTCTCTTGTGAAAGTGTGTGTGTGTTATTGTGACAACCTATGCATACATGGCCTTCAAAATGCCCTACCCTTGACAGCCCTGCTCACCTCTTGAAAACACACACACACACACAGAGATTGAGAGAGGGAGAGAAAGAGAGAGAGAATTAGTGATTCGTTCAGCTCAAAACAACAACAATTATACAAGGGAGCATTAAAGTTAAGAAATACCCACTTGCTGTCTAGTTATCTGGATTGACTTGCAGTGAGAAAGCACTGAGGTTGAGGAAAGTATTGTTCAATTGACAATGAAATGCAAACATACCTGAAGTTTCACTTAGGACTACCCCATCAGTTGCCATAACCAATAACTTTGCATAGTTCGAGGAAAGTAGACATCTGATTGCCAGAGACACACAGAAGCCTTGCGTGTCAAGACGTTCCACTGTACAAAAAACAATGATGGCAGATTTCAGCTGTCTACGACTTTTGCCCTGCCTTCAGAGAGGGCCTCATTCCTCATCTTTTGATTCACCTTCTGAGAGGGCCTTTGTGTAGGACCTCACTCTTCCTCTCTTTGTCCCCAGAACATCCCCCTTCTGTCTTTGCAGCCACCACCTGGCATGGGAAAAAGCTGCACCTAGTATAAGAATGCAAAGTGGTCACTCCATGGCTGGATTCCCTGCTCCAACCTCAAAATGCATTTCCAAGCTTGAAGCTAGGACTCCAAACTGTGCTCAGGAAAAATCCTTTCAGAATCCAGCCATTTAGAATCTGCAGGCTTCTCTTGTTTGCCCCATTCCTGCAAAGTGAGCCAAGCTAAGAGGAACACCACTCTTGGTTGCATAGCCAGAAGCACAGCTTCTAGATCGAGAGAGGTATTACTACTGCTCTATACACCTCTGGTGTGCCCACAACCAAAGTATTGTGTTCAGTTTTGGGCTCCACATTACAGGAAGGATATAGCCGAGTTGGAATTGGTGCAGTGTAGGGCCACAAGGATGGTGGCCGGATTGCAGGGGGAGCTGGGTCTTTTCAGCCTGGAGAAGAGGAGACTCCGAGGCAATCTATTGGCGACATATAAGTAACTGAGGTGGACAGAGACCTGTTTTCCCCTGTGGAGGAGGGAAGGACATTCCAGTGGAGCAAAGCTCAGGGAACCAAGGTTCAATTTGGATACCAGGAACTACTTCCTGATGGTCAGGACCCCTAGAGAATGGCAAGGGCTTTCACGGGAGGTGGTCAAAGCCCCATTGGCGAGGATGTTCAAGGGTAGGTAGGCATGTCATGAGCCGAGCCAGCTGGAGCTGGGGGCCCAGGAGACCCCTTCTGACTTGCTCTGTTTCTCTGTTTCTATATGTTTCTAAGTCCAGAAACTCTGCAGACCCCGGGCTGCACAACCAGCAACCTTCCACAATAGGGGAGGCTGTAGGATGTGAAAGAGGGAGGCTGCAAGCAGACATGGCGGCTGTCATTCCCCTCAGCCAACCTTCTTCCCTATTGCTGATCTTGGCTGTGACGTGTGCCAGAAAAGGGCGCAGCGAGTGGATGTGTCAGCCACTTTCTGGTGGCCGACCCTCCCTCCCGCTCACTGTTGCTGGTGCCAATGGAGAGGCAACATCATGACACTCCTTGCACAGCACATGGGGGTCAGTTCCTGGGCAGTGCCCCACAAGCGCTGGGCAGTCTCGCCAGGAACGTGGATCCCAGGTTGCTGCCAAGTTCAGAGTCCAGGAAACCCAAGCCACAAACATCTGCACAAAACAGATTCCTTGCACAGCCCGACCCCAAACTATCCTAGTTATCTAGGCACTATCTACTCTTCATTATCCTTTGAAATGTGTGGTCTCACTAATTTGGCAATAGAGTTCTCAAATCAACAAAGCATATACAAAGGGGCATTTGAGCGAAAAGATCTATGTTTTGGGCTAAATTACATGCAGATGCAAAGAGCAGGAGAAATACGCAGAAAATGTGCATGAGCTTTCATGTCACCCTTAAAATAATATATATTTACATAGATCAGGAGAAACGAAGATTAAGGTTTTTAAAATGTTCAGATTTCAAGACAAATGGAACAAGGGAAGCCAAAGCCTTCAGATTTGTTGATCCCTGAATGACTCCCGTGGCTAAAGCAAGCGTGTTTAGCTGCCAAGCTGTGCTTCGTTTCTGATTCTGCCTCAACGATCTAATAACTCTTGTGTGTCAGAGCAATCAGTGCCACGCAAGATTGGCACAACAGGGCTTGCACACCCAGCGATCAGCATAGCGTGTCTCAGTGCATTCACCCTTGTGACATTCCTTCATTATGTGGCAAGTGTGACCCAAAGCTACTCTGCTGTAGTCCTACAGCATGGGTGGGCGCAGGGGGTGGGAGCGGTTGCAACACTTGAGTGTTCAGTGTCAATGAGGAGCATAATGCAAAAATAACTGACTAAACACCATTAACATAATGATGCATTTGTGTAATGTGCAGAGTACACTTAACGGCACCTAATTTTGATCCAATTTGTTTCCTAGAAACACCACCTTGTATATGATGGGATACAGCTTATGTATTGTTTATGTTTTATGAGATGTTGAGAAATACCATTTGTTTATGCTACATTTAGACTTCCAATTACTTGAATCCCATTAAAAATTTGGCAGGAAAGTAGAGGATAAATGTTAGTGTGGTCACAGGTTTGTATGCAAGGAATAGCACAATGTGTCCCTTGATCCTTTTTCTTTCCTTTTGTTCTCTCCTTTCTTTGTGGGGGGCAGGGTGTCAGGTTTGTAAGCCCTGCGGCAAAATCACCCTGTGGTGAGCCTTGTCTCCTGAGATGATGCAGCAAGCACATAACTCTTCAGTAACAAGGGTTAGATGGTTTGGAGCTGCCATTTTACTCTCCCACATTGCCCTGGAGCAAAGCTACCATGAGTGCATAATGGAAAATTACACCACAGTGGCTCCATTGTGTGTGGGCTAGTCCATGCACTTGGACTTGGCCTGCATTTTACAGGAGCTTCCATGCTGCCAGACTCTACCAGAAGATCGGCTCAGGACCACGGATAGCTCCTTAAAAGCTCATTGTACGACCTGGTGCTGATTCGCTTCCTCCTCCTTTGGAACCACCTGCCTTCAGGGCTCTCAGTTTGCCTGGCCCAGGAAGAAGGGCAACTTCCTTCCTTCCATCAAATTATGCAACTATATCCCAATTGCAGTCCTAAATCTTCAGGCAATTTTAGCAGCTTCCCAAACTTGCTTCCTCATATTAAAGTGACAAAGTGGCAGAGATGTAACAAAAAGCCACCAATCACACCAGATTTTGCATGTTAGCACTTCAGCTTTGGTGGGGGGGGGGGGATGCACTTCTTCGCTCAGGAGACAGGCACTTTTTAAAAGCTTTCTTTTGTTTGAGAATATTGTGTACTTTTAAAAATGCATATGATCTGGATTGAAAAATACGCATTTTCCCACTCAGAAAAAATGGAAATGTGATTAAACAAGCTTGGAGGAGGTATTCAGAGAAACTCAATGAGCTTGAGCATTGATCTTCATCCTTTCCTGGCCAGCTCAGTATTTGTGTTGTTGTGTTGTTGTGCGTCCTGCCAAGATGCTGATGATCAGCAGTTCCTAGTTGCCCCACAGTGAGGCTTGGTGCAGTGCATGCCAGGCCACAGCCATCTGGTTCTCTCTCATACGTCTCCTGCTGGACAAATAGGGCAGAAGGGATTCTAGCAATTAAGAAAAAAGCAAAGCAGGGAACACTTTAACTGTAGGCCTTTGTGGATCAAGACACAAGAACCATTCTTGTTTGTCGAGTGCTTTAAGGTTAAATGCCTTGGTGCATTTATTCAAATTCCAGCACTCTGGGGCACAACAGAAAGGCTCCATAAATCTGAATTATATTATCCATGTATAATTACTGAAGGGTAGAGATCAATAATAATCATAAAAAACCTTGCACTCAGTGGCCTCTTCCCAGAAAGATTTAAAGTATCCTTTCTGCTTTCAAAGTACTCTCAAGGCAACTCATATAAAAGCAAACTGGAACAAGACAAATAAAATGAATGCAGAGTGCACAAAGCCAGACATCAGCCACAAACTCAAAGCTCATAAAGATAAAACATCAGTGTCATGTCAGAGTTGGGGTAATTTGTTCCAAAATCCAAGCAGCATGATAACTTTATTAGGCCAACTCAAAGCTCTCCAAAAATGTGCTAGCTTTGAAATTTCCATGTCTCAGCAACTTGCAAAATGTTAGCAAAAGCAGGTTGCCCTTGGGGCAGGCAAGGGAGGAAGTTAAGTGAAAATGGCTCAGTGCTTCTCCCAGTATGTCTTGCTATGCTTTCTGGTCCAAGAGCACGCTTTGAAGGTTTGCAACTCATCCACCTCCATGTCATTTCAAGACCTGACCAGGTAAACATCCTGATTATAGCATCAGTTCAGTCTTCTTGCCCCGTCCTCCCATTCTCAGTCCCTCCTCTGCCAATCTACTTTGTAGCCTGACTGATGAAGAGCTCTTGTGATCTCAACAACCTGTACATTTTCCGTGTGTTTTTTAACTTGGCCTATTAAAGGTATTACAGGATTTGGTTTTTGGAAACTTTCTCATAGCAAAGAAACTTCATGGGTTTTTTTGTCTGTGATCCTGCACGTTTCTCATTTACTGTTCAGTTTACTACACATCTTTCCATTGTGTGTACATTCACAAAATACTGTAGGCAGGTTTTGTTTTGTTTCTTGAAAACCATGTTGTAAAATCGTCTTAAAAATTTGTGGAATCACAGAGTCAGAGGAGCTATTTGAGCCATTGAATCCAATCCCCTGCTTTGTCCAGGGACCCAGCTTAAAGCATCCTTGAGAGGTGGTTGTCCAGTCTTTGCTTGAATACCGACATTGATGGAGGGCCCACCATCTTCCTGGGCAGTTGGTTTCCTGTCTGACTGCTGTTTCTTCAATCAAATTCTGCCTTCCTGTAATTATGCCCATTCTTTGTGTCTTGGATAGTAATAGACAGATTGCAGCCCTCTTCTGTGTGACAAACTTGAACAGTGCTCTTGTATTCCCTTTCTGGCTCCAGTTCTCTAGGCTGAACTTCCCTAGTCCCCTGAACATCTTGTTGCCCTTCTGCAGATGCACTTCCATTCATTGGGACACGTCTTAAAGTGTGGAGTCCACAGCTAGACTGGGATGTAACTAGGAGCACAATTGTTTCCCATTATTTTGAAACTGTGCTTCAATTCGTGCAACACAGAAATGCACTTGCCTTTCACATCACGCTCTTGGCCCATAGGCAACCCTTGACTGGCTGCAACATGAAGATCCTTTTTTACACATCTTATTGCCAAACCAGTTCCTGCCCCTCCACCCCATCTTATTCCTGTATTTTCTATTTCCTTTTCCTAAAATGAGAACTTTTCTCTCTAGTGAATGGCATTCTCACATTTACTGCCTGGTCTTCCAGCCCATCAGGATCATTGGGAATTTTGCTTCCGGCTTCTAAGCTCCAAGCTATCCCACCCAATTTCATATGAACTGTCAATCTGACAAACACAAATGGATTTTGAATGCATTTTGGCAGCACACTTAATTCTGGTTCATGCTTACGTTTAGGAAGTGTGATATGGTAAATTCACACTGGAAAAATGAGCCAAGCACATTTATCAGCCCTTCATTCTCTGATATGGCCATAAGTTTCCAGGAGGTGCTTGGCTGAGGTCACAGACTGGAGTGGCAAGATAGGACGCTTCAGGCAACAGGAGAAGTTCAGCTTTGCAGGGGAGCTGTGAGATTTGGTTCCCTGCAGAATTTTCAAGCAGAGACCTTCCCATACTTGACTCAGCACTAGAATAGAATAGAATAGAATAGAATAGAATAGAATAGAATAGAATAGAATATTTATTTGGCAAAAAAACAACCCCTGACCATTGGGATATTTGAACATAGAAAGAACCATTTCAGCCTGGAGAAGAGGAGACTCAGAGGGGATCTGTTGGCGACATATAGGTACGTGAGGGGGTGTCACATGGAGGTGGGCAGAGACCTGTTCTCCCCTGCAGAGGAAGGCAGGACGCAATCCAACAGAGCAAAGTTCAGGGAACCAAGGTTTGATTTGGATGCCAGGAAGGACTTCCTGACAGTTAGGACCCCGAGGGTATGGAATGGGCTTCCATGGGAAGTGGTTGAGGCCCCATCGGTGAGGGTGTTCAAAGATAGGCTGGACATGCGCATGGTGGGCATGTCGTGAGCGGAGCCGGCTGGAGCCAGGGGTCAGACTAGATGGTCTGATCCCCTTCTGATTTGCTCTTTTTCTGTGTTGGATCATAAAAGGACTATGTAACACCAAAAGTTCTGTTTGCTTTAGGCCCAGTGGGATTTCACAGTACTTCAGAACTCTCCCTGCTAACCTTCTTCTCATTTTGTACCTTTCTATCAGGTCTTGCCCTGCCTGCCCATTTTTCTAAACTAAACCATCGCAGCTGTTGTAAACTTTCCCCACAGGGAGTTGCTCCAAACCCTCGAGCATTTTGCTTGCCTCTTTCTGCATTCTTCCAGCTCAGCAATACCCTTGTTTAAATGCCCGGAAAACTTCTCAAGGCACGGCAGTCTCAGTGCACTTTGCCTGTCCATACTTTCAGTGGCATTTTCATAGTTACAAGGGCTAAAATGCTGCTTCTTTAAAGAAAGAGGGATGGGAGAAGGAAGCTGAGGCTGCCAGAAGCCTGCTCAGCACAGGATCTCTGAGGCAGGCTGCAAGAACCAGCTTTGCAAGAACAATTCTTTCCCTTTGTCCACACTGCTACAAAGAGCATTTATTTAAAATTCAGAAGTTTGCATCTTGACCTTCCATAGAATGACTGACACCTCTTCATTTTCTCCTTACCATTCATAGCTTGCCTGGCTACATGTGTCTATACATCAGTGTTGCCCGCACATGCTGATTGGCATTCATGCTCGAGTGTCTTTTTATTTTCTCCTTGGCTGCTGGGAGCAGGCCGAGTAGCCTGGAAACGAAAGAGCTTCATCTATTAGGCGTGACAGATTTGTATTTAGCGTTAAATGCCTGACCTTGCTCAGACTCCCTCATCCATCCCTACTGTCCTCCTCCTCCGATAAAAGATTCTGCTTAACTCCGGCTTCCTGTCTGTTGCCTTGGAAACATGGACTAAGTAACTCAGCTAAGAGAATAACTAATAAGAGGATATCTCTGTTTTAAGGATGAGAAACAAATGCTTTTTAAAAAGTGCTTCTGCATCATAGATAGGTCTGGGCAGCAGTCAGAGGGATGACTCTCTAGACAAATGTGAAAAGCATGAACCCTGTCCGCTGGGAAGTGGTCCTCCAAGGGAGTCTCATGCTAGTCAATGGGGAGGCTGAAGGGAGACCTTGTATTTCCTTCTTGTGCATAGGAGTGAATGGGACATGCTCTGGCCTGCTCTTGGACAAGCCCGATTCAGTTCACTGTGACAGCCTGTGCACATGACAGTGAATTGAGCAATCTCTTAACGTGACTTCATAACTGTAATGTTAAATCCCTTCCAGATACATGGCAAGGGATCTCAGGTTTCGTTTCCATGAGGCTTGTACACTAATGAGAGACTAGATTTGGGTATGAAGCTGCTGTCCTTGCTTACCTGCTGGGCAAATGTGTGTACCTTTGGTTAGGTGGCAAGTTTGGACCCATGCAGGATGCTCTTAAATAAATAAAAATGACATCTTGCCTAAGTCCTTTAATTCACAACCCTATGCACATGCCTACAACTCCCCCCAAAAGGGCCTACAACTCCTGGCATGTACCAGCTAGGCTAGTTGGAGAATGATGGGAGTTGTAAGCCTTCTCTGTCTAAACACTCGATGTCGCTGGAGCAATGCAGACTTTACTTTTGCCTCCAACAGGCGCTAATCTTAGGCATGTTTACACTGAATAGGCCCTCCAACTTCCAACAAGGCCCAGCCAGCGTGACATGATTGGACCTCTTTCTGTCTAAATTTACATAGGATTATGCTGTTAGCAGCTGCTTTAACTGCAGGCAGACTTGTGTGTTTTACATGTAGAGTATCTAACTATAATCCGAAGTCTGTGGTCTTTGGGCTGAGCTGCTGATGTGGTTTCAGGGCACCACCCGGCTTTAGGGTAGGGATGCAGAATATCAGGCATGGGGCAGATGTGATCCCAGGTGGCAGCGGCCCTTTCTCTCAACCAACATTTCCCTGGATTCTCAAGGTCCGTTCCTGGCAAGATGGTTTTAAGACAAAAACACTGGTGCTGTTTGGTATTTGGTCTTGCTCATTTTGCCTTTGGACCTTGTCCCACAACTCGGAATGCAGGCCCTGAGAGTTTATCCAACATGAAATTTGAGCTGAAAGAAATTTGACATTCCTGCTCCAGAGCAGAGGCGAAGAGCTGGATTACATTAGACTACAACTTCCAACTTTCCTGACCTGACAGGGAACCCAGCAACAGGAGTTCAACAACAGATTCGCCACTGCTACTCTGGAATGATCCAGCAGTGGGAATTTTCAAGGGGGCTAGAAATACTTGCCTTTTGTAGAATGCATGGATGACCGGCTGGCATTGCTGGTATTTGTTCTTTCTCACTCTCTTTTCTTTTGGCTGCTGCTTCAAGTGATGCTGAAAATTCTCTTGTCTTTTCCCTGTAATTCCCTTTGCAAAGTCTGTCCCTTTGCACAGCAAGTCTTAAAATAATATTGTGGCTTTGTGAGGAGATGTTACCAGGAAAAATACAAAGCTGCCAAGAAGAATTTGGCTGCAAAAAGAACTAAAGCAAAAACCCATGCCACTTCCACTGTCAATAACCAGTAAATTTCCAAAATATTTTACGTATCTCCATGAAGAAGATTGTTCAAGTAGTCCTCATTTGGAGTCTGTGCTGGAAGACAGAAACACTCAGACCCACCCTACAGATTCCCTGGATAACAAGATCATCATGTATTAAGTTATAAAGGCAAGTTTTCAAAGTTCAGCCAAACCAAACCTAGAAAGAAAGAGGAAGAGCTCAGTCCCTCAACACATCCATGGGGCAACCTGTGGCTTCCTGTGAGAGGGACCACTCACCTGATGTTCTCAAGAACCTCTTCAACCCCATCCCAAGCCCAGACATGTTTGCAGAATCTCTTCCCCCTGTTCACAGTTCATCAGATCACTGGTTGTTGTTGTTGTTTAGTCGCAAAGTTGTGCCCGACCGATCACGACCCCACTGACAACACTCCTCCAGGTTCTCCTGTCCTCCACCACCCCTCGGAGTCACCCAAGCCCACACCCACTGCCCCAGTGACTCCATCCACCCACTGCATCCTCTGCCGTCCCCTTCTCCTTTTGCCTCACTGGTTGTAGAGGACCACTTCCACTCAGTGTTGCCAGTGCTGGACTATATGGATCTGGTTCAGGATCGGGCAGCTACCAATATCTCTACGTTGTGCCTATTTATTTTAAAAATGCAACTACCTGCCAAAGCTAGATGGGGACTTACAGACTGGGGTGAACAGATCTGTGATGGGGTGTACACATCCTTCAAGAGATGGTTGGACTTCTGTTCCCATTTCCATAGGTGGGCATGTATGTAAAGTCCATAGAGAAATTAGCATTTTTCTGTGCATTTCTCCAAACAGAAGGACTTTGACATGCCTTTTCTAATGCTCCCATTTCCCACCACCACTTCCACCACTGTAGATTTGAACCTACTTGTCTCAAAGATCCATGTTTTGTTTATGTCTGCTAAGATTTGTATGCATATTTTCCCAAGGACCTGCATCACCAGACTTGGAAAAGTGTGGATTTTTGAGCTCAGCTATATTTCAGCTCTTGCAGTGTTGTGGGATATGTCAGTTTGCTAAGTTAGCATTTTAATACATCGACATAACAGATTTGTCCTACTTAGGAGTCAACAGATAGAAAAAATTACAGAAAAAGACCGACAAATCGTCCATCCTTAGTTACAAGCTGCATCTCAGATATCTCCAGGTAGGACTGGGAAAGACCTCTGTGTCAGACCCTGAAGAGCATCTGGAAATTACTGCGGACCACACTGAACTAGATAGTTGAATGAGCAGAGTCAAAAAGTGCCATCCCATGGCTTCCTGTCATTGTCTAGCCGGCTACATGATCAGTTCAAGTCCACGATCAGAGCTGGGACTCCAGACTCAGAGTTTTGCTTCTCCTCTTGCAACTGGTCTGGCTCTTTCTGCACCAACTAGTTCCAAAGAGGGAAGACTGCGTTGAGGGGAGGAATGAGGGATCTCACCTACAAGCGTTTCCTCCTCACAAGGCGAGAACAAAAATTGGTTGGCCAAAATAATCCTTCTACAGTTTTGAAGGAGTGTGGAGCACAGAGACCATCTTCGCCTTCAGGCTTTTCCACCTTCCATTGGATGCCCATGTTTCTCCAAGACCAGAGGGTTGTGAGCGGCCACGGTGATGGGTCTGGTTTCCAACATTAGCATGGACAGGCTACGATAGGTTTTCTGACGGAACTGCAGCTTGTGGGCTGCACATTCTTCTGTAGGGTGAATGTCCTTACTTTTGTATTCAGTTGCTGCTCTTAGGTCAAGGGGAGAATAGAAACAAAAAGGAGCTTATTAGAACGGAAAGGGATTTTAAAAGAGTCAAGAGTGCATTTCTATGATGAGAGCTAAAAGTTCAGCAAGATCTCTTATTAACGCTTGGAGAGGAGAATACCATGGTACCAAAATGACCAGCTGGAGCTAAAATTGGTGATTAGCATGCAATAAGTACAAGCTGGCATTTGAGGTCAGTTCATATACCTGTCAAGTTTAAAGAAATAGAGAAATCTTTCCTGTGGAACTGTGCAAAGAGGAAAGAAAGAGAAAAGGTTCTTGCTTTGAAATAAGATGTATTCTAACACACCTTGCTGGTGGGGAAGAGGGAGCAAAGGAGCCAGGAGCAATGTGAACATTAGGGCCTGTTCCAGTTGGACTGCCCATCCGACAGCAGATGAGAGGGAAACCTGCCAGGCTTGCTGATGGTCTCTTTAATTTGCCCCTCATCCTTTGTCCTCCCTTTCCCCTGTCTTCTTAAATGCTAAGCCTGCGGGCAGGGCTGCCCTTTTTTGCTGGTCAATAGTAAAAGGCTCTGCTTGTTGTTTATTTCTGATTGAAAGGCAGGATGGAAACACCAGATAAAAGTGCACACGCGTGTACACACATCCTATTACCAAGAACACGAGAACAAATGGAGCTATTCCACCAGCTCTGCCTGCATGTTTCTCCATCATATGAACAGACCAAGGTCTAGCATCTGTTTAATTATGTTGTGCATCAGCCAAGTGCCCTTGTATCTCTTTAGGTGAGATATTTTGCCAATGCAAAATTATAATTCGATATTATATTGATATTTTGTTTTGCCAATATAAAAGGGGCTGCCTTGAAGAACCGAATGCTAGCAGGCAAACAACTCCTGTAAAGGAGCAAGATTAAGGAGGCAGGGTTTACTGATCAGCTGAAATCTGATATCAATGTAAAAGATGAAATGAAACAAGCCAGGATGTTTATTAATATGGCTTGATTGGCTGTGGAATACAGGTGCTAATTGGTATCTATTTTGAGGTTTGTCCTTGTTCCTGATTGGCTTTGGTTCAGCTTTTAGGTGGACCTGCAACATACTTTGGTTGTGACTGAATCTGGTAGTATAAAACATTTTCTTAAAATGTTTGAGGAATGGGTGATGTTTACATTTTTCATCTAGGAAATCTTGGTGTTCTTGCTGTTCTCTGCCACCAATGCATCTCCAACTTATGGCAGCTCTTTGAATGCATGCCTTCCTGAATGCTCAGTCCTTTACAATCATGTTCGGCTCTTGTAAGACCAAGGCAATTGTTTTCTTTATGGGATTAATCCATCTCATAGTTGGTCTTTCTCTTCTTCGTCATCTACTTGGACCATCCCTAGTTCTCCAGTGAGGCTTTCCCTCTCATGATTTGCCTGAAATGCAACAGCTTCAGTTTAGAATCTTCTGACAGCTCAATTGCACTCCTCAATTTCTGCTCATTTTGCAATTTAAGAAATTCACACACATTCATGGGCAGTGGCGTGATTTTTTCAGACATTTCACTGACTTAAAAATGCACAGATTGCAGCCTGTTTTAAAAATGGGAGTCCTCCTGTTGAGTACCAGATTGAATTGGTGCTAGCACAGGGATGATAGTATTTTTATTATTGATACTGCTGTGGCTGCGGCTGTGGTTGTTTCATTTCTATACTACCTAGCAGCCAAATCCTGAGAGGTTTACAACAATTTGCAAAAACAGACAATAAAAATGCGATATGAATCAGAAAATCAGAAGAAGCTTTTAAAAACAGCTAAAAAAAGACAGTAACATAGACAATAGAAGGGAGGCTCTGCAGAAACACCAGGGGTGAGTAGTTTCCTTCAAGCAAGTATTTCAAGGCCTCAGAGAAGAGGGCCACCTTAACCTGGCCCTGAAAAGATGGTGGATGCTGCACCAGGTGGGCCACAGTGGGGAGGTTGTTCCACATCAAGAAAATCCATAACCTTTTAACTCTGATTATTGGATGCCTCACACCTCTGTAACTGGGAGATCCTATCATGGATGTAGTTTGTTCTTCATATCGAGTACAATTAGGGTGACTAAGGCAACACTGATATGGCCAATGGGCATGGTTTAAGCAGTCATGGGAGAAACCTCAGTCTCAGCTCTGGCCTTAGAAACATGCTATAAGGTCAGAAGTGCACCCCAGCCACCCCCAGGGTTTATGCATGCAAAGGCACGGGGCCAGTTCCTGTGTAAGGGTACTCCTTCCATGAAGGAATCCACAGAATTTGCAGAAGAATGGACTTTGCAGGAGGGTGGATGGGGGAAAGAGATTCAAAATGGATCTCTGACTTGGATGTTCGAATTTGGTTTTCTCAGTACACCTTTGGACATGCACATGGTAGGCATGTCACGAGTTGAGTCGGCTGGAGCCAGGGGCCAGACTAGATGGCCCAGGAGGCCCCTTCCGACTCACTCTGTCTCTATGTTACCTATTAACACGTGCACCTTGCCGATTCAATATTACTGCACCGCTTTGCCAAGTGCAGTACTTTGCACCGTATTTCCTGGTGTTCGCAATCACTTTGTGGATTCAGTGTTTCCTCCAAGTCGGAGGTTTGATTTTATCCATTCCTTCTCACAGACGTTCCTTGAAAAGTCACTGCATTCCCCCATGGGTATTTTTTCTTTAGTGAAAAATATCACAGCGGAATTATCTCAGCACTGAAAATGTGAATTGAAGCAACCATGACTCATTGTGGAAAATGTCAAGCAGATAAACACGAGATGTATAAACCTGCCTGACCCACTTCAGTCTTGGGCGGATTCACGGGAGCCGTTATGCTGACTTAAGCAACCGCCTCCAGAGGGATCTATGTGGAATTACCATGCAAGAAAAACTGTAGCATCTGGTGGATTCACGGACCACCACAGCTGGTTACTTTATTGACTGCCAAGATCATTGAGCAGTGGAAAGGATTCTTTCACTCAGTCACAAACTCATTCACTCAGTTATAAATATGAATCTCAGTCTAAGGCGTCACCACCAATAGAATGTTAGGTACAGTTCAGGTTGCCCCATCCCAAAAGAGACTCCTCTCCCGTTAGCAGGAGGCTAGACTTCCAAATGCTGAAAAGCAGGAGGCAAGATGATCAAGGAGTTGGAGCACCTTCCCTGCAAGGAAAGGTTAATGCATGTGGGGATTTTTAGTTTTGAAACACAAGGTAAGAGGGGTATGATAGCGGGCTATAAGTCAACCTTTTGGGGTTGGCTTTTCCCCAAACCAGTTTTCCCCCCAACATTTCTTGTCTCCAGGCAATATCCTTTGCACACATCCTCAACAGAAAGGCTCTGGGGAAAGTAGCTGGTTTGGGCACATCCATGTGTATTATGGTTCATCCCCCTCTTCTGCCTCTCTGATTGTATGAGGATCCATGGTTATATTCCAAGAGCCTTCAGACAGTGGTGCTGGATGCAAGGACACGAGCAGGACCAGAAATAACAGGGTGGGAGCACAACTGGCAAGGACCAGGAGACAGAGGAACCTGGGAGCTGCTGGAATCAAACCAAACAGGATGAGAACCAATTGCCAAGCAAGGATGAACAGAAGCACCACAGGACCAGGGGCAAGGCTGAATCAGAAACAGGTGAAGGTGATGATCAAACAAAAGCTAAAGTGAAGATCAGCAAGGCAGGAGCAAGATGCAGCCACCACATAGTCTCAAGCTGTTGCGGCAAAGCTGGATGGGAAGAAGAACACTTAAAGAGCTTCCTGTCATTCCCAGCTGCCCTGCCTCAAGGGACTGATGTTAATCCTGCTCTCATTCATCCACCTGGCTTTTAATCCTGCAAGTATCCACCTGTTAGATCAGGTGGGCTGTCATGACCAATCTTCTCCTCCTGCTTCCAAGAAGATCAGGACAAAGGCTTGAACAAAAAGTCTTGATTCTGGTAAAACCCACCAGCTTGTTTGTTTTCTGATACCAAGGGAGAGTATTGCAGAAGACAATTTTAAAAAGGCTTGAGCAAAGTTAGAGTACTGCCATTAGGGAAATGTGGTGTAATTATATGACGTTGTTGCCAAATGGAATACCCCTCCTCCCTTCCAAACCAAAAGGAGCTCTTGGAACATGAACATCCGCCCCAGAATGGATCCCACTGTCCATAAACCAATCACTTGAGGCATCTGGTACTCTTCAGTTGCTCTCCCCTCTTAGTCTGATGTCATGTGATGGAGTCACCCTTTCCCGTATCAGCTAGCTCACCACTGAACTTGAAGCTGCCTGAATTGCAGGGCCTTCCTGGCTTCTCCCTGGATCTGCCTGCCTTGGGAATGCTGCTGTGCATTTCCGTCTCTCCTCCACTTACTATAGGAAGGGTGGGCCAAGTTCCTACAGAAGCCAGGTGGAGGTGCTTCTGCACACTCAGTAGCACTGTGTGAGGAGCCCTGTTTGGGAGTGGGAATCCAGCAGATTTGCTCAGCTAAACTCCTTGGACTGTGCCTGAAGTGCACCTTGCAGTGCTTGTGCGTGTCCAGCAAGAAGCAAATCCACGCGAGTCCATGCAGCAAGCTTGCACACACGCCACCTGGGCACCCCCTGTGTGAGTGAAGTTTTCTTTCTGCACATGTGCCTTGTGGGCTTTATGTACTTTCATACTTTGCACAAATAATGTGTGTTATGTGCTTTGCACAAAGAAGCCAGTAGCATTCCCAAGAATTTGCACACTTGGTCTTGGCTTGGCCGACTTCCTGGCCAGGGTCAAGCATGGGAAAGCAGTCCAGACAGCACAAGGGAGACAGATTCCAGGTTGAGCTTCCCATCCGAACTTTCAGCCCTGACACTCTGCACCTTTCATGCCCCAAAGCCCGAATCCAAACCTTGGTTGGGGAATAATAGCATCTTCAAATGTTAATTATTTTTGTTTTAGTAGTTTGCAGATCACTTAACGTGATGTTACTTATTAGCACTATTTGCAACATCTGTATGAATTACCCACAAAACATTCACCACCTTTGAATGTTAGAGACACATTTCTTCCGCAAAACCCCCCACAACTATTTCACTTAAAATTGGCAGGCTTCATGCACTTAAAATTGGAAACCATGTCTGCATATTTCACTCAAGCCTGTCAAGCTGCTCCCTTTCTATAAAAAAAAATAATAATTTTCACAGCAAGTCTGCACCCATTTGTCTACTTTTTGGTAGGGTTCATCCCCTTGGAAGTGGCTTTTGTGCCTAAAAAAATAATTTATTCTATCAAAAATTGAAGAAATTATTGCCATGTCTTGATTCCCCCCGTGATAATCAAAAGGGAGTCAAGATGCTTTAGATTTTCTGAAGCGAGGTTCCATTGTGAAGCACACGTCCTCTGAAACTTGTCTTTGTTACACACCCAGGGTATGTAGGACTGCAATATTAGGAAAGGTTTTACAGATGTACAAGTCCAGAATCGAGGTCCTTTGATGCCGCTTCTCATGCTCTCCTACTTTCTGTCTCTCACTCCCTCTCTCTCATTTATGCAACTGTTTAAACAGACAAGGATGAAAAATATCCCCCTGTTGTTGTTTTTTAATGTGATGCCACTTTATAAGGGAATTCCCACAATGTCATCTCAACCTTGACAGTTTCCTAGGGGCAGGACAAGGGGTATAAACAGCAACCGCTCTTGAGTAATTTCTTCGGTGCATTAGTCACACTGTAGCTTTCCTTCATATCAAATATCCATGGATATTTGTTCCAGTAGTTCAGTCTCCTCCCCAGCACCCAGAACCAAAGCATGTCCTGTGTATGACAACTATAGATATTTCTGGGAATTTGAGGGTAGATGCAGAAGTAGCTTGATGGTGTTTTCTGTTTTCCTGCTCCCCCCTACCCAGGTGTGAGTAAACATGGCTGCTCACAGCCCTTTCCATTCGAGACCACCAATGGAGACCCTTCCCTAAGTCCCTGCTCTCTGAGAACAGACAGCTGGTGCTCAGGTCATTTTTATCTGTGCTTCCACTTGCGGAATGGCCTTTCTACGGTTTGTTCTCATGCACCAAATCTGATACCTTTCAAGCTCCAGTCCAAGAACTCCCTCACCACCTTTCAGCATACCATCTGAGCTGCCTTTTGTTTAATGATGTTTGAGGAATGTGTTTGTGGTGGGGGAAAATCCAAGGATTTTCCTGAGTCAACCCTGTGGAATCTGATGGCCCAAATGTAGGAGGGGAAGAAATGAACCATAAGGTTACAGTGGGACGTGATAATCCAGTTGGAAGGATGCTGTCTTTAGCATTCCATTCTGCTTCCCCGTGCCTGGACCACAATTGGACCTGACATGGTTCAATCCAGCATTAAAATTTCTGCCTTTAAAATGGGCTGAGATTTGTGTGGATTTATTTTAAGAAATAAAGAAAGAGTCAGCTCAGGAAATTCTCCAAATTGCAGAGTTTGTGCAAATTACAGTGCCTGAAATTTGCACATGCCTTGAAGTTCCCCTTCAGAGGGCTGATTTGATTCCAGCTGGCATCTTACCACTGGATCTTAATTCTTTGCTAAACAATAAAACCAACCAGCAAGGCCACCAGCAGTATAATCGCAAGTAAGTGTCAAAACATTGCTGAAAGAAATCAAATATTGAACACATAATATTCCTAGGAAGAAAGGGGGCAGAGAAGAGACGTAAAAGGCACAACTTCATTTCCAGAAATCACGGGAGATGAACTGTAATAACTGAAAATAATAATTTTAAATATTTCTGTTTGGTGTGTGCAAATCACATAATCCTAGCATAAGCCTATAGCACCATTGCTGAATTAGACAATACTGACAATTATAAATTCTTTGTAAAGTAGATCATATTGTGAATTAACTCTGACGTAGTGAGTGGATGAAATATGCTGCACCCAGCATTAAGTAATGAACTTGCAAATAAGATAAAATGTTAAAAATCAGATGAACCTTTTTATGTAATTTTAATTTATACTTTCCCTTTGCTAAAGACTTGATTGGCGCAAATCACCATTAGCACAAATGGCACATCGGCTATGCAGATTGCAGTTCTCAATGTACACAGCTACTTCATGCATATTTCCAGAATCCCCCACCCCCAAGAATGAATTCAGAACAGTCTGTTGCAAATTGTTTCTAAAGTTTATCATTTATAGTCCTAATAAATTCTCATATTTCACATGCTGTATTGGATTCTCAGCAGTCGCAAGTGACTTCTTGCGTTACTCCCTTTCTCATATTTATATCCTGCCTTTTTATTTTCCTTTTTACATAATTCTCCTCCTCCAATCTCATCCTCACAACAACAACCCTGTGAGGTAGGTTGTGCTGAGACTCTGAGACTGGCCCAAAGCCACCCTGCGATCTCCATGGCTGGGTGAGGACTAGAACCAATTTCCTGCTTCGCAGCCCAGACTCTTAACCACTACACCATGCGAACTCTATGTCATGCTTTCACAACAGGAAGGATTAAATATGATTTGCATGTATCTGCCTATGGCCTAGACCCTTCCTCTATGCCATAAGTCCTTGTCAGACTGCTATCCGTTGCCTCCATGGGGTTTGTTTTACCCGTCCCCCTTATGCTAATGGAATGGGACAAAATGGCAGCAGAGGATCCAAATTCACCAGAGATTTTCAAGCCTGCATCCAAGTCACCCGTGAAACCTGCTGATTTTTTTTGTGCATGCTTGCAACAGGCTTGGGAAAAGGATCTCGGGGTGTTGGTCAACTACAGGCTAAACAAGATCCAGCAGTGTGATGTGGCAGCCAAGAGGTTGAGCACCACCCTTGGATACATAGCCAGAAGCGTGGCTCCTAGATCGAGAGAGGTATTGCTTCCACTCTATATGACTCCAGTGCACCGCAGCTGGAGTATCTTGTTCAGTTCTGGGTCCCCTTATTACAAAAGGGATATAGCAAGGTTGGAAGTGCAGCAAAGGGAAACTAGGATGGCAGCTGGTTTGCAGGGGAAGCCATATGAGGAGAGACTGAGGGAGCTGGGTCTTTTCAGCCTTGAGAGGAGGAGACTCAGAGGAGACCTGTTAGTGACATACAGGCACATGAGGGGGTGCCACGCAGAGGTGGGTCATGACCATTTTTCCCCTGCAGTTGAGGGCAGGATGTGTTCCAATGGTGCAAACCTCAGGGAACCAAGATTTAGGGTGGATGCCAGGAAGCACTTCCTGACAGTTAGGACCCCGAAGGTATGGAATGGGCTTCCATGGGAGGTGGTTGAGGCCTCATCGGTGAGGATGTTCAAGGATAGGCTAGAAATGCACATGGTAGGCATATCATGAGTGGAGCCAGCTGGAGCCAGGGGTCAGACTAGATGGCCTTGGAGGTCCCTTCTGTCTCACTCTGTTTCTATGTTACAAAGAGCCAATGGACTTTTAAACCATTTTACCCTATATACTTCGCTGTTAGCATAAACATATATTCTTAGCTGTTTATCCCAGTTTTGTCAAGTGTTTTGTATCAGCTTAAATTGCTTTCTAGGGGTCCCTTAAGATCAGGATTCCATGGAGCTGGTAGCTTGTGTTCTGTTAGGCCACCAGGAGGGGGCAACTGAGCAGAGTATCCCCATAAACTTAGGCTGACTTACATGGGACTAAGCTGAATGGAACACAGAGACACTTACTTCTGAGTAATCGTGCTGTTGCACGATGAAAGTGACCAGAAATATCTTCTGTGTTGTCACACCTACTGGTTAAAGGCTTCCTTCTTTATATATTTATTCCTCTGTGAACGAAAGGAAATCTTCCTTTGAGATCCATTGTACGGTTCCCTCCACCCCTCTCCATGTTACACAGATTCTTCTGCCTGTTCAAGTTCGGGGGCATTTTTGCAGTTGATACATTATTTTTCTTATCAGCCCCTGACAATTGGTATTCGAACACTCTCACACTCTGTCATCACACCAGACTGGGGAAATTATTCCATGGTTTGAATGTACTCTTTGGTGTACTCTCAAGTTCTGCCTGAGGCGGTGCGTCTCTCTCCTGTATTTTTTATATCACCCAGATGACCCGAGAGAGAAACAGCAGTCTGTGCAGCAGAAAATAACCCGTTGCTGAAGCCGCTGCTTTGCGGGAAGGGACTTCTCCTGTCCCTTTTGTTTCACTGAAATGTATGAAACCTTTTCGTCTCTCCCGTCTCTCGTGTTGCTGGAGCCCAAGGAGTTGATGCCACGATGTTGAGCGATGGGAGGTTCAGGACAGGAATGAACTATGGAATTCCCTTTCCCAAGCTGTAGTGATGGCCACCACTTTGGAGGGCTTAATTAATTAATTAATTAATTAAAAGCTTTTCTATCGCATCCCCTACAGAACGTCTTGGGACAGCTTACAATAAATAAGTAGAATAAAACAAACCCCGCAGCATCCGGCCGTTAATATACTAAAATCCCAGTTAAAATCAATTTAACATTAAAATAGTGGGAAAATTAAAAGGGTTTTGCCTGACGGTGAAAAGAATATAACGCTGGCAGCAGGCGAACCTCTCTGGGGAGTGTATTCCATAGTCGGGGCACCACCACAGAGAAGGCCCTCCTCCAGGTACTCCCCCTCCTGATCTCCTTCATGGAGGGCTCCCAGAGCAGGACCTCCACCTCAAATCTCAAGGGGCGGGAGGGCACATAGGGAAGAAGGTACCCCTTCAGGTATCCTGGACCCAAGCTGTTTAGGAGTTTATAGGTCATCAGCAGCACCTTGAATTGGCCCCAGACTTCAATTGGTAGCCAGTGTAACCAGTAGAGGACTGGTGTTATATGTGAAAACTGGCCAGTCCCTGTTAACATCTTTGCAGCTCTACTCTGAACCGATTGAAGTATCTGGACCATCTTTCAGGGCAGCCCCATGTCCAGTGCGTTACAGTAATCCAACTGGGAAGTTCTCAGAGTGTGGGTCACTGTTGCAAGGTAATGCTCATCCAGGTAAGGACGCAGTGGGTGGATCAGTCTAAACTGAAGGATTATTTAAAGGGGACTGGATAAAATCAGGGAAGGGGATGAAAGGCTGCTAGTCCTGATGATCATGCTCCCTCCAGTATCAGATGCAATATACCTTTGGACACCAGTTGCTAAGGGACATGGGTGAGAAGGTGCTGATGCGGTCAAGTCCTTCTGGTTTTCCTGTGGCTGGCTGTTGTGTGAACATCATCATCATCATCATCATCATCATTATTATTATTATTACATGTCTATGTCGCCCCTTGCCGAAGCCTCGGGGCGGCTTACAACACAATAAAATACATTGAAATACAATAGAACATAATAAATTACCATTAAATATAAAAATACAAAAAATACACTGAGTTACAAACATAATAATATAAAATTAAAATTATCAGTATAAAATAAGTAAATAAAAATATAGGAGGAGAAAAGAGAAGGAAGAAGAAGTTGCCCTGGCCAGATCATATGTTTTAACAATTAAAATGATGTTTAAATAAAAAGTTCTTTACCTGGCGCCAAAAAACCAGTAACGACGGTGCCAGGCGGACCTCTTTGGGGAGTGCATAATGTTGGACTAGATGGCCCTTCCGTGTATTTGAGCAAGGTGCTTCCTCTTGCCCCATAGACATCCTGCATCAATGGACGGCAACAAGTACTATGGGAAAGGGCTTTCTGATCACTACTGGAAACAGGATAGCAGACCAAGGCTGCAATCCTGTGATATTTGGGGTGGGAAGATAGAGGAAATTGGATTTCCCCTACAGAGACAGAGCTCCCACCGTGGAGGTGGAGATCTAGCCATGAGGACCCTGCCCCTGGCCCCACAGAGCTTTCTGTTCTCATCCCTGCTCCTATTTCAGAGAAGCCACCTTCCCAGTGTATGACTCAGGAGTCCGGATGTGTGGAGAGTGCCCACCAGAGAGAACGAGAGAGAGAGAGAGAGTGCAGAAAGCAGGAACCATTGATTTATTTGAGTTTAAGTCTAGGAGTAGTGTCTGAAGCCAGTTAGCAGAGGTCAGACATACCACCCAACCGTGTTTTGCAAATGCACACCATGTTTTGGCATTGTGCATAAACTGTTGTAAACTTGCAAATTGCCATTTAAGAGGGGCCACCTATCCAGGATCTCAGCCTGGGTTGCATGGGACAGATTGTGCCCGTTCTGGTTTGCTCCCATGTCTAAGTTCACAAACCACCAGCCTCACCATTGTTCCCTTCAATACTTAACCCCAGCAATGGGAGTGAAACCAAGCACTGGACATACAGAAAATGGAAACAGATCAGCAGCTGAACTGGAGCATATGTCCTGCTTAACTTGCGATGGACAAACCAGTCTGTTTCTGATCTGTGTTGGTTTAGCCCTGTTCAGGTGTTCCATGAGAGTCCACGAGAGCCGTGCAGGGGAGAGTGCTAGCTCCCCTTTTATTGCCCTCTTCATGCAGGGAGCATCTTTGCGAGCAGAGGAGGATGCTCAAACCATGACGCAGGAGACTCTCCATGATATGTGAACCACTAGAAAAACAAGGTCCTGAACCACATGGCAAGCCTCCATGGACGGAATTCCCTTTCTTCATCACAAAGTCATCCTCCACTTATAGAAGGCCATGAAACATCCAAGAAGCAGGTGGGACTATCTTGTTCCCCCTTCCCATGAGTTTGTTCTTCCTGGACTGCGAATTCCTGCAGGCTGTAACGTGTCTGCAGAGACTTGGATGTGCAGAAATGGCTACATGCATAAATGGGAAGGAATATCATTGACTGGAACTTTGTCAGGACAAGCCCATTTTCCCTGCAGCCCTGAGCCACCTGAATTTAACTCAGAAAACAAATCTTTGAGTTTCACATCGTTCCTTGTGGCAGCCCCATATATTCCTTCCCCCAAATTAATTATGCTGTGAAAAGAAAAACACCACATCTTTATCCTGTCTCTCAAATGTCTTTTTCATAGGTTGTTCTTGTGTGTCACTCAGATGCACAGTTTCATAAACAAGCCATGCTGTATTTTATCTCTTTAAAAGGCAGAAAGAGAAAAGGGGAAGAAAAAAGAAGACATTGATACCTGGAACCTCGCTTGCTCCGTACACAGTGTTTTGCTCTGAATGACTGATGTACGGAATTGATTTAAAGCAGCAAATGTTTCTTTGGTGAATTCCCCCTTCCCCATTACACAGGCTCCCCAAACTCCACCAGTTTGCAAATAAAATATAATTGAAAATACAACCTTGAAGAGTTTCTATTTAGCCATCTCTGTGTATTCATTATTCCTTATATCATGCCCTTGCTCTAAGGAACTCACACCAGCATTGGTGCCCCTCCATTTGATCATCCCAATAACCTTGCAAGACAGCTTAGTTGTTATAAGCACATCTTCCCCCCGTTTCTCTCTTCAGCAGATCAAAATGTATCCCTTTATTGATCCAGAGTGAGTAATAATAAAGTTCTTAACAAGCAGCTTCTATCAAGGTAGCATTCTCTCGGATCGGTGGACTTAATTCTTGCCTATATCAGAAGCTGATTCCAAACCAAATCTCCCCTGATTTTTTCTCCCAAAGAGGGTTGACTCTGTCCTCAGGGAAGTTCATATTGCTTGAGGACCAGATAAGCAACTTCCACCCTCAGGGAAGTTCATGTTCCTTGTGCAGCAGACACCAGGAATGCTAGATATTACTTAACTGGCTTGCTCATTTGGCTTGATTATAAATCAGTAGGTTGATGAACTCACAACCCTCCTCTTTTGACCTTCCTTGTTCTTCAGTGTTTGTCCCTGAGCCAAAAACAGTCTGGTTCTCACTGGCAATTTTGCTCTTCTCTTTGGCATGTCAATAACACATTCCAACTTCTTCTCTTCTTATCTAGCTCACCTTCATAGTGTGCACTTTCTAGCTTTGAAAATTGTGTTTTGAAAGAAATAGGCCCAATTCCCATATGAGGCAACTTGGGTCAGTGACTGGCCATGACATTCATAGCTTAGTGAAGGATTCCAATCTGTTTTGAAGGGTAAAGTTTATTTATTTAGAGCATTTCAATACCATTTGATTATCATAATGCTCTCAAAAAGGTGTATAAAATGTAATTAAGATATACATGATACAACAGTTAAAACAATTTAACCTGCCGTAAAGATTCTCTAGACAATAAAAATTAGCCGACATATACAACAACCATAGACAATAACAATATACAAAAACAATAAACAAGGGACACGATGCAATACATAATAACAACTATTGCACATGTACCAACAGTTTAAAAGCCAATATAAAACCAGATAATCGACAATTAAAATGGTGGGAAAATATAATGGTTTAACCTGGTGTCAGAATATTTATAGTGCTGACTTCAGGCATATTTTCCTGGGGAGCTGATTCCACAGGTGGGGTGCCACAGCTGAAAAGTCCCTTCCCCTTATGGTTGCCCTCTTTACTTCCTTCAGGGCTGGCTCATGGAGAAGGAGCTACAAAGATGAGCTAAGGGTCTAGGTAGGTATACGTATATGAGAGAAGACTCTCCTTTAGATATCCAGACCCTAAGCCATATAAAGTGGGTCCAGACTTCAGTTGGTAGCCAGTGTAGATGATATAGAACTGGGTTGATATGTTCACTTCTGCTCATTCCCATCAGGGGACATGCTGGCCTATTCTGTACCAAGTGAAGTTACCAGACCATTTTCAAGGGCATCCCCATGTGGAATGCATTACAGTAGCCTAAATGTGAGGTTACCAACACTCGGATTACCATTGCTAGGTTCTATCTAGGAATGCAATCGGTAAATCATGATGCAAGGCATTCCTGGACACGGATTCCACCTGAGATTCCAGGAACAATTCCAGGTTCAGAAGCACCCCCGGGCTTCACACTGTGTCCTTTGCGGGGAGTGCAACCCCATCCAGGACACAGCAGATAGCAGTTCAATGTAAAATATAGCAAACCACCAGAAGGAAAAGCTGGGCTTTGGAATTATGATTCTTGTTATTGTTATTATTCTTACTGAAGTTATTATTTTCCATTTCTGTATGACCCAGTAGCTAAATGTCTTTACAAATGTTCTGGCCTGGAAAAATCCAACTTACTTTACCTTGATAAACTTGCCCTCTGCTTCCAACCCAATGAAAGGCATTGGGTCAAGCCTACTTATTCTCTCTATACTTCTGTCTATTAGTTAGAACATGGTTTGCACTTAAAATAAATTATGCAATTTGCACAATTCACAGTATTTTGTTTGTTTTGTACAAACTGGCACCCAAAAAGCACATTGATCTAGTGTGGGTTGGGTAATGTCAGACAAACTGTGCAAATTAGCCCCTGGGAAATACATGGTCATTGTGGTATTTGCACAAATTGCTTGAGGAGTGCGTGTTTTTCAGATGCCGATTCACTCAAATTGGCTGTTTTCACACAAGTTCCCATACTGCTTAATGTGCAAGTTGCAGCCCATCTTAGAGAAGGGAGTCAGAAGGCTGGCCCATCTCACACCATAGCAAAATGGCACCAGAACAGAATGTTGCTGGAATCCAGGAGGCTGACTCATGAAAAACCATCCGATGTTGACCCTCAGCAGGTTCCTCACACATCCTTGCTTGAAGTTGCGCATTAACATCACCTGGGCAGCAGACTGAGCTTGGGTACCAGCTCTCCAGGCCGCAGTCTTCCTCACTATACTGAGTACTACTGCCTTTCCATTTAAATCACATCAACTGCAAGCCCCATCTCCCTCCTCTGATGTTTCTTTGAATGCCTTCAAAATAAGGAGCATTCTTCTGGCAGCCATTCAAACAGAGAAAGGTCCTGTGTAAAAAGAGAGGCCTGTTCTTGCTGGTCTTCTCTGCCTCTAGATTAGGACTAACTTAGTATGTATGTATTTACGGTATTTATTTTGGTAAAGATACCCTCTTAGGGTGTCTGTGTGATACAAAAGAAGAGTTAATACATTCACACAAGCAAGATTAGAACACTGGCCATTAGGGAAATGTGGCTTAAGGATGCAGAGCTGACTCCAAACTGGATACCTAATGTTTTTCCTAAACTAAAGAGAGATTCTTCAGTAACTAGCTCCTTGAGGGCTAGATACTTGGAGCATCTGATGCTTTGCACCTGGTCTGCCCTGTCACAGTATGATTGGGCCAAGAACGTGAGGTTTGCCTCTTACCATAGCAGCTTGCTCACAAAATTTTCCCACTAAGTTTGAAACTGTTGGACATGTATCAGCTGACTCTGCAGCTTCTGGCCCTTCTTCCTCTTCTGAATCACAATAAAATTCAATAGGATTTGAAGGTTGTATTACAGGTATGCATCTCCTGCATTTTGAAGGTGAGCAGGGCATTCCAAGGGGGAGGAAAATACTCCTCTTTTGGTGCAGGTGGCAGCAACTTCTACCATGGGAGAAAAATGGATTCCACCTTTTTTATTTGATTGATTAGCTATCATCCTTAGAAAAAATGCATTTATAGGTTTAGACATTTGCTGAGGCTCTGGGACCAGTGAATGGCCTGTTGCCCCAGCAGCAATAAATTCTTAGGTATGGGATCTCATGAGACAGTCCATTTCTACACCCCACATCTTATGAGGCCTCCGCTGAAATCCTCACTTCAGAAAGAATCATGCCCTTGGCATTTCGGAGCCCTTGTTTATAAGAAAAGTTAGCAAAAGGCATCTCTCCTTTGCCCTCCCAAGCAGACAGATGAAGTCAGACTCTTGTTTCTGCTGCAACCAGAGCAAAAAATGTTCCTGTGAAAGGAGGTGACACCCCGTCTCTTCAGACTGAAGTAGTGGTTATTTATATGCAGATCAGCTCCAGTGTACTGAATTGCTCCTATAGAGAATAACTCGGGCCCTCAAATCACTCTGAATAGACAAGACCAGAGGTATAGATTCCTGCAGGCTTCTCAGCTTGATTACATTTATGGTTGGATTCACAAAATTTCTTTGGGAAAAAAGGGAGAGAAAGAGAGAGAGAGAGAGAGAGAGAGAGAGAGAGAGAGAGAGAGAGAGAGAGGGGCACCTCATTTATTTAAGCCAAATGGAATACACATGAAGGGATTTTCATATACCAGATGATGAAAGAAATGTGTAACCAAATGCAATTATTATCTGAAACTCGGAAAGCTCAGAGCCATTGTGATAACCAGCAGCGGCACACAAGCCACTGCTGGTACGATGAAAGGTCCTGCTGGGAAGAGATTTGCAGCTCACATTTAGCCGAAGTGCTGCCTACGTCTCCCAAACTCTCAGGATAAAATAAACTCTGCTCATTTTCCAGTAGGCACATTGTCATATCAGGAGGAATGTTGGGGAAAGGGGCAGAAAACTCTGATATGTTGACCAGAAATGCTGAAGAATTGTGTCCTTTGCAGGTTCTGCAAGAAATTGAATGCAGTGAAACTAAAAACCCACTTTTGTTGTTTAGTCGCCAAGTCGTGCCTGACCCATCACAACCCCATGGACAACAATCCTTCAGGCTTTCCTGTCCTCCACCATTTCTCAGAGTCCACCCAAGCTCATACCTGCTGTCCCAGTGACTCCATGTACCTCATCCTCTGCTGTCCCCTTCTCCTTTTGCCATCTATTGTTCCCAGCATCAGGCTCTTCTCCAGGGAGTCCTTCCTTCTCATTAGGTGGCCAAAGGATTTGAATTTCATCTTCAGGATCTGACCTTCCAAAGAGCAGTCAGGGTTGATCTCCTCTAGGATTGACTGATTTGATCTCTCTGCAGTCCAAGGGACTCGTAGGAGTCTCCGCCAGCACCACAATTCAAAGGCCTCAGTTCTTCAGCGCTCAGCCTTCCTTATGGCCCAACATTCACAGCCATACATTGCAACTGGAAAACCCATAGCTTTAACTATATGGACTTTTGTTGGCAGGGTAATGTCCCTGCTTTTTAGTAAAGACCAATTTACCATTATGCAATTTGCTAGCCTTCACAGTGTTAGAAGTAGAAGCAGAATCTAGGTAGGAAAAGACTTTCTAGCTTTTCCCAAAGAACAATTGAGTAGAATTTGAGATCATATTTGAGGTTTCACTATTGGAGAACAGTGCCCATATAACATTGGGAAAGGTGGAATTCCAAACTTTGCAAGGAATGCTTTAGAAATTCATTGATCTCCCTTTCACAGAATGACGTGCCAATCAGAACAAGTTGCTCTTTGGATATGCCCCCCAAAAGAATTTTATTTATTTATTTATTTATTTATTTATTTATTTAGAAAATTTCTAGGCCGCCCCATTCGCCGAAGCCTCGGGGCGGCTTACAAATAAATAAATAAATTAAAATACATAAATAACAATATAAAATACACATAACTGTATAAATTTGACCAAGTCGCCTTAGAATTGCCTTTTCAACATGTGCTTTCTTCTTTCAAGAGGGAATAGCCACTTGGAAAGGTGAGGAGGCCAGGCTGCTCACACGTGTATTGAAAATGGAGCCTCCTCTGTCCCAAGGAGCAGTGAAGTGCTCTGGGGACCCTCCATAAGGCTGCTTTCATCAAACAAGGGGTGGCCACCTTGGATCCTGCACACTGTCCCTGGGAGGGAAAGCTCCGCATGACATCAGAGCATTTCAAAAGCCCAGTGCAGCCAGGTGTGCCAGGTACACCAGCTGACATGTGCAGTACTTCACAGCCATTCCTCCACCCACCAAGCTGTGACTTGTAAAATAAGCGGAAAAGCCAGAGCATGGTTTATCTCACAGAGCTGTAACTGCATTTTCTCCCGAAATGTTTTTGTACAGATTAAAATGCACACAGATATGCAAATAGGATTGAACAGTCAAAAAATAAGAAAGAAAAAAGATGCAAAACTGGGACAAACTGCGTTTTAGATTAATCTACCATCCCTAAAATTTCTGCTGCTCTTCCACAGTCCATTCACCCAGAAAATATATTATCATATATTATCATGACATAATGTGGAAAAATATTTATGCACCCTTTGACCTACATAACCCATAACACAGTCTGACTGTGAGCAAATACATCCAAATAGGGGTAGATAACTTAAGCGATTCCTAGGACTTTCTAGGAAAGTGAAGGTGTCATGCAAAGGCATGTTTATATTTTCATCCGTTCAGCAACAGACATTTTCTGGCCAGTCTGTGAAAGCTAAATTACTTTGTTGCATTTCATGTGCTTGCATGCATGTTTGCATGTATGGATGGGTATCTTTTTGTATGCATGTACACCAAATATTCAGAACTTGAATGGGAATGATTCGTTTCTGCTTGTCTTTAATTCACCTGGAGTTTAGAGCTCGGGGTTTCTTGGGACAGGAAGGGCAACTCAACACAAGCCATGGGACCACTTGTTCTGCCTCTT
Organism: Varanus komodoensis; assembly: GCF_004798865.1. Taxonomy (NCBI): domain Eukaryota; kingdom Metazoa; phylum Chordata; class Lepidosauria; order Squamata; family Varanidae; genus Varanus; species Varanus komodoensis. Next base: position 9,335,229 of record NW_025335606.1, read on the forward strand.
CATCCCTGGAAAAACCATTTCATTCTGCTCCCTTCTGACCACCATATTGCTTGTCAGTGTGTCCCAGCTGGCTCTCACTGAGGATCCTCTCAGTATGAACCAAAGGGGACATGAGATCTTTCGGAGAAGCAGCTGGGGCATGGCTTTGAGGAGAACCTTGCTCCAAACCTTCATGAGAGGTGTGCCCCAAGATCTCACCTATACATGGATCCCTACAAAGCACAAAAAGGAGAGTTGGGAAGGCTCAATGTTGTCAAGGTCTGAGTTCCACCTTGAAGTTCAGTCCATCTTGTTCCCATTTCCAATTGCAAGCTCTCCACCCTCATAGAACAAGAAAAAAAATCATTTCTATGCATGTTTTAAAATGTGGCTGCTCAAATGTGTACTTAAAGCAGAGATAAAGCAGTAGCTAAAGCATCAAAATGAGTGTTTTCTCCCCACAACCAGTCATTTTTAAAGTACATTTTTTATTTTAAAGTTCATATATTGCAAGTGATGATTAGAAATTTGGAAATGTGCAATCTTTGCCCACAAAATACAAATGAGGCAGTTTTGGGTCTCAAATGGAATTCTTATCCATTCCTTTAAAATATCCAGCTTCCAGAATATGCATTTTTCTCTCTAATCATGATTAAACCAGAGTGTTTTATCCATTTTTCCGTGTGTGCATGCATATGCGTGGGTGCATGGGTTCCCATATGCCAGAAAATCATGGTGTAGCATTACTTTAAGGTAGGAAATTATAATATAGTAAACCAAATTCATATTTACTCTGAGTTGTTGAAATCTTCTCTCTCTCTCTCTCTTTCTCATTCTCTGCATCTGTTTTTAAAAATCAATCTTACTATTTATAAGGGTTGCGATGTAAAATACACAAGACTAATCATGGTCTAATGATTATGAATAATGAATCTTGGGAAGTCAGACCAGATAGATTTCCATGCCATGCCTCATTATTTAAGATGTCTTGATAATTATGTGTTTGTTTTTAAGACTGTCTAGGTAGATGATTATAAACCTCAGAGATAAAGAACACTTTGACATGACATTTCAAATAGATCACATTTAAGAATGAAAAGAGTGATCCCCACTTAAAACCATGCATGTTGTTATTTATTTTCTTCCAATGTAAACCTCATAAAAATAAGCTTCCCTGCATTTCTCGGTCTTGAAGCATATTTGCATGCAAGTATGGGTGCATTTATTGCCACTGGAGAACATGGGAGGGCTAGAAACAGATGCAAGTGAGTCAGGCTAGCGTTGGAGGGTGGCTTGGTGGAGAAGTTCCCTACGTCACCCCCACCCCTGCTTCCCCCTCTAGCTTGGTGAGGAGCTGAGAGGAGCTGTACCTGTCTCCCATCTCCAGTAGCTGCCCGCCTTTTTCCATTACCCAACTGTAATGCCTGCCCCAGTGGCACCACTGGAAGGCATTGTGTTTCAGGTAAATTGTCACGGGAGGTGCCATGGACTGGTTTAGCTCAGCTCAACTGCCATTAAAGAGCTGACAAGCCGATCGGGAGTGTGTCCTGAGCCAGTGGGGCCTTGGAAATTCTCTTTGCCATATGTCACATTATGTCTGATTTTCTGAGATCTTATGCCATTTTAGTGTAATTTTCTGAATGACCATGGCAGTTTCCTTGTAATACAAGTTGGAGCTTGCATGTGCATACACATATCCTGAGAGATAAACTGCCCTCTGATTTTGATCAGCAATTATAAGCATCTTTGGAGAACAAAACTCCACCCCCGTCCCAACTATATCACTAAACTGGTTCATCATGTTGGTTTCATATTGCCTTGATTTCATCTACTTTATGTCCAAGTTCCTAATTGCAGCAGCTTTGATGGAGCTTCAGTTAGCATCTGGGACTGGAAAAAAGGATTAGAGATGGGCAAATTAGTCCTTTTCTGGCCGATTTCTCTTTCATATCTGTTCATCTATAAATCCATTCTGTCTTGTGGGTGTATACAGAATCTGCACATGTAGAAATTAGATTGAAAGAAGTATGTTCATTTTATTTATTTACAATAGTTCTATATTGCTGCACAGCCAAGCAGATCCTGCAGCCATGGACCCTACAAAATTAAAGGAAATGAAAAATACATTAAAAGTAGCAACAATGAGATACCATCAAAGTCACAGCTGCTCTGCAAGCTTTCTGGGAGGTTGTCTTTAGCAGGCACCAACTCAGCAGAGTGTTGATGTCTCCTGACCATCTTAGGTGGGTAATTCCCAAGGAATAGTCAAGTCACAGTCACGGTTCTCCTCCTGATGGAATGCAGTTGGGACATGGGTCCATGAAGAAACAGTGGGAAAATGTCCTCCATAAACTCAGTGTCTGAGCAGGTTGGCAAGGAAGAAGGTGCTTCCTCGGGTGTCCTGGTCTCAAGCTGTTCAGCACGGGAGCTACTGCTTGCTGAAAAGACGTAGCTCCCAACAGCAGGGAAGCTTCTGCATTCTGCCCTAGCTCCAGGTCCAGGACAGCCTTAAGGGAAGCCCCATGTTAAGCACATTGCAGCAATCAAGTCTTGAGCTTCCAGCCCGTGTATCACTGGGGTCAAGCTATTCCTGTCCAGGAGATGCCACAGCTGGCAAGTTGCACTCACTTGAGATTTCATGACAACCATGGATTTGCAAGTACCCCAGACTACAAAACTGATCTTCCAGGGGCAGTGCAACCCTGTCCAGAAGAGATAATGCACCTTGTTAGACTTGGGAACCCATCATCCACAGAACTTCTATCTTAGACAGCACCCAAGCTTCTACAATTCTGAGCTTCATCAGAACTGTCTACAATGCTGAATGCCATTGCTGAAATAGGTTTTCCACCACAGAGGCCAAGCCTTTAAACAGCTCTGAATAAAAGCCACAATGGATTAGAAGCTCAACTAATGCAGGAGTCAAATTCATATTCCTAAATCAGGCGGTTATAGTCATATGCCTGGAGTAAGACAATGCTACTTGTATAGCCAGAGTGGGACCATGTGAGCAGAGCAGGCATTTAAAAAGTGGCAGATTGTGCATGGCAGAATTTCAGCAATATCTATGAAAAAGCCTTTTCAGTCCTTCTCCATTAGAATTAATATCAAATTAAGGCAGCATTGATCCCTGACGTGCTAGATTCTTAATGCAGCAGTCACATGTATAGTGTTGCATTTGCCTAAGCCATATCCTTTTTGCCTTCTAGATTATTGCCTGCTAATGACTTAAACAGGAAGCCAACAAGGTACAATCTGTTCCATAAAGAAATGAAATGCTTCCCTACACAGGAAATAGCAAAGGTAAATTGTAGGCAGACTATTAACTTAGCATGTTATACATCAAGTCTTTGAATAACTCCAGCAAGCATTCTTCAAAGCAGTAGCTACAGCAAGTTTACATGCCAGGACAAAATTGCTTCCTTGCATTTCATCAGTTACTCCTAGCCATGAGTACAGTTCTGCTTATAGCGTGGGGTTTTCCATGCCCTTCCTCTTTCTTGCGGCTGCCACTGCCTGCCTCCTGTGACCTCTCCTTGGGGTTTGGGAACACTTGGGAATGGCATGGGAATTGGTGCAGGGGCTGTACCTTGAGTGGGGAATCTGCAGGAATACAAAACCCCCCTGCAAAAGTGTTGTTTACTAGCTATGGGTTTGCTTTGGATCCAGCCAAGTACCTGATCAGGTGCAGAACCTCATTTCACTCTTTTTTATCTTTTTTAAAAAGTTTCCATTTTGAAATCAAAAACAGAGCAATAATCTGTTTACTATAATAAACAGAGCAAGCTGAGATAGACAAAATTGCTGATGGAATTCGATACGGATCCATCCTGTACAATCAGTCCTTGGAATCTATCCAGCCACACTTCATAAAAATGTAACACAAAATAAATCCTTAATCTATACAACAACAGATCCTCCGATCACTTCAGATCCTCCAGAGCTTTCCTTATCTTTTTTAAACATCTCAGATCCACTTACCCTGCTGCACATTCCTCTGGCGCTCTTCTAAACTGTGTACTCCACCAGTCCCTTCCTCCATTCTTCAGCTGTTGAAGGATCCAGTGATCTCCATCCAGAACCAGCTACAATTCTAACTCTGACATACTCCCTGAAAGGCTCTCTGACACTGCATTTTTAAGACTCGTGAAACACTACTTTGATTCTCTTAAAAGAAAAATTCAATGCATTAATATTAATTGATGATTAATTAATTAATTAATTAATTAATTAATTAATTGATATCTTCATTTTGTCTCCAAGAGCTCAGAGGACTTTCTCAACCTCTTTTCACTCTGAGGGCCAAATTCCATGTTGGAGAAGCTCTTGAGGACCATATTCTAGCAGTGAATGGGATTGAAGCCAAAGTAAATGGAACTAAAGGCAAAAGGGGTGGACTCCAAAATCCCAGAACCCTTCGACTTAAAGGTCTTACAGGCTTAGGAAATGCCTGGCACACCTTAAGCATGGAGAGGAAACTGCCCCAAAGCCAGCAAAGATGCAAATCTTCTGTGGTTAGCAGAAGGGGTGGAGAACTTAGGGAACCTCCAAACGTCTTGATTGGGACCCCAGAAGGCTAGAATTTGCTTCTGGACCTGAGGTTCTGTATCATCAAGTGCCCCTGAAAAGTGTGTGCATGCGTAGGGGGAGGGTCTATTGAATGAGGGGCCCTACGACAGGTGTGCATGCATCTTGCTTTTCCTTTGAGCAACACACTTCAGCTCCAGGATTCATTCAGAGAAATTATGGGTTACACATGTTTTCTTGGGTCATGTGACTCTTGTTCCATATCAGCTTCTGCAGCTGGCTGCCACTAAGTCTCAGACACAAGATGTTTGGAACCACAATATGGACCCAAAGGCTTGTTTCTTCCTCCTCTGCAGTCAGCAGGCAAGGCCCTCTTATGAGTCTGGCCAAATTCAGAAGTGGGGATATGCAAGGAATCCAGTGGGGACAGGAAACCTGTTGGATTCCTGGGTTTTGGCTAGCTAGGCTCAAGTTGGGAGGGTACCAGCTGTGAGTCCAAGTTCTTGCTAACTCCACTGCAGCATTTGCAAACTGCCGACCAGAAATCAAGCCCCATTGCCTAGAACAGCGTCCTGTGACTCACTGCGCAAATGAAGCCCTTCCACACACAGGCTGAATGGAGGAGGGCTTTCCAGAGTGAGGCAGGTGGGGGCAAGGAGGTTGTGCTTGCACCCACAAACACATGCACAGACAGACACTGACCACCATACAGCGCACACCTGAACTATAATTGGGAGGGATAGCTCCATGTCCGTTTGTGCATCTGGTGGCATCCACAAACCTTTGTGGACTCCCTCTGTGCTCAGCTCTCCTCCTCAGTGACGCTCGAGCGCTAGAGGAAGTCTGGCAGGCAGACACAAACTTCGGGGGACACTCAGCACATCCCTGTTCAGCAAAGAGGGTTAGTTCTCTCCTTGTCAGTTCTTTCTTATCTGCCATGCTCAAATTGTGGAAGCACATCTAGCCTCTAGCCTTTTAATTATTATGATGGAAGCCATTTCTGTGTGCTTTTCTTATTCCCCATAATTATTATTCCCCATAATCCCTGAAGAATCACTTTTGACTGGCTTTTCCCTACCCCCATTTGTTTTAGTTGTCTGAATATTTGTTAGGAAGAGTCAATATATGTTAGCCGCTTGGAACCACCCTACTTGGGAATGGAATGGATAATTTAGATTGCAAAGACTGCAAGAAATAAATGCAGCATAAACAGTTGGATTTTAAGACCATTTGTTGCTATTTTGTATCCTTTTGCTACGGCCACATAATGCTGTTCCCAGTAAAAATGCAATCGATTTGAAATGCTTCCATTAGCTGGCTAACACCAAAATGAGCCTTCCCTCACTTCCAGTGGTTCCATATAATCATAAAAGAATGAATTCTATCCTGCAATCTTCTAATTTGCCTTAGTGCTCTAATTAACTGCACTTTTGCTTTGGTAAGCATTAGTGAAGAAACTAGATCTCACATGCAAGTCTTCAGTGGTCATGATAACCTCTTGGTCTGGCAGCTCTAAAACTTCCGTGTAATGTTTTGATGTTTGATGCTTGTGCTTCATGGGACATCTGGCTCACATCTAGTTCGGAGATTATTTTGCTTACAAGTCTGTTTAGAGTGGCAATTCCTGTGACATTTGGTGGGAGGGAAAAAACACTATTTTAGGCTTGCGGGGCACCAGTTTTCCTGTCCATTAAGTATGTCTTCCCCTATCCAATTTCTTGTTCAGCAGCCATATTTTTCTAATCTGGACTTGCCAGCTTTTCAAAGAGTGGCATGCCTCCTGAGTTAGCTCTGATTTTAGCTGAGTGGCAAAGGACAACTTTGTCCTTCTGCAGGACCCAAGCTCCGGAACATACAAAAGAAGAAGATCTTACCCACACTATTATTGGCTTAGTTTAGAAGAGATTACACAGTCATTAGAAATATCATCCAGATTCCTCTGATGTGATCTAAGACTTCAGACCTCTCTTGAGATGAACAATTGATGACTCCTACATTGTTTTAGTTTTTATTATTCTAATTATTTAATTTCTGGCCTGCACCATTAGCCACACAGCTCCCTGGGCAGGCTACAACAATACAACCATGTAAAGCAATATAAAAATGCAGAAATAAAATAACAATAGAACAGTAAGGCAATAAAAGCACAATGATCTTGTCTTAAAAGAACTAATGATTGCATAAAAGGCATGTCACATTCTATTTAAAAGACTGACTGACAATTAAAATACCAGCAAAATAAAAAGGTCTTCAAGGAGTTGAAAAGAGTATGCAGAGGATGCCAGGTGAACATCTCTAAGGAGCTCATCCCAAAGTCGAGGTGCCACTCCCAAAAAAGGCCTTTTTCTTGTTACTACCCTCCTTCCTGCTGAGGTCAGGTCAGAATGGACAACTAGCTGATTCGCTATTCAAGGATGTCCAGGCTACTGCATCCTATAATTCTCTTCCTCCTTATTTCATGTGCTTTACACCTAAGTAATTCCTTACATCTGGAGCTGCTCTATAGTTCTTACTGAGAGGCTGGTTTTCATATGGTTTCCACCCACTTCAGGTTGCTCTGTTGTTGCCATGTGCCATCATGTGGTCTCCAACTTACGGAGCTCCTACGAATGAAAGCACTCCAACATGCCTCATCCATGAGAGCCCCTGCTCAGCTCTTCAAACGTCAAGGCTGTACCTTCCTATATGGCATAACTGCATCGCATAATTGGTCTTCCATTTCAGCTTCTGCTTTTGACTTTCCCTAATGTGATTGTCTTCTTCAGGGTGCTCTGGGAGCGATATTTTGCATTCTTCCCAAATGATGGTCTGCATTTGAGAATGGACATAGGTCCAATAGGATTTTAATTTTACTGTCAAAAATATTCTCTTTGCCCCTCTTCAGTCTGTGAAAGAAATTGTCCAAATCTGGGGTGCTTGGCACAAATCTTCCACTGGATTACAACCCTATTTGTGCATGTTTCCTTTTCATGCAGAGAAAACCGTTATTGCAAATCTCAACAGGAATCAGATACAAATTGAGTGGTGAGACAATGTGCAGAGAAGGACCCTCGTGATGCTGAACATCGCTCACTTGGCCACCAGCATTGTCTGAACGTGGGACGGTTTGCAGTTCCGGCACCTTCTCAAGATCATTCTGAGGTTGGAGCTGGCATTCTGACCTTGGAGAGTCCTGCCTCCACTCTCATATTCAGTGTGGTTCTTTCTGTGCTTGTTGGATGCAGAAGATGGAACACCATTTTCGTACCAGTGGAGCCGGGGGTGTATTCCATGGGATGAGAAAGGGTGCCTCACCTTCTCCTCTTCATAAGGAGGGAAAAAACATCTAGAAGGCCACAATCTAAAAGTTTTGGAGGATGGCAGGAGTACAAAAGCAAACTTAGCCTCCGCTTCCCCCCACTGTTCATTGAATAGCTTCAGTCTTCTGAGTTTGGAAGGTCACTGACTACTGCACTTCGTGGTGCCTTCTAGATCACCACAGTGGTCGGGTAGCAGCAGAAGACTCAACACAAACGGGATGCAGTGTATGAAAATGAAATGGTGAGGACTGGTTTGGATGGCGCTGTGAGTGCTGTAAACCATGAGCTGTGATGTTCACGCCTCACGTGTCATGAACACTCAGGGGCCTTCTGGAAGTTACTCGTCCCTTAGCCGTAGCGTCCTATCTGACACATGGGAATAATAATGTTGACCTTCCTTTCAGCTTGGTGTAAGAATTCACGAGCTGGCCAGATGTGGAAACATTTTGAGAGATGCTTTTGAAAATTACGGTTGTAAGGCAAACCCTGTTCATGACAAGATGAATGCTGAAAAACAGCTGCAACTGTTGTGAAACATCTAGTTGAGTGATTTTCAGGAGGGCTTCCTATTGAGTGCAACATGTACAAATGGCCCATTGCCTTCAGTTTAAAGCAGGCACAACAGCTGGAAAAGACGCAACTTTGGAATTGCACTTGAGGGAAAATATTTTCTGAGCTGTTTGCAGATTTGGCTGTTGACCTTGCCATCCCAGCTGTTTCTTTCAGTGTTCATGTTTCATGCATTACAAGCCATGGAGGAGGTCGCTTCGGAGCTGGCCTATTCATTAAAACACCTCAGCCTTCCCTCTGCACTTTGAATTCAGATGACTCTTTTGGCAGGGTTTATTTTGAAGTGAGTTGATAAAATTTATTCCCTGTAGCCAAATGAAATGGCAGTAAAGGAAAAGGTGACTTTTATTTTAAGGTGGTTAACAAAGGTAATTGAAGCAAGTAGTTAGTTGCCAAAAAGAAAATGATTAAGTGGTTCTGCATGGCACTGGTTTGTCTGCTTGCTTCAGACATGGAGATTCTATCGCTCCTGCAAAAAAGTGGAAGAAAGCCCAACACTGGTCACAAAAGGGGTCATTTTGGACCCCAGACAAAAATGCTTAGGAAAAGTCTATTGTTTGGCTGAATGTTTCTCTCAGGAAGTTTGAGTCAGCTTAATAATGCATTTCAGGTTAGCATTTGAACTTTTCTTCTGGAATGCATAATAAGAGAAGCTGCATAACAATGTTTGGTCTATTGACCTCTGATCTGAATACCAATAGTTTGGACTACAGATTTAAGCAATTTTTAAAGCTTTGCCTCTATTGGATTTAATTCTGTTTGCTGAAGGTTTTATATCAGATTCTTGGCATTAAATATGATCTGCATTTAATCTGTTTTTCCTTTGTCTGTGGCCTTTTGGGGGCTATAGAAGTACCCACAAAACTATTCTTATGAATACTTTGGGATGGTGTGTTACCCCAGGAATATATTGTTTCATAGAAAGAAAAGAGCGGAAGGCTAATTTCTTTTACTAGGGAGATTTTGACAATTGCCTAGAAGGGATAGACTGTTGGCCTATTTATGTGTAAATTGCACAACAGAAAGTAAGAGAGGGAAAACCAGTTACCCCAATAAGTGAGATGGAGCGAAGCATTAAGGTTGCTTTCAGATCACAAGATGTAACAATAGCACATCTAAACTAGAGGCGTATGAGTTGTTCTTTTTCTTGTGTACTCATATTTGGCACATGGCCAGAAGTCCGCTTTTACTAGGACCCCTTTGAGAAAACATTGTTTTCTACATAGTGTTTATGAAGATGCGTGTGGATGATAAGGTCTTACTAATAAAGCAAACTCCCGAAACATCGTAATGTGATCTCCGTGGCAGTTCTCATGCACCAGATAGGCAATCAATCTTTGTTTGAAATTGATGCATGTGACCTGACAGGGAAATCAAATAGGGATGGGATGGCTCAGAATTTCATTCAGTTTGGATCTTGATATAAAAACAAAGTTTACAAAGAAACTCCAAAGTGGTATAGGAAGACCTTGAGATTTAAAACAACAGCAGCAACCACCACCACCAACCCTCAAATGTGGGAGGAAGCAAAACAGACAGATTCATGCATTCAGGTCCTGGACTTTGAGTGCTTAGTGCTTAGATATCTTGGCCATGGTAGGCTTGGGATGAACCCTTTCAGAATCCATTCCTCTAGCATCTGTGGATTTCCTCTTGTGCTTACTCTGTCCCTGCAAAGCAAGCCAAGTCAAGATGAATTCCGCAAACCCTTGCAGACTCCCAGTTACAGAACCAGCCACCTTCCCCATGAGGTGCGGGATGTGGAAGAGGGGTGCACTGAGCAGCCATGCCAGGCACCTTTCCCAGTTATCAAACGACTTCTCTTCCTGCTCTTCCCAGCAGCACCAGATGTGGAAGAGAGGTGCTGCTTGCACAACATGTGAGTTCTGTTTCATCGTGAGCGTCCCGTGAGCACTGGGAGCACTCATCAGGAACTGAGACTCAGCGCCACGTCCAAGCAGACAAGAGTCCGGGGAGCTGAACCCAGGAAATCCCATGGATTCCTACCCCCAGATGAATTCCTCACACACCCCTAGTGAGTGCTACTGATCATTTCTGATCAGTATATCCTCTTTAACAGCAGGTAGGAAGGTCCATTGTGGTCATCAATTTATTTTGTAGCACTAGATTTGGCCAGTGACAATGGGTGAGGACCTCATGGGGATTGGTGGGACCACCACATATGGGCACCGGGCAAGCTGAATCCTGCGCCCCCTTGACTGGGGCTTAATCTGAGTAAGTTCTCCAAAACAGGAGCAACTGCAGTTCCTCAAAATCCAGGCGCCTGAACATGCCTGCAACTTAAAGGACATATTCAGCCACCAAGAGGAGGTGTCTTATTCTGCATCATGCCATTGGTCTATCCAGCCCTGTATAAACAGCTCTGACTGGCATTAACTTCCTAAGATTTCAGTTCCTGACTCTAAAATGGGAAATATAAGGGACTGGAGCTGGGACTGAGACCAGATCAAAGCACCCATGCCCAGATGTATGTATGCATGTGTTGGTTGTTGGCTTTAGTGGGACAAACCTGATGGACCCTGAAGATTGGAACAGAGAGCTTGCCAAATTCTAATGATTTTACATGGATCAGTTCAGCACTACTGGCGTTAGGACTGTTTCTTATAAAGAAAGAACTAAAGCCAATACGTTTGCTGCTGCTCTCAGCAGTGGCACAGCTTTCCTTCGTATTTTTAAGCAGATTGCCCCAACAAGCAATGAGTGCTGGGGAGATCTTGAACCCAACTTTATCTGGACCTGCTGCAGGTGAAGTGGGCACGCCCATTGAGATCCGGATACCTCTGCTCACCTTTTAAAGGTAGCAGGTTATTATGGTCAGTTTTACTCCTTTCTTCCAGTGAGTTTGATGGTCTCCCCAATCAGCTGGTCCCACCGCACACAAGGGGAAAGGATACACTCAGCAGAGAGACCAAGCGATTTTGTTATGCTCCTCAGCAACCTGCCTGCTCTTTCCTAGTTTTTCTATGGTCAGGACTGAGATGACATTTAATAAAAGCCAGTGAGAAGTTTTGTTCCTGACCAAAAGGTTGAGAAGAGCACCAGGAGGCATAAATACTCAGGACTACAATGAATGATGGAGGTACAAGCTGTTCTCTGCGGCGTAGCAAAGAATGTTTGGAAGCCAAAAAATGTCCTCAAAAGAACCATATTGTGAGTGAGGGATTTGATTCATTTTGTTTATTGGTTTGCTGTTTCCAGTTTATAACCACAGCCGGCAAGGCTGCAAACTTTCCTGAAATATATAGTGTGGTTGAAGGGATTGGATCTGTATGAACCCTTCGTAATAAATCTTTTGGGTTGCTCTATATATAAACAGATATTGCCTACAAGCGTGAGGGATGTAAAGGAGTGTTTTCTTGACAAATACGCTGACATGTTTCCTGCTCAACAGTCCAGGGAAACAGTGTGTCCCTCCTGCGTAATGTTCTCCTCTCTGGAATTGAATTGATCATGGAAATGAAAATAGGGGAGCCAGTCAATCTGAAGGTCATTCAAAACTGCTAAGTTCACTTCTGTTCAGTTTCCTATTTTTCCAGCTTTCAGTTTGTTCCACCCATTCACACATTACTTTGTGTTTTGTTTGGTGTTTTAACCCTGCATGCCATTTCCATGCACATTTGTGTATGAAATTTTACACACACTTTTCCTAACATATATACTTATTTTTGAAGCAATTGCCCCTATTATAATGCAGGTATGCACACTTTCTTCCCAGACATCCTTTTTCCTTTTCATATGCATGTTTGTATGCATTTTCAATCTGCAAACCGCATGCCCAAATTTGGAAAAGTGTGACTATTGCTACATATTTGCATTCCAATTTGTCTGTAAGTTTGGGAAGCGTGAATGTGCTAAGCTTGTGAGCTAAACAAATTTCTCACCTGTTCCTATCATTTTGTCCTAGTTGTAGCGTTGAGGCAGAACCAGCAAAGAGCTGACAGATTAGCACATCTCCATCAGTGATGAATGGAGAAGCGGAATGGAAGAAACATCCCCAGTATTGATGCCTATTGAATAAAAAGCACATCTCATGGAACTCACTCACAGGGATCAAAACTGATCCAATGTGGTTCCATGGGAGATCCATGCTCAGATCCCCTGACATCTTTCCCCCTTAAAATCAGTCACGAAGGGAATGTGGGGCTGCCCATGAAGATGGTCCAGCGATTGCCATTGGTGCAGAATCAAGTCGCTCCACATAACACCTGTTCTTTAAGAACTGCACTGGTTGCTGGCTGTGGGCTGGGCCCAAATGACATATAAACCCCCAAATGGCTTAGGCCCCAGTTACCTTAAGGAGTGCCTACACCATATATGCTTACCTGGCCCTTGAGATCTATGCAGGGGCCCTCCTGTGTGAGCCATCTCTTAGGAAAGAGAGAGGGATGGCTGCTGGGAAGAGGGTCTTTTCTGCTGCTGCTCCCCATATCTGGAATGCTTTCCCCAAGGAGATGCATCCAGCACTGTTTTTATACTCCTTTTGGCACCAAGCAAAGACCTTCCTTTAAAAAAAAACATTTTAATATCTGATGCCACAAGCCTTTGCTTTGCTTGTTTTCATCTGTATTTTAATTGCTCTTCTTTTATGGATTTTTAGGAGTTGTGATGTCTTTAGTTTTTACAAGGGTTCTAATCTGAATGTGACCCGCCAAGAGGTGCTGTGGCCCAGTAGGCGGCATACAAATTAAATACATAAATAAATAAATAAACTGATTTTGACCCAAGAATTAGCACCGGAGGAGTGAGATTAAACCCTGATCCAGAGACCAGTTCAGTGATCTAACTCTCGCATGGCAAAACAGTGTTTCTTCCAGTGACAGGATTATGGGCAGAGTAATACAGACGCTTGCACTATTTAAACAGTGTAGCTCCTAGCAGGTTTGACCGCTTGTGTGTGTGGAGGGAGACATTTTCCATTCTCAGTAGTTTTTCCTTTTATCCTTTTTGTTTTATTTGTTTGTTTTATCATCTGCTTCCCCTCTTGTTGGTGCTAATTATTTGCATATATTAATTATGTGTATTCCCTTGTAGGTTCTCACTTGGATTCACTGGGAACTGTTATATTCATTAAAAATGGTACAGCGGCTTGAAGGGATGCCAGCGGTTCCATTTTGCAAGCAGTTGTTTGAGTGAATAAACTTGGCATCTCTCTAGACATAATTCTTTGGTTTTCAGGGTATAAGGCACATCTCCCTAAGTAAGCACAAGTCATTGCTCAGGATGGCATGAAGTGACTCCCAGTGACTTCAATCAAGCCTATTTTTTCCATGAACTCAGACAAGCAGGTTCCCTTTCTTAGAACATTGGCTTGAAATTGCTTCACTGAAATTGCTTCAATTGTTTTGAAGCAGTGGGTTCCAACCCGCAATGGAACCCACTGCTTCAAACCGTAGCAATGGCTACTGGTTATACATAGCAGGTTTTGAACTTTGGAGCTGTTGGCCAACTCCAGGACTCTTGAGGACCAAATCTGAACCTCAGGGTTCAAGAGATAGCCACATCTTCCTTTCTTACACTATTACCTTTCCAATACCTGTAAATCATTCAGTAGATTCCTAGTTTTGTCACATTTTTCCCCCTGTGTAAAAGGTATTAATGCTTCTGAAGGCTTACTTCATGACATTAAATGTTTTAAGCAAAAATATGCTGGTATTATGATCCTGAGCCTTTTGCCTTACTTCTACCCACCACTGATCTGAAATGGAATTTTGTTCTTAGGCTGAAAAAGATTCAACCTCACCCCCACCCTTAGATGTTAGAGAAATTCACAAAGTAGAAGCTTTTGGTGCTACGTATAGTCTGCTAGTTATCTTCATAGCAGACCTGTGAGATCAGCTGGCCTGGAAGATGGTGACCACAGTTCTCAGGTAACCAGAACAAGGCCGGAGCAGAATGGCAAAGTGTATTACAGGCCTGGAGATCAAGTGCTGTGAGAAAACATGGAAGATCCAGGTATGCCTAGAGAAGAGGTGATTAAATGGTGATAAGGCATTGCCAGGGTGAGGACCCTGTGACCCTCCAGGCTCTGCTTGACACAAAATCCCATCAGTTCCAGCTAGGATGGCCACTGATCAAAAACTCTGGGAGTTGTAGTCCAGAAACAGCTGAAGGAGCGCAGCTGCTGAAATATCAGAAAAGTTGTCACATGTCTGATGGTGGAAAGTATTTTTCCCCTTTTGCTTGAGAAGGTAAGGTCTGTGCTGATGAATTTTAATTCCAAGAAAGAGAATTTTGAAATCAGAATGGACTTACTCATGAAACAAGCTGCTAGACAGTGGAACAGATTGTCCAGGAAGGTGATAGATAAGTGTTTTTCTAACACTGGCTGGGTGGCCACCTTTCAGAGAAGGTGTGGTAGCGCTGGATTTCCTGCACTGGCAGAGTGTAGGATTACATGACCTTTGAGGTTCTCACAAGTATGTGATTTTGTGATTCAGGAGCTAGATAAGTTCACCCACTGAGCTTCATATCCGTGACAGGAATTGATGCAGATCTCCCCAGACTAAATCTAATACTTTGGTCATTAGTTGGGTGAGTATGATTCTCTCTGGTAGCGGTATTCCATAATCACTTCCGAGTAGCTACCCAGCTGACCATCAAAGGTGGAGACACCTAAAATATGTAGCCTCATTTGCCTCAGTGGAACAGAACTATCTGGAAAGAAAAGGATTTTCAGGCAAACTTGAGCATTTAAAGATACCTTTAAATGAGCATTTATCCACATATCCCTGCATTTATACCATTCTTGCTTCAAACTGCTGCTGCTATGCCATTTCTTTGAATGCCCTCTGATGGATTTGGAGATTGGGGCACTAACCTTTGCTGCTTTCAGGCTCACAGACAGCACTGTGAGTGCAGTGGAGAACTGACAGTTTGTAAAGCTACAGGAAATGAGCAGAAATGCTCATTTCTGGAATGGCTACATTAGTAGCCCTCACAGACAGGTTCTCTGTTAACCCATCCTGAACCGGAAACTAGCATGTCTGCTAATTTGAGGGTTTGTTCAGCAGCACTGTCATGGCAGATTTAGAAGTGTAGGGTGGGGAGTCCCTTCATGACAGTCAGAACCACACCTCAAAGCCACGCCCCCATCCAAGCCACACCCCCAAGCCATGCCCATTTCTGAGATTGTGACCAATAAAAATGAGCTTGGTCTCTTTATTTGAATTTCTGCTGAGTAATGAAAGCAAGATGAGGGTAACTCTTTCTGAGGTGAAACAATGACAGCTTCTAGAAGTTATTTCTTATCATTGTATTTCTTATGAATGAATGACTTTTTAATATTATGTTCATATCCCACTCTCCAGCCAAAACACTCCAAGTGGCTTATGTGGAATTAATAACGCAGTTGCTCATCACAGGAATCAAAAATATGTCATACAGAAAGGGACAGGGAGGGAAGAGGAATAAAGGAAACTCAGGTACTAATAGCCCACACTTCTAAAAACATATGCCCTTCTGTTCTCCTGAGAACAGCAGTCTGGATTGACAATCACTGTTTGGTTTGTTTTAATTTTCTGTGGCCTCTGCAACCACTGCTGTTGTGTGTGCGTCTGTGTGGGAGATCCTCTATGAGTCCGCGGTCCGTAGTTTAGGGATTCCAGTTTCTCAAAACATCTTTTATTGAATTTGTACTGAATCATGTGTAAATAGCCCAACTGATGTAAGAGGAAATAAAGACTATCAAGAAGTCATGGCTATTTTTTCTGACTGATTCCAGTGAATATACTCCAGTTATGATACTTTAGCCGTTGTTTTCCCAAATAATTCTGGAGCTAAGAGTTGCTAGAATCACCTTACAGAGCTACAGATCTTAGAATGGTTTATCAGCCAGTTCCTCTTCCCCAGGAACTCTGGAAGCTGTACCTCTCTGTGTGAGGAATAGGTGTCCCCTAATGAGACTCCGTACCCTTGACAAACCATGGTCCCCAAGATTCTTTGGGGAAGTAATGGCTGTTTAAAGTGGAATAAAAGTATTCTAAATCTGTAGTGTGAATAAAGACTAAATCTGAAACCAACCCTCCATTTGGGCTTCTGAACAGTGCTCCAACCCTCTCAAAACAAATTACTTAGCAATTGTCCAGTCCCTTCCCTCACCATCCCTGGAAGCATCCACTCTGGCTCTTGAGCCATCAGAATCATTGAGGTTTCTTCTTCGCCATTGGCTAACATAATGCGCCAACCGCCACTGGAGGCCGTTTTTTAATAAACAGGAGCAATGACACATGATGAATTAGTTTGGATCATATTTCTGAGCCAATCAAGGCCCTGTTACTAAAACCTTTTCCACATTCTTGGATGCTGCTTACTTTGCTGGATTGCATCAAATATGTAAGTCAGCTGCTGCCTCTTGGCCATTGTTACCCAAGTAGTCTCTGAAACCTGCAATTGCGGAATTAACTGGTAAGTTGAAACAGTTGCATAATGATGACACTTCTTCTTCTGCACATCTTGGCTGGATTTCTGTTGGCCACTCATCATGTTATAGAACCTGAAGTTCCTTTATGACGTTAGGGAGGGACCCCTTGACTGTGGACTTTGTTGAATTCACTGTAAGTAGGTTGCGTCTCTTGTTGTTCACTATGCTGGTTACTGACTGACCGTGATTGAAGGACACTCTTTTCCAGTTATCTGTCAGTGTGATGGAACCAAATTTATTTTTGAACACTGCAGATTCTGCTTTTAAAATGGCCTCCCCCTTTTTCTCCACCAAAGTTTCCCAGATTCTAACAGATCTTTGAATATGTTTGTCTACTCTCACCATGGTAGTGGTTCTTTGCTGAAGATATTCTGAGAGGATTGCCAGTTCATTCAAAACATCATACA
Organism: Varanus komodoensis; assembly: GCF_004798865.1. Lineage (NCBI taxonomy): Eukaryota > Metazoa > Chordata > Lepidosauria > Squamata > Varanidae > Varanus > Varanus komodoensis. Next base: position 9,352,451 of record NW_025335606.1, read on the forward strand.
AAAGGGCAGAGATCAAGCAGAAGTTGTTCAGAAGACAAATGGTTATACAGAGCATTAAAAGAAGATCTCTGTTTGTGATCGACTCCTGTCCTCACTAGCAAACTTGACATGTGCTATAAACACAGAGAACCGTGAAATTCCAAACCGCTAAATAGCCCTAAAGGCTCTTTGAACCCATCTGACAACCAGGACCTTCCCAATCCTATTTATCTGCTCATCCAGTTGCTCTGAACATTGTCTGAGCTCTCATTTATTTTGTGGTGACCCGCTGTGTGATGAAAAAACCTTGCCCATGAATGTACGGAAATGATTCATACCACGGATTTCTGAAACTGTGTTATCATCAACCTGCTCTGACCTGTGAGGCAGACGATGCCACACCATGATGTTGGGAAATATTTTACAAAGGCCCTGTGCAACTCCCAGTTTCCTTTCTAGCATCACACTAGCTCCATCACTAATAAAACATACGAGATTTTGTTGGAGGTACTGAAGATTGAAACCATGTGATTTTAGGCATCGTTGGTGTTCTAGATTCTGCATTTTTCCCAGTAACTTCTAATAAGTCAAGAACAATGAAACATGGTTCTTTTTGTTTATCATATTCACATTTTAGATACACTATTAATCTGCTTTTATCACTGAGATTTACAGATTTATCAATAAGAACTGATACCTTACTGTGGATATTCTGTATTGCTTTGCAGATGTCTGATCTCATTATTAATGTAACGTGATTGATATTTTGAGTGGCACTGAATCTGGAATGCAGACCTTTAGCAAACTGTACACGATTCACTTTGCAAGCCCTTTTTATTTGGGATGCATTGCAATGATCAATGGAAGCCCCCCGTGTTGCTTTTTGGCTTCATCTAATATTTACTCTGCCTGTTTATGGGCAAGCAATTAGGAAAGCTGCCACACCTTCTTTCTAAGTAACTTGATTCTATGCATCAGAACTTCAACACCATTCCCTTGAAAGGGAAGAATCTTGTGTTTTGCAAGTTCCTAAATGCTTAACTTTGGAACATGCAGAACAACCAAGACTGCTTGATTCACACTTCAGCCATGGATTATTGCTCTTCCTGTTTTCCCACATTTCCACTGACCAAATTTCTGGCCAGACATTACTGACACCATCTGACTGTCCTTTGCTATTTCACAGAGATTGTGCAAAATACTGACTTCTGGGTCCACGCAACCAAACTGCTGCAACCAAACTGCTTAATGGGATGTTATAATGAGAATTCACTGTTTCTTCTGCAACTCCAGCAGTCTGACGCTCCACAACTGCTTTTGGTTTTTTGAAGTAGGAATTAATAATGGTTTGCTTGCAGTTCGAAGCACTTTTTGCGGTCTGCATAACAGACTCAGAAAGCCCTGTGAAGTTCAGCACTAACTAATCTCACAGGGAGAACAGAATACAAAAGAGCACTCACTCTTCTATACCCTCCAAAACAAAACACAAACCATTCCTAGTCTGCTATGTAAAAAGGAGAAAGGAAACTTAGCTGCTACAACTGGAACTTAACTACTCCCTTGGCGAGAAATAATTTTGACCTTTCAGTGATCTTGAAGCCACCCTCTGCCTATTCATTTCTTTGCAACTGAAATACAGGCATAAATGACCAGGATGGGAGGCAAGCGGGGATAGGAGGTAGCTTTTGGAGCAGCGAAGGCAAGCTGGCCACATGTTGCTGAACAGCAACGGCTGACCAGGAGGGAAACATCACAGAAAACACATGTCCGTACCTGGCAGGCCTGTCCAGGTAGGGACTGCCCAGGAACTGTTTGGGAACTGTCGAAAAAACACCCCTTTCTTATCCTGTTAAATTCAGGACTCCAATGCAGTGGCAGCTGCCAGCCACGAACCAGCAAAATTAAGGCTCTTGAGAGGTATTAGGGAAGGACCCTGGCTTTAGAGATCCAGCAACCCCTGAGCCCACCTCCCAAAGAAGTGAGCAACTCTGACCCCAAGGACTCCTTCCACTGGCCCCTAATTGCCCAGGCATTGCTGACTGTACATCATGCTAGCACTGGGTTGTGTTAGCAGAGCATTTTGGTTGCATTCACACACATGACAAAAACCCAGTGTGGTTACCATGGTTCAGTTTTTTACCATGCAGGCAATCAGGTGGTTTCCATCCTCCCCATTCAGTTGGCATGTATCCCATCAGAGGTGCACCTGAGATTCCACATGTGTATCTTCCTCATCATCCCGTTTATTATTATTATTATTATTATTATTATTATTATTATTATTATTATTATTATAACGTTTCTATGCCGCCCCTTGCCGAAGCCTCGGGGCGGCTTACAACACAATAAAATACATTGAAATACAATAGCACATAATAAATTACCATTAAATACAAAAAATACATTGAGTTACAAACATAATAATATAAAATTAAAATTATCAGTATAAAATATAAATTATCAGTTTATAGAAGCTGGATGGCTGGAGCAGCCGCTACAGCTGCCACTCTGTATACCATGACTGTGAAAAACATGGTCCTGGGTTCAGACAGCCCAACGAGCCACAGTGGTACAGAGAAACCACAGAACAAACCATTGCTTCTGACCAGGGATGCTAAAAACCCATGCTTACCATGGTGAAATAGCATGACTGGGTTCAACAACACAACAGATAAGCAACGGTAAGAAGCACCCCCCCCACCATGGCTCGTTGTGGTGTCTGAACCCAGTCAGTGAGTGGAAGAGCAGCAGGACTGTTGATAATGCCCTATTAGTGCATTGGAGTTTAAAATAAATTGTGAATGTAAGAATGAACCAATGTAAGCAGTTGCAGTTTGGTGAATCAGGAAAGCTTGACTAGATTAGCTGTCAGGATTATTTTCCTTGGGACGTTATGGGTGACGGGATTTTGTTTTGTATTTCCTCTCCAAGCTGCCTCTCCCTCCTCTCATCTACTTCCATCTTTCTTGTTGACTAATTAATCATGATGGATGTCACCTGGCCTATGAAGCCCTTGATTGAGGACTCAGTAGGGCAATAATAGGGCTAGCTAAGACTGTAGGCCTGATGGCTGTTAGTTTTGCCAATTGATTTCCTCATATACGGTGTCAGTTAATTATTCAGACTTGTTCAATGCACAAATGAAAGCAGCCATTGTGCCTATATTTCCAATTGATTTTTCTCACAAACATGAACAGCAATTTGCCTGTCCAAGGAAAAGAAGAAGTGAAATAATGCCCATTTTTCAAGCAAGACTTGATGGAAATTCTCCATGAAAAAGTGTAGGGTATGAACCTCATCTTGTAGTTGGAACCCAGCACAGCATAGAGTCACCATGGAATTGGGCCCAGAGTGGGGGAAAATAGCTAAAATCTGAATCTGAAGCTAGGATCTTCCATTTTGGGCTGAAATATCCAAGGGCTTGCAAGGAAGCAAATTTTTGTTTTAAGAAGCCAAGCCTTAATTTTCAGGTGGGTTTGGCATACTGTTAAGCTGCCATCTAGTTTTAAAACTTAAGGCTAGGTGTGGTTTCTCCTCAGGAGGGCTCCACTTTTGAAAGAACTAAAGGGATCTGTTTTGATATATCAGGACAAATCTCTCAGACTGCTCCTGCAAAGCCTTTCCGTGACTGCAATGGACCTTTGCTTTGCCCGCGGTTACATAATGACATGTGGGAAAGATGCCACCTTTCTGAGGGTTTGGACTGCATCTGACTGTTTCTTGCTCATCTTGCAGCTTGTGTGTGTGTGTGTGTGTGTGTGTGTGTGTGTGTGTGTGTGTGTGTGTGTTTGAGCGCAGATGTGGGCACAGGTGTGCTTGTGCGTGCGAGGGGACAGGTGTTCATGCTTCTGTAGAAATTGTTTTTCTTTTTTGCTTGTTTTTGCTTTCTAGATATCTTAGGACTCTGTGTGTCTTGGTCTTTGTGCTTTTGTCTGTGTGTGTGCGCGTGCGTGTGTGCGTGCGTGCGTGCATGCAGAGAGAGAGGGAGGGATGTTACGAGTATCTGCCTTGAATTTTCTTGCAAAATAAATAAATCACCACATTGAATGTGAAAACAAATTCTATTCACTGGTTTGTTTTCTGCATTTATTTCATTTCTAGGCAGCCCAAAAGCCAAAGTTCTCTGTGTAGTCAAGGAAAGTTTAAATGTCCGTGGAACACAGTCTGCATCCATAATAGCAATTCCCTAAGAATATAGGAAGAGCTGTATTGGACTGAATGGATATTTGAGCCTTAAAGCAGCTGTGGTTGAGTCGGTCAGGGCCAGGGCCATCGGACCCATGGGCAGGATCGCCCCCACAGCTTGTATTGTTCCCGTCATTCTAATGGAAGAACTCCCAGTTTTCTTCATCTGGTTTCCAGGTCTGAGTCCTGCAAATTTCATTGGCATCTCTTGCAATTTAGAAGGATCTAAGCGCCTACATTTGCAGAGGAGCTAAGGACCATTTTAATACTTACCTTGCAGAGGCAGAATTGTGGCTGACCATCTTTTGCTAGTGTTGCTGATGTATTATTCAAAAAATAAAGTTGTCTTCATGAAAATCTGACATTAAGAGTAGGAGGGAGTGCACAGTAAGAACTTTGCAGAGGCGTCTGCGTTCATCGATTTCAGAACACTGTTATCTAGAAGATGGTTAATTTCTTCTATCCTGGCTATCAAAACTCAACAATTATAGTATCTTTTTTAAATGACATATATTGCCTTCCCATTTTTTCCCTTGAAACAAAAGTACAGCAAGGTATTAAAATACAGGAATTAAGGTTGGGAGACATTTTTTGCAGTTCAGTTTAGATAAGGGTTTGTCAAAATTCACGAAGTTCTTCATATGGAAGTTGGAAAGTTCTTGAAAGTTGGAAAAGAGAAAAAATAGATGTGGAAGAAACTGAAACAGGGATTTGCATTCTTCGGTCTGAATAGTTTTGGTCTGAAGATGCTGCTTTCAGCCTTCATTGTGACACTGAAGTACTACAGCGGTACCTCGGCTCACGAACTCCTCAGTTCACGACCAAATTGGGTCGCGAACAAAAATTTCATAAAAATTTTGACTCAGGTCTGAACTCCGCATTGGGTGGCGACCACAATTGCTGCCATCTCCCCACCACCTCCTGAGCGGGGAGATGGCCACGATCGCAGCCGCACTCGTCCAGGGAAGACAGGAACGATTGGGGTTGTGCGTGGGGGGGGGGGGAGGTGGCCAAGATTGCACCCGTCTTTCCTGCACGAGCGCGCCCATGATCACACCCGTCTTTCCTGCAAGAGTGCAACCGTGCTCTCGCCCATCTCCTGCCACCAGCATGATTGCACCCATCTCCCCTCCCCCAGTGCACCCGTGGTCATGCTGGGGGGCGGGACATGGTCGCCATCTTGGTTGCTCTTTGTAACTTTGCTTCAATTTTTTCTGATTAAAGAAATAGTTGCAGAGTGGATTAACCTTATTTACATTGAACCTTATGGGGAAATTTGACTTGGCTCATGACCAATTCAGGTCACAAACAGAGTCCTGGAACGGATTAAGTTCATGAGCCAAGGTCCCACTGCACTTTGTTTTATCTTTTCTTTGTCAGCTACATGTTGGGCAAATACAATGTGGTTCTCTCCATAACAGGAATAGTTGTACCTACTGAATTTGATTGGTACAGACCTGTGAGAATTTCACTGTCATACATTTTTATAAGAGCTTAGGCTATGGGCAGGATAGAATTGAAAATAATAACAACAATAACAGTAACAACAATATTAATTTTAAAAGCCTTTCCAACGTTTGCACATTTCTTCATGTTCAAGATGGAAAAGATCATCAGATGAGGAAAAAGCCAGATGTGCCCATAACTAGCCAGATGCAGCATAGACTCATAGAAGAGAAGAGTAGGATGCAAAGTTACACCACCCCATTCAGGTGACTCTCCAGATACTTTTTTAATGTCTCCAGCGAGGGAGAGCCCGCAACTTCCCCAGGGAATAGGTTCCATTGCCATACTGCTCTGACAGTGAGGAAATTCTTCCTAAATCTGGATTCTTTTAACTTAATTCCCTTATTCCATGTCCTGCACTCTGGAATGAACAAAAAGAGATCTTGGCCATCCTCTTTGTGACAGCTTTTCTGGTACTTGAAGAGTGCCTCTTTTCTTGAGCCTAAACATGCCCACTTCTCTCAATATATTCTCACTGGGCTTTGCCTCCAGTCCCTGGATCATCCCTGTGACCCTCCTCTGAACCCTTCCTAGCTTTTCCTCATCTGTTAAAATTTTGGGGCCCAGAACTGGGCACACTACTCCAGGTGAGGTCTGACTAGAGCTGCATATAAAGGGACTAGTACTTCACATGTTTAGAAGTGTCATAACTGTCAATGCAGCCCGAAACGGCATTTGTCCTTTTTTGTATCAGCATGTGCTATTGAGCAGGAATACCATGTCTTGAGTTAATGCGGCACCATTACTGTTGCTGACATGGTGCAGTTCTAGAGGGCACCCATTGCCCTTTCACTGCAGATGTGGGGTCAGATGGTCTTGACACGGGGCTTGGTTGCACACCTCTGCATGTACTGTACATAAGGGCAGACAAAGGCTCAGAAAACAGGCTACATGTTCCAAAACCTATGAACGCATTTTATACAGAACTGTGAAACCAACGTAAATGTGGAACAGTGTGGGACATGTTGATGGGGGAAGGAGTCCTGTGTTCCTCACATGTTAGAGCGTGCGGTCACTAACTTTCTCTTCACACAAGGTATAAACACGTCATGGAATTTGCTGCCAAAGGTGGTGTGACAACCATTAGCTTAGGTGACATTAAGGGGGCAAAACCAATTCTTACAGGAACTTGGTCTGTCAGTGGCTAATTGCTCAGAGAACAGAGAGGAACTGCCATTTTAGGTGAGGAATGAGGTGTGGTGGTTAAGAGCAAGCTGGATTCTAGTTTCTGCTCAGCCATGGAGCCAACTGGGTGACTTTGGGCCAGGCCCAATCTCTCAGCTCAACCTTCCTCACAGGGTAGTCATGGGGATAAGACTGAGAGCAGCAGGAGGAGAAGGATGTAAGCCACTTTGAGTTCTTTGTGAGAAAAAGGGCAGGGTATAAAGCGGATATAAATAATAAAAAGTGTGTTGCTGAAATTGGAGTACTTTGGGGAGGTGGGGTCAGAAGGCCTTTTGCCTTAGTGTCTGTCAGCTTTCCAGAGGAATCTTGCTTGTTTGTCTCTGTGGAAAGCAGGAAGCAAGAGGGACTTTCAGCTTAATCCAGCAGTACTCCTGTTTGGACCACAGCAGGGTCCCGAATGGCACAGGCCTTTGCTGAAACAAGTCGGGGCCTGCTTGGCTTGCTGCAGCTACGAGTATTCCAGGCCACCATGGAATTGCAGTGAAAAATCAACCTTTTTGTGGGGTCAATTGTGGAGCTCCATTTTCAGTTTTTCAGATAAAACAATCATGGGTTGTTATGCTTGTTTAAAGGTAAATACCAGCCACACACTTGTCAGCATGGGTGAGCCGTTGCTTTTGTGTGGTGTTGGTAACATATCCTCATGAAGCACTCATAAAATCCCCTTACCTCTTTGTGTGCCCTGCTGAGCTATTATGATGCATCCAGTTCTGTGCCGCTTTTTATCTCTGCTAATAACATTAAAACAAAAGAAGAGAAACACCTACTAATGCTCTTTAGAAAAATGGATGGCATTTCTCTAAAATAATTTTTGGCAACACATCATTATTTCCTAAACTCTAGAAAATTAACATTTTTCTACCTAAAGTGACAGGAAATGAGACAGCTGTTGATGCATACCCACAATTTATGATTACTTAATGAGTTTTTATTACTTTAATTAATCATTGCAAGGAGTTATTTCTTTTCGTTTGCCTACATAATGGATTTTGAGCACAAGTGGCATTCGCAGGCCAATAGGCTTTCGATTTTAAGCTTTACAGTCTAACTGGCAGGGTTCCTGTTTGCATGCATAAAATTGAAGAGGAGGCTGGCCAGATACTTGGATGCAGAAATAGAAGCTGTGACATGGCGCCCCCTAGTGATGAGCAGCATAGTTTTCCCTGCAAGTGCTTGCAGGAGCGCACCGGTACATCCTTGCAAGGACTGGGGCCTAGCACAGTTAGGAGCTCAGGAAGGCTCCATGAACGTTTTCCCTGTGCCGCTCAGCTCGATCGTCGTGACATCTTCCTTCATAGTGGTTTGACTGTACCCCTTGTCTTCAAGCCTTGTCCTCAGGCGTGCTTCCAACATCCAGCCTTGTCCTCAGGCGTGCTCTTGTTATTGAGTGCTCCTTGAGTGCTTGAACCTTTGGGCTGACTCTGTCCTACCATGCCTCTTGTTCCTGTTCCTTGTTCTTTCCAACCTCGCTTTGTTCCTAACACTGCTTCGCCACGCCAGCAACGGACCTTAGCTTGCCTTGGACCTTGTCTTCACCTCTGATGTCTACAATGCCTTGTTGATATCTCATCATTCTCTCTTGCCAACCTCTGGTCCTGATGTTCCACCTATAGGCACCTGGCACCTACATCTCAGATCTGATGGATTCCATATTGCAAACCATGCTTCTGGAAAGGGACATTTGAACTCCATGTTCAAATCCACATTTTTGTGTAAACGGTCTTGATTTGTACTTCCAGGAATATTAAACCAGGATAGTTTTGTGCTTTTCTAAATTTAGCAAGGTTGCATTAGCAATCACTGTAGATGCTTCTCAGCTCAGAATAAATATAATGAAACATGTACAAACGTGTAGTTTAGAGAAATTTACATAAAATGCAAATTTTGAATAAATGATTTTACAAAAATACTTATTAGGGTAAAATGAATTATATAAATTCTTGTTTTTGTGGAAAAGGCATATAAAATAATGCATGCAGCTCTGCATGTTGAAATATTTATCAAAGACTGATGAAGAAACAGGCTGGAACTGTCTCATGAAGGGGCACGTCCAAAAGTGACACTGACTAGAAATTGTCTGTTCTGTCCACGCTTGCTTCTGATTGAATTTGGAATTTGCACTATAGGGACAAAATGAAATGAGTACAGCACAGAGGCCCAAGGGGCTAACATCAGACATTTGCCTCAGCTGTTAGGCTAGTCTTGCCCACGCAGATAGGAGCAGTTTTCTAAATTCAGCTTGGCGGTTCACATTCTTCTTACATCCAGAAATATAATTATGGATTTTCCCAGCTGGCTCCCCAAACAATGAACCGACATTCTGTTTTTTGGGGTGGCCCTTAGTCCTACTTTGTTCTTTTGAAGGCTGCCCTTTCCACAGCCAGAACGAACAGTCGGACCTTGATTGTGTCTGCCAGGGGCACCTGGGGAGAAGAAGGAGCATAAGCAGACAGTCCACGCGGCACAGTTTCTCCAGATATGGTGAAATGAATGGGGTCTTTAGAATCAAAGTTATATTCAGGGTTTCTAAATTTGCCTCCATGCCTATAAATTTGCACAGGAACATTTAATGTACACCTCTACTTTTACCGTTTCTTTTTTTGGGGGGGAGGGACAGGCGAAGACAGAACGTAACTGGCAGCATGTAGGTGGTGCGTGAATCATGGTTGGGACAAACTGTGCTGGCTTTTGTTCCTCCTCGCATTGATGGTCCTCCTCTTGCACTTGACCCGGTCCTGAGCCAAGCCACAGGGAAGCCCACAAGGCCACGCAGAGTCCTAGTTGCACCACCATCCGGCTTCTTCCGCACTGTCTGCAGCAGCCCAAAAGGGACCCAGCGGAAGAGGGAAGCTGCTCGCACCGTGCTTGGGATGGGGAACTTTCCTGGTCCGTCCTTCACAATCAACTGATCTTCACCAGCCCTCGTCAGCCCCAGAAGGAGCTGCTGCTGGAGCGGCTTGTCCTGGCACACAAGGGGAGTGCAGCTTGTGAGGCACATGGGCTTTCATTCCTTGTGGGGAAGTCTGGCAATGCTGCCTATATTCATCCAGAAGTTGGACTTTGGTCTGCTGCAAAGCAGACTGGCACCCAGGAAGTGCAGCTCAGGGAACCTGTTGAATTTCCACACCGGGACAGATTCTTTACACACCCCTAAGCTGGGATAGTGGTGGAGGAAGGGGAATTCCTTATTTATTGTAAGCAGTCCAGAGACCCAGAGTGATGGACAGGTTAAAAATATCCCAAATAAATAAATAAGTCCCTTGCCAGAGGAGATGACGCTGCATCCTGGACTAGGTGGTCTCCATGATCCATGGCAGCATCCTGTGCTAGAGGTATTAACGAAGTTGTTGTGGAAGAGCTCGAACAGAGGCCTGGCTTAACGTGGACTTCGTTACTGAGGCTCGCTTTGCTTTCCCGTGCCTCGTCCTGCCAAAATGAACAACTAATAGATGCTGTGAGACCGTGTGGCTGAGGAAAGCTGTGATTCCTTTTGCAGGCTGATGCTTGATGCCATTCCCTGTGTGTACATGTATCCTGGTCCGTGCATGTTATTAGCAGGCACTTGGGCTGGGTCCAGTTTGTAGAAAGCTAATTAGTCCATGACACTGGCAGCCTTCTCTTCTTGGTGTTAATTTGTCCATATTCGTGCAAGTGTGAGGCCATTAGCTTGGAGTTAGAGCCAGTTACAGTGTGCCCAGATGCTTTTTCAGCTTCCCCAGCTCAGTTCCGCCAGCCCTTCTTGATCCTCACCTGCCAGCCCTCCTGTCATTGCCCCGCTGAGCCATATGTGTTTATACTGCTTATTAATGTACTTTGGCAAGACGCTTGCAGTCAAAAAAGGCATCCTTTTTGCTCTTCTTGGACGGAAAAGGCTGCCTTCGGAAAACATAATGTATCAAATGCATGCACCAACTTTCCCCTCAAGGTGTTTTGAATGCTTTCAGCTCACCCAGGGACTAGTCAGGATTAAGGAGCTTTTGCTTTGCACTTATCTTGCACAAGGCTGGGCTCCAGGCATTACTTGTATGCGTTTCTTTTGTGATGTCAATCTGGTGTCCTTGTAGAACTGTCTCTACATTTGTTTCTTGTCCCTGTGATCCATGCATATGGAATAGGCATGGCAGGCTAGAAGAGGAGCCACATCTTTAGATTTCTGTCCTTATGCTAAGAAAGCTGCAGGTATTTCCACAGCACAGCTGCAAAAATGTCTTTCTGGAGCATCCCCGTGCTAAAATCGTCCTGCCCAGGTGGCTGCATAAAACATAGAGCATATTTCTGTTGCTCTAGAATCTAGCACAATTAGCCACCCTTTTGGGTTCTGTTTGGAAAACTGAAGATGCGGCAGGGTATGTGTTACAAAACAATCTTCAAACTGTTTGCACTGTTTTAATTTATTTAGTGTCCCTGTTAATAATGTTCCATTTCTCTGCAACCATTTTCACAGCATGTGGACATGTTCCAGGTGGTTAAAATAAAAGGGCTCCTTCTCTTTTTGCTCCTAAATAATGCATTAAAGAAAAGACAGGTGGGCTTCATGTATTACACAACCAAGCAACTAACCAATAGAAAGACAAGAAAACTCCAGAAAGCTGGAATCCATTCTTCAGCAGCTGTGGGCTTCCTCTCACAAGTGGTAACTTTCACCAGCTGCCATTCCTGGTGGCCAGCCTTCTTCCTGACTCACTGCTAGTGGCAGCAACAGGTGGGAAGGGGGGCATCGTGAGTAGGCACACTAAAAAGGGGGAATCTGGTAGATTTCCACAGAAGAAGGATCCCTAAAGGGCGGGGCGGGGCGGGGCGGGCCATGGCTGGTGGAACCAGAGTAGGCAGAGCCTGGGGTAGCAAGCAGATATGGGGACTGAGCCACTCAACCCATTGTTTTGTTGTTAGTCACGAAGTTGTGTCCAACCCATCACGGCCCCATGGACAACACTCCTCCAGGCCTTCCTGTCCTCCACCATCCCCTGGAGTCCACCCAAGCTCACACCGACTACCCAAAGTGCCTTTTTCTAGCAAGACAGGCTACAAATCAAGCAAGTAAATAGATATTGTATTCCTACTCCAGCAAGGGAGGAATCTCAGATAGGTGGAGGCTGATTAAATGTTCTCATAAAATATTAGAAACATAGAAACTAGGGGCCTCCCAGGCCATCTAGTCTGACCTCCAGCACCAGCCGGCTTCGCTCACGACATGCTCACCATGTGGACGTCCAGCCTATCCTTGAACACCCGCACCGATGGGGCCTCAACGACCTCTCGTGGAAGCCCTTTCCACACCCTCGGGGTCCTGACTGTCAGGAAATGCTTCCAGGCATCCAAATGGAACCTTGGCCCCCTGAGTTTTGCTCCATTGGAGCGCGTCCTGCCTTCCTCTGCAGGGGAGAACAGGTCTGTACCCATCTCCATGTGACATCCCTTCACATACTTGTATGTCGCCAACAGATCCCCTCTGAGTCTCCTCTTCTCCAGGCTGAAGAGACCCAGTTCCCTCAGTCTCGCCTCATATCCCATCCCCTGCAAACCGGCCACCAACCTTGTGGCCCTGTGCTGCACTGACTCTAACCTGGCTATATCCTTTCTGTAATGAGGGGCCCAGAACTGAGCACAATACTCCAGGTGCAGGCACACCAGAATCATATACAGTGGTAGTAATATCTCTCTTGATCTAGAAGCCATGCTTCTGGCTATGCAACCAAGGGTGGCATTCACCCTCTTGACCACCACATTTGGAGAATCCTAGATTCTCACTTTCACCCCCATCACCCTCCCAATCCCAGGATTTTTCTTGAAGGAGGCGGGGTAATAGAATATCGGAAAAAATATGGGCAAGAGATTGGGATTCTCAGGATTTCAGGCAGAAAAAGGCCTTTCTTATCATCTGGTACCTGATCTTTTTAACAGGAAATGCTTGGTATTGAAGATAATTTCTGCAGGAAAACCTATGCTTTAATATTTGATTCATCATCTGCCTTTTCAGCCATTGGATGAATTTTCCTGAAATATTAAGACCTAAGCAAAAATAAAACCATCATACACACGGGGAAAAATCCAGCCAGCCATGCAACACAAGTTTCAGCTTCTCACATCAATAATAATAAAACCATAAAGCAGCATATAATAAACAAATGTTCAATAGAAAATATATTCATACAATCAGTTTGTAAATAAGACTTACATAATTTTGCTACAGCAAAAGGAAATAAAAAGCAGCCAGATATGACTAAATCTGCATATTGCCATATTTAGAACATGCTCATTTATACTTCGTTTTGATTCTAATAGGCCCACCACTTGAAATTGGTCTCCGTTGACTTACGATTCCGCTCCCTTCAAGGCTATTTGCCTGTTATATGCTAACCATGCTCAGAGCCTACATACAATCTGATCCCAAGAAGTGCAGCCATGCCAGGGGGAGACAGCCAGCGCTGAGGTCAATGAAATCTCTCTTCCCCTTTGCTTTCCCTTCCTCAGCCACAAACCCCCTTTCTTAGAACAAGGAAGCCTTGTACAATGCTTGTCCAGTCATTAAATTTCCTTTCCCCGTCAGGGCTTGAAGAAGCCAAGGCTGACACAGAGAAAGCAGAGCACGGCCACTTTCCTTCCTCCCCTTCCCCTTCCCCTTCCCGTTCTTCACCAAGAGATGAACCCGCTAGGTGTTGGCGAGGTTGAAGCACTGGTATTTGCCCCCATAATTTCTGTTACAAGTACACTGCCATAGATAGCTAGTTCACATTTTTTTCTTCTGGATAATTTATCAGTCAGCAAGTCACATTTAAAAGCTGCAGTTGCTGCTGCAGGAGGTTCTTTAACTTGGCATCAAAATGGTCTCTTTCCTTCTTCGCATGCTTGAACTGCAAATTGTGCTGTTTCCAACTGCTGCAGATAAATGTACATAACGGGATCTCTGGTCTTATTGTAGTGTCATCCAGAAATGCTGTCTGCTTAGGTCTCAGAGAAAGAGGCCAGTGTCAACTGACATCAGTTATTACTATGCTCTCTTAGCGGTGGCAATAGCTTATTAGTGAAATATATATATAAATGCATGTAATATTTGGAAGTACTGGGTCATGCCCTCAACTCGTTCATCCCATTCAGTCTATATGGCATGTCAGCTTGCGTTAGCCTCTAATAAGAGGGAAGGATGCCCCTGTTATGACCTGATGAGCAATTCTTTTCTTCTGTCTCAGGGTGTCATAAACTTGCTGTTGAATGTTCTGTTCCTACACCGGCAGATCAGATCAGCTGAAAGACCTGATAGAAGCCAGAATAGCTTGCCCTCTTCCTTCTGCAAAGGTGCATCTGTGTAAAGGCATAGACATCAGCAGAGAGATTGGTATGGGGGACTGGAAGAGAATAGAGAATGCTCTCCAGAACTTTATATGTGGGGCCACAGCCCAACCTGCTTTGCATGCCAGGTGATGTTGACAATACTGGAGATGGAGATGGTGGCAGTGATGAAAAATAATAATTTTATTTCTCTCCCAGCCAATCGTTGAAGCTCTCTGAGCAATGATTGATCAAAAAACACTCTTGTAGTGAAAAGAGCTACAAAAACAATACTAATGAAACATAATATAAAACTCCAATATACAAGATTGAAAATGGTTTAAACAATTTCAATAAAAACAAGATATTATTAAAACAAGTGGTTTATCCAATCACATGCTATTACATGCCTGGGAACAAAGGCCTGCGAACAAAGTCCTGAGTTTCAACACGATGTTGAAAAGATGTCAATGTTGGGTCCAGGTGGGCCTCACTGAGGAGACCATTCCATAATGGGAGGACACCACTGAGATATTCTTCCTCCATGTTGCCTCTTTCTGGGCATCCCTTGGAGATGGGATTATGCCCAGCTAGAGTGAGATCAGAAGAGGTGTTCTACCAGGTTTTGTGGTCCCAAGTCCGTGATAGGTTAAAACCAGCACCTTGAATTCGGTTCAGAACAATATTGGCAGCTCATGCACATGAACCAAAATTGGTGTTCTTCATTTAGACCTTCTGAGCCCACTAAGTTAATTGGGCCGTAGCATTTTGCACAAGGCACAGCTTTGGAAGGGCAAACCCAGCCAGTGTTGACAATGCAGGCTTGATGGACCAATGACCAGATCCTGCATAAGGCAATTTTCAAAGTTCTTAGTGAGGTAAGAGAATAATCCCCCCTCCCCGTCTTTCAAACCAGAGTCCAAAGAAGTGGACAGGAACAAGGCCAACTGATGAGAAAAATGGATCTTTTAGGCTTGGATGCTGGACCCAAGTTGCTGTCTAAATGAAGGACGGACCCCTCTCTGTGATATAACCAGTGGGCAGGGGAGTGACCAAGAAGAATATATGAGAAATCCATTTCAGTTCATTCTTGATCAGGATTCACACATCTTGCACTTTCCGGACTGAGCATGGGCCCAGCAGCAATCCACAGTCCAAGTTGGCCTGTGATGCAACTTGAAGACTAATCCAAGTGGGCTGGATGGCACATGCATAACTGAACAATTTGCATTACAATATGCACAAATTCTTTTCTCAATGGGAGAAAAATGTGTACCTTCCAAGAGCCAATATAGTGCAGTGGTTAGAATGCTGTGCCTTGGGAGATCCAGGTTCCATCTGTGAGGCCAAGGCCATGGGTGGCAGCAGGGAAGGGCAGAATGCCAGGCCCAGGGCACAAGCTCAGAGTCTGGAGCTTCGTTATTGCTCAGAAGCTGGAGACAAGTCAGTAGGTCCAAGTCAAGAGCACGGAGGAGAGCAGCCAGATTTCACATGCACAGAGAGAGAGAGTCAGAGCACAAGGTCAGTTTACTGGTGAGTGATTGCTGCGACGGTACGAGCAGTTGGAGTAAGGCAGGGTCTACTCGGGGGGAAGGACAGGAACAGCTGAAAGTGTGCAGGCTGGAGCAAGGCAGGGTCTATTTGGAATGAGGCAAGGTTTTCTGAGCCGAAGCACACAGAGTCCTGAGAATGGCTTGCACTGCTGTAGCAAACATCAGAGGTGTGACGGCATCTTTTATGTAAGTCTGCAGGACCTTCAGCTGTAGTGCATGATTGCTTCAGAGGGACCAGCAGGCTCTGATCCTGACACAGTCCCTGCTTGGCCGCGAAGCTGACTGGATGATTTCAGGCCACCCATTGCCTTGCAGCCTAACCTAACTCCCAAGATGGTTTTGAGGATCAAATGGAGTGGAGGAGGAGGAGGAGGGAAGCCCCTGTATGGTTTTTCTTGGTATGAAAAACTGGGAACTAAATATAATTATGAATGTTTTCCAAGAATCTCCATGGAAAGACACATGGACTTCCATGTGTAATGACCCATTTCCCCTCACACACATACTCTCTAAGACCACAAAGACTACTCTAGAGTTTAAAAAAGGAAACAAAGATACACCGTATTTTTCTGTGTATAAGACACTACTTTTTCTTAAAAACATTTACTTAAAAATGGAGGTGTGTATTATACACGGGGCCAAGAGGAGGACCGTGGGCACACTCGTGGGGGGGGCGGAGACTGGCGCGATCACACGTGTGCACAGGGGGCGGTGAAGTGGTGCATGTGGGTGGGGGGCGGCAAGTCACCACGGGGGGGACGGCGAAGTGGCGCACGCCGGTGGGGGAGGTGGGGAGGAGGTGCATGCGCTCTGCAGCAACTTGCTTGCTGGAGATGGGTAGGAAAAGTGGGGGGCATCCTATACATGGGGGCGTCTTATAGAAGGAAAAATATGGTAGTTTCTAGATATATACCAAAAAGCAGTATTGATTTTGGCTTGTCAACTGTCATTCCACCTTCCCAAAGTAGCTGGATGACTGGAATATTGTTGGAGGTGGGAGGCTAGAAGCCTGCAACAGAGGATTCCCAGTCCCCTTGCCAAAATCCTTTGGGTGCAGTCATCATGATTGTGATTGCAATTGAGGCAGAATCTCCAAGCTTGCCACCCTATAGACATCAACAGATATGGCAGCAGTTGGGGAGGTCTTCTTGGGAGCTGACAGTGACCAACATCCTTTCTCCATGTCTCCCAAGGCCCTTCTTGTAGCATCATTCCAGGGGAGTTCTGGAGAAAAATGATACCCACCCGGAGTAGCCACCGTTTCTTTTCCCCCTTCCAAAGCTCTCAGCCCTCCTGCTGCCATTGTGATGGATAATATCAACAATAACATTTATGCAAGCATTTAAATAAGGGGGTGCGGATCAATTGTTGATGTTCACAACCAAGAATGAGTGCCCTTTGGAACCAAGGTTGCCCTGCAAAACCAAGGTTTTGAAAAAGTACCCATTATCTGGGTTCAGACAACATGACAAAACCACAGTGGTTTTTTACCACTGTTGGTCTGTTGTAGTGTCTGAGTCTAGGCATGGTATTTTAACATGGTAAGTTTAGTTTTGATAAGAAACCATGATAAGAAGCAAGGGTTTGCTCTATGGTTTCTCTGTACCATCATGGTTTGTTATTCTATCTGAATCCGGGATCATGGTTTCCATGGTCCTCCTGGAATGCAACTACTATACAGTCCCCTGGAAGGAGCAATAACTGCAAGAGTCACTCCAGCCATTCATCCCTATGTACAGACTAATGAGGAAGCAGCAGGCAACACAGGAAGGGGACGATGTATCTTGGGATTGAAATTCAGGCACGGTAGCCAATGACATACATGCCAACAGTGGAAAAACTGAGCAGGGAGGATGGAAACCACAGTAACATAGAAACCACTTGATTGTCTGTCAGGAAGCTCATGCTGAAAACCTAGAAACTGTGGTAACCATGGTATTCATGGTGCCTTGAACCCAGCCAAAGCTGTAAAAACCATTCTGAAGCAGATGTATCCTTCCTCAAATATCTTGACCACAAATGGATGATTGAGCATGCTCAAACATTAAGAAAAAGTAATATTTCAGTGACTGAAGACATAACCTGTTGAGTACAGATGAACAAACCAGCAAAATTCAAGCCTATCGAGTGTCTCTAAATTCCACTTCAAAACACTTTCTGACTCATGTCCTTATCCAGTGGAGAGCTTTGTTTTTCTCGCTTATATTTCTAGGCACATTTCCCCAAATTATGCATCAACCGTGCACAGTTTTGAAAAGTGTGCATGTTCCTCTTATTAATTAAAGCATGTTTGCATGTATGTCTCAAAAATGCAGTTTTTAAAATGCATTCCCCCCCCCCATGCAAACAGCACTACAAGCTCAGAAATGTATAGATTTGTGCCACATATTACGTTTCAGTTTCCATTCTTTGCAAACTGAACTCCTTCTGGTTAAAAATGAAATGAAACAGGTTTATCCAAGAACCCATTTTGAAAATATAAAAATGAATACAGTGGTAGCTGCCTTTTCTGTATCGTAGTAAATGGAAGATATTTACTATTTACTGCCACTCTGTAGCTATGCATGTTGGTGTTTTCCTAGTCACAGCAAAAAGTATTACATCAAGCACATCACTGTTTATGGAGTGATTAAAGGACCGAGGCCAGAGACCCAGGGGTCCATGCAACACCATCACAGCTCAGGTTCAGCACTAATGCCCAGGGCAATTCCATCAGCTAATAGAATTTCCATCTGATCCCAGAAAGACCTGATTCCAATCCTTTTGCTTGTCTCATGCAGAAATCCTTTGCGTGCTTACCTGGGGGAAGCCCTATTGAACTCAGTGGGACATGCATAGAACTGTGCAGTACATTTTGTTGTTTGTTGGGGGCAGTGACTTAGAATGGCAAACCAGCGGGCACAGGTGAGAGTCAGTTGTGCTGTTGTTGTTGCTTAATTATTCAGACAAACATGGGAAAGGAAAATCCAAAGTGTGTTCGCTGGATGGTTAACCCAGATAGAGGTAGACTGGAACTGGGTCAGCACTATATGTGAGTTCCCTCTTGAAGATGTGTCATTCATTGGGATCTTCAGCCACCCAGAGGACTTGCCAATCATGGTGACCTGCAGTGTGGTAGCAGGCACTAACGGAAGTGCTTCTACTACCTCTGGTGGGTACCAACATGCTGCCCATCATTTTCATGTCCCATCAATGCTGCTTGTGCATGGAGGTTGGTGAATCCAATGTCAGGAAAGCTGTGCATTCACGCCAACTTTTACTCCAAACTTTTCAGGAGCTATCCGTGGTGCTAAACCTATTTTGCCAATAGGATTCACACCACGGATATGTCAATGTGCTATTCGAGGAAGAGGGACTAAGAAGAACCAACAGGTGGCCCATGGCCACAAATCTGTTCACGGTGAAAGTTGAATTTGATTCCATGCACACTGGGCAAGCACCAGTGGGAGCAGCTTGCTGTCCGAATCCATCCTGCGCAAAAGAGGGCCATGCTCACTGCAGGACCTCTCCCTGTACCTTGAGGTGGCTAGAAGAAAGGTTGGCTTGGCTGCCTCCCTGTGGCTAGGGCCAAGAGGTTCCCAGCAACCCCAATTAATCTCTCCTATGCAGACTGGTGTGGGTGAACATTTGCTGCAGTCCTGTATGACAGCCCCTTGGTTTGGTACAATATGATTGACATTATCTATCATCAGATAATTCTATTATTAAAATCATTTTCTCATCTCCGAATCCCAGGAAAAGCTCTGGTTGTAATTAGTGCTACTTGTCCTTCTATTCTGTTCCATGCTAGGAGAAATTATATACCAATTTGCAATGGCTATTGGGGGTGGGGGGCACTGAGCTTTGAAATATTTGGAAAAGCTAATGAAATTTAATTTTATAAATTTAATGCAGTTAGTAGTAAAATCAGGAATACTTGATTGTGGCCTTAATCAACCTTTCAATTTTTGAACAGGTGGTCTCTAGGCATAATCTACAAATGGAAAAATACATGGATATCTGCTCTGTCTTTGTTGAAGTCTATGCATTGTTATCCCCAAGAAAAGTAATATATCTTTTAAAACATAAATATATATAAAGCTACACTCAACACATATCATTGTGATGGATTACACTCAGCTTTCATCCTAGAAAACTATAATACTTAATTTTTGATTTTATTTTTGTTTCTGTTTTTAAAATTCACAATAAACATTGATGGGGAAAAAAGATGGACTAAGGTATTCCCAGGATGCAGCCGTAATAATATTAGGAATTTCAGTTACATTTTCCAGGTGTAGCCCATATGTGATGTTTGGCTGAGAGCAATCCATGGATTCTAGCCACGCACTATTACAGAGCTACTTAGCCATACGGGTAATGTGTTTAATTGTGCTCTAAAGTGATATCTGTGAAAACTATGAAGACACCAGAAGCGTGTCTTCTGGTTCTGGTTCTGCTACACAGTTATTTCTTGAATTTTTTAAAAAGCATGTTACATTTTAAAAAGTGGTTTCACTGTTAGTTTTCTCTCTTTTTTTTCTTCTCTCTTTTTTCCTCTGTTCATCTTATTCACACCTGATCCACTTGGTCCTTTGTTTTCTAAAATGTCAGTTGTGCCTACAACGGTTTTTCCCGCTAGCCCTAAAACCCCAGAACCATCAGCTTCTCTGACGGATTCCTCTCCTTCCCCTTCTTTAGCTGTCCCAAGTTCCAGTGTCCTTCCCTCTGCTCCCCGCGATGTGGTCCCTGTTTTGGTCTCCAGCCGATTTGTCCGTCTCAGCTGGCGTCCCCCTGCAGAGGCCAAAGGCAACGTTCAGACCTATGCCGTCTACTTCTCTAGAGAAAGCGTCAACAGGTAGGTCCAGCAAATGCATGCCTTCTCCCAGGTAGCACGTGTGCTCATGATCATGTTTTCTGTGTGACCGAGGAATCCAGCTTTGCACCCAAAAAGCTCAACTTGGTGATCGGCATCAGTTAGAAAAGCTGAGCCAATGTGTATGTTTTCACAATTTCGTTCTGCATTTGCTTTTGTGGAGAATGGGCCACTGCAACAATTTCCACTGCAACAATTAGCCCAGGGGTGGCTAATGGAGTACCTGCAGGGATGAAGGTACCCGGGAATATCTTTACTTCTTTCTTGGTGTCTGCTACAGTGCCTCACCTGCTACACTCTGTGTGTTTGTGCATGTGTGTGTGTTGCTTTTCACTAACAGGTAGGATTGCTTCAAAGAATACTGATACCCTCTGGCTGCTGCCATACTAATTTCCCATAAATATACATGTGGCTCAGAGACATTCTTAGGAAATGAAGATGGCAGGTGCTCCAGGCAGATCCTTTCCTCTGCATTGAGTCCATTAGGTACTGGTACTCAGGACAGTTTCTCAAATTTCCAGATGTGCCCAGCAGCTCGAGATGTTGATCTATCCAGAGTTAGTCCCATACTGAAGTTGACAGCATCCCTTCTTCTTAGGAAACACAAGCGAAGTCTATGAAAAGATTGCTAATGGTTGCAAGGAATTAACCTGGATTGTTACAAGGTTTTTGAAGCTACAACAAAAAGATGAAGAGTGAATGTAAAAGATGCACACTGTCCATTGACGAATCAGATTAGACAAGGTGTGCTCTACAGCACTGCAGAAAAGCTAAGCCAGGCATAAGTAGTCTAGGCTGCAGCTTTTGGACTGCAACTTTCATAATTCCTATCCAGCATTACCAGTGGCAAAGGATTATGGGAACTGCAGTCCAGCAGGCTCTAACATCTGACGGGGATGGGGCGTTATGCTCACATGACTCCAGTCCTCCATCAGCTTCACTGGCTTCCCATTGAAGCCCGGGCCCAATTCAAGGTGTTGATTATGGCCTATAAAGCCCTAAACAGCTTGGGTCCTGGCTACCTGAATGAGCGCTTACGTCCGTATATGCCCGACCGCCCTTTGAGATCTGCGGGAGAGTCCCTTCTCCGGGAACCCTCCATGAAAGAAATTAGGAGAGTAAGTACCCGGAGGAGGGCTTTCTCTGTGGTGGCGCCCAACCTATGGAATTCACTCCCCAAAGAGGTCCACCTGGCACCGAAAAACCAGTAACGACGGTGCCAGGCGGACCTCTTT